>NC_141325.1:15927500-16277500 GCF_037954235.1 Aulostomus chinensis | reverse complement strand
CAGATGGATGTAAATGTATATGATGTATGTCGACTCTGCTGGCTGGGGTCGCCGGCTGCTTCACTTAGCAGCAGCAGGTTGTGAGTGGCTAACGCCAGCCTCACTTAGCGAGCGTTCAACAACTACAAACAGATATACACAGTTTTAAGGGTTGGTCGTCTATCACTTAAGCAGGTTTGTTAAGAATGAGACAACCATCATTTTCACCTTCCGGATTCTGTTTGCAACGAGGAGTTGCTGGCTGATGATGAAGGTTTGACCGCCAGAAGTGGAGAAAGCAACGGGAGCAGTAGAGCGACGCCACGAGTTGAACAGTCCACTCACTAATTGTTAAACCAAGCAGGCCAAGGTGTTTCATCATGTTTGTGGTGATCCTCCTTTGGTAGAAATTGTTTTTTCGCAAATGTTGCACTATGCTACTCCTTCTTCTTTCAAATTAAAATGAAGCCAGACTTTTGAGCATTTTTTTGCAGTCCATGTTCAGACGACTGATATTCTTGCTAGCGGATGCACAGAGAACGCAAAGCGGAGCGATACACGCCCCGAAAACAAACTCGTGTGGGCACTCGGAACCGAAAAAAGAATCGAAATTCAAAAGGCTGCTTAACGGTCCCGGAACCGGACGTTAGGAATCGTTTCCTATTTGGAACCGGTTCTCGGCACCCAACCCTAACCACAACTGTCCTCCTCTGCTGTCTTCCAGGGTAAGGGTGTTTGACCTGCGAGTCGGCTCCTCTGTGGCGTCTGTGTACGCTCACCATCTGGGCGTCACCTCGGTGCAGGCCGATGATTGGAAAATTGTTAGCGGCGGTGGTGAAGGATTGGTGTGCGTGTGGGAGATGAGGACGGGAGCTAAACTGTGGGAGATGCACAACAGGTGGGAACCGCTGAGAGGAAACTGCATGCAACACAGAGATGATAAAATATTTTTTCCATCGGTTTTTTTTCCAAATTTGTTTTTGTCATTGGGATTTTTAAATTTGCTCCTCTTACTGCTAGTTCAACAAATAAGTCTTATTTCTGGCTTATATCTATACAAATGATTAATTCAGAAGAGTATTAGGACCAGGGATAACAATAATAATAATGACCCAAAGAAAATTTTCAGTCAATTAGTAATAAATATGACATTTCAATATTAATGTCAAGCATTTGGGATTAATAACAAGGAAATTCTTTTTCTTTTAGTACATAAACATATTCCCCTTTTTTTCCATCTTATGACTGGCCCAAATACTCTTTCATGTGTAGAAGCCATATTTTGGAGCCAGTGTAGTACCATGACACCGTACAAGTCAGCGTGCAAAATCTCATTTTTTATGAAAGCTATTTCTGCATATTAAGTAGATTTTCTTTCATCTTTATATTTATATGACAAACTTTTTGTAAAAGATGATTATCAAGGTCAAGTTAAAATTTCAGAAATACAAGTTTTATGTGAAAGGTATTGTTTCTCCGCCTGCAGGCATCCTGTAAGGCATGTACGTTTCAACACCAGCACCTTGGTAACCGCCAACATCCCAGATGACAAATCACCGCGGGGGGCCTGCATCACAGACGATGACCTCACAGCTCACCGCAGGTCACTTATCTCTCTCCCACACACGTCTTGTGTTTTGAAACAATTTAATTCTGAAGCAGAAATAAATCTGCCTTTCCTCAGGGTAAATACAAAATAATTCAAATAAGAAAATAGTATTGCATATCCCCAAAAAATCCACATAACTGAATGTTAATTAATCCCACCCCTTATCTTAAAGCTGCATTTCTCGTCTACGGATCCATATTTGAATATAAGAATGATCCACCAGGGCTTCAAATATGCTCTGGTACCTTTAGGGAACAGTTCTCCAGTTGCAGCCTGACAAGAATGTTTTCACTCTACAGACACAGGGGAGTCATCTGTCATTATGACTTCTCTGAGGATGCCGTTGCCCAGGATCACATCCTGCCCATCTGCAGGTCTGACTACACAGAATCTCACGGCTACAACTACAACATCAGTCTGACGGTGCCGTACGACAGGCTGTCTGGCTCTCATGGTGCTTCTGGCGTATAGATGAATGGACCATGGGAACTTTCAACACCTTCATAAGTGTGATTCCCCAAACCGTACTATTTTATTGATAATTTATGTGTTATATTTTTGACTTAAAGGAAGAGTTCAGATTTATTGAGATTGGTTTGTATCTATGGGAAAGGTTTTAGCTTTAGTAGAAGACGGTCAGCACGCTCGTGCAGACAAGCTGACAACAGCAACGCTCGTAGGCTCAGCATTCCACCGGTGAGAACAGAGTCCTGGAGAAAACTCAGCCAATAAAACTCCACCTAAAAAAAGAATAATAACATCCATCTACATGTGCGGTATATTTTTTTCACCTTTCACCGCTTGAACTGAGCTCTTTATTTCGGCTCTACATTTTTAACTGCTTTTGTATTCCCGCGCTTACCTGTATTACTTCATAGCGACACTGGGATTGTCTGACTGCAATAGGAAAGCAGTGACAATATTACAAATATAGTTCACATGTAAACAAATATTGCTTTATTTTGGCAGATAAAGTTTTTCTGTGACCCTGACATCCACAGCAGCACACTGCTAAGCGTTGCTGTCAGCTGCAGTTGCTCTGACCCAAATCTACTGAAGGTCAGACCTTTGTAATAGGATCACTACCTCACACAAGCCCGCTTCAATAAATCTGAATTGTCCCTTTAAAAGGTCCATCAATGTCGAGACCTACATGAAATGTGTTCTAGATGTCTTTACGTTAACCCTACATTTTCCATGAATGCACAAACCCAGACAAACATGATTTTAATCAAGCTAATTTTGAGGGTTTTTTGTTTTTGGTTACCTCTCAGTGCTGCCATATTACCTTCAGCCAGTCGGTGGTCAACCTGCTCACAGGGTTGACTTTAGTAAATTTGTTTTGACTACAGCTAACAATGCTGTGTTACCCAAAAAAGAATTACCAACACAATGTTAGCTACAATGGCTGTATAGGCACTACTGGACACGGCTGATTCTAAGCTAGCAAGACACATTAGCCAAGGTCACTTGTAGCTATTCTATTTAAATAAACATAAACAATTAAACAACATTAACTAGTCAGGTGCAATGTTGGTCATTGTGATTAAGAAGGTAACGACTGCCATGATAACTTGCTACTTCATGTCCAACTTGTCTTTTGTCGTGGTTTTGATTGAGCGACCCCTGGCAGAAGGCACCACATGTGCTAGAGAGCTTTATTGAGCTTGTTTCAAATCAAGTGTTTTGGAAATGTACCATTGGACAGTGTATTATCTGTAAGTCTGCTTGTATTTAAGTTGATTTCAGCATACCTGGTGGTGCTCATGACTTGTTAAATTGTACATATGAATCACTTTAACTTCTTATGCAACATCATAACATGTCATCGTTCTGTGAATGGGTTTTGATACTTTTTTGTCCAGAAAAAACATCTTAAAATATGCCATATTTTCAACATTTCTTGATTTTATTTGGTTGATTCATGTAATTTCAGTGCAATGTCTGTAAAAATTCACTTTTAGGAAAGTAAAGTATAGAATTTGTTAACTGAAAGTTTCTGGATTTTTTTTTGGGAGGGGGGAGGGGGTGTAGAACAACATCTAGCGACTATTCTGGAGCTGCAGAGGAATGGCATCTGTCTGTCTCATTGTTTGGATGCTGGCCAGCACAGATGACCCAGGAATGCCAGCGCTGCACTTCAGCATCAGAGACACAAACTAAGTACTAAGAAACCTCAAGATTACATGCTGGTAATACACAGGTCAGTGGAACAGCTCCAATCAGAAGAGTAGTGTGTTAATGTGAAACGATGTAACTGATAATTATGATGAAGAAGAGATGCAAATGCGTCTGATCAGCATTCTTCAGAGTACTTCCACCAGCCTGTAAAACGTTTAACTACACTAGCATGCAGCGGTCAGTCTTTGTAAGTTGTATAAAAAAAAAAAATGTGTGTTTATGACTGTTTCTCAATCCCTCTCCAAATATTAGTGCTTGAGACATATTTGGCTCCATTCCATTTAAGGACTGGAGACATACGTTCTGCTAAAAACAGCAGAAACATGAGTTTCTTTAAAAGAACTCCTTCAAGAGTTTGATTTTGATTTTCCACAGCGCATTGTTGTGGTGTCAACATCCAAGAAGCGGATGTGCATCCTAGACTCCATCTCAAGACCTTTTAAAATCTGTGGAACAAAACAAGAATTTAGTAAAACATGGACATTTGGAAAAAAAAAAAAAGGATTTTAGATCAAAAAGTTGAATAACACAAACCTGTTCAAAATGCTCAAATGTAATCCCTTCATAGAATTCATCTGGACCCTGAAATGATCAATACTTCAGTTAATTTTCAGCAGAACTGTAAATCTGAGGATTTCTTTCAATAGTTCCATTACCATGTGTGGCACATTTGTGCTCGCCACCTCCAACATGGCAGCATCTGCTATCGCCTTGGCAGCTTCCTGCCCGATGGATCCGCTTTTAGACAGAAGCTCCTCCACCACCTGATGGGACCAGCATACACAGTTTGATCTTCACAGGGTTTGCACAGCAGCACGCCTCAAGGTGACAGTTCCAGTAACACCGGGTACACGCCCACCCCCCCACACACACCCTCACCCCCATGAGTCAGGTGACAACTTGATAAGGAACGACTGAACGTTTAAGCATGTACAGTTAATATTTACCAAAGAGCTGAATTCTGTTAGCCCTCCCTGTTGCTAACTTGCCACGATAACCTTGATTTTATTCAGTCTATGTCAGTGTTTAAGTTGGTCAAATGTGGCTAGATTTAATCAAACAAAATGGGGAAAATTCAACTTCTTCTGTTTCAGACTTAAAGAGCAACAAAACCAAGGACATGTCAGGTTATGATTGTCTTTCATTCTTCTTTTAGGAAATTTGCTTTATTCTACTTTTTAAATGTAGGTTTTTTTTTTAAATTTCATTTCAAGTGACCTGCACTTCGATTACA
Organism: Aulostomus chinensis; assembly: GCF_037954235.1. Lineage (NCBI taxonomy): Eukaryota > Metazoa > Chordata > Actinopteri > Syngnathiformes > Aulostomidae > Aulostomus > Aulostomus chinensis. The sequence goes on along the minus strand of NC_141325.1, from coordinate 16,272,497 downwards.
ACTGTTTCAACAGCTGTCAAAAACATCAGGTGTTTTTTTTTTTTTTCTTCCCTTAAATTCATTTTAAATTCACCAAAAAAAAAGGCTTTTTTTCATTGGAAAAAATAAATCCCTGCTTCAAAAGTTCAGCATTTACATACAGAGCAGTTAGGGCACCTGTTACTTGTAGGTGGTTCTGGAGCTGCTAACTGAACACTCTAACTGGCATTATTAATTGGGTTAATTGCACCAGCGTTTACCTTGCTATGACATGTCAACACGGCAGCTGTGAAAAACACCAGTAAAGTCTGTCAGAAAAGCTGAGCGGGCGAATTAGGTCCTATCAGGTCATATCTGTGCTTGCTTCATACTTACTGAAATCCTTCTTTTAATAACTGGTGTAACCAAGAGTATCAGTAAATTAAATAAAATCTTCTCCATACAAAAACAAAATAAAACAAAATCTATAGAATATCACCTCTAGGCAATATTTTCAATACTAAGGATGTATTGCCCAGCCCTAATATGAGATGAACAAAATCTTGGAAACTACCAAGAAAGAACATGAAATAGTCTGGGAAAAGTTCTTAGTAAACATGAAGTATTTCATTCTACTCTTTTCTATGGGTAAGTGGAACTTGAATTCCTAAGTTTGTGTCAAACTTCTTCTTCCAAAGTCAAGCATTAACTTGAACGACTGTCTTTGGTATTTTAAAGTTCCATTTCCAAGAGTCATATTCTTTGGTTTCACGACTGTACAACAGGATCTGCTGGGGTCTAAATTCAACCAAGGGCCTGAGAAACACGAGTTCTGCTCGTAAATACTTCCAGATTAAATTCCTGTATTGTTTAGAACATGACTTTCTGATATAGTGAAGAACAGAAGAGTGTCTTTTCTATCAGCGTAACTTCTTTTTCATCGGCTGAGGCCTTCGCGACTGAGCCGTCTTACCTTCCTGTACTCCTCCAGGGTGATTGTGCCATCGTTGTCGGTGTCGTGCATGTTGAAGAGGACTGTGGGAGCAGAGGAGAGGAAATGATGAGGGTGTTCTCATTTCTGAGGAACTCTTTGTCATTAACTCAGTGAACACACTGAGCAGAGTAGCAGAGGAAGCTGTGACAGGAGGGATGTTTACCCAGATCCAGCGATAGAACCAAGCTAAATAAAGCGTAATGTTATGTCTCCTTCGGGCCATGGTTAAATGCAAAGAAACACACTGAGGAAGTGGAACACTATAAAAATGCCACTAACTCTGATTATTAGTGGCATTTTAAAGAATCAAGCCAGTGGGAGTTACTCAACCATCTGGGGCAATAACTTGGACAAATAATTTGCTTTCTTAGGCAATGTCCAGTGACATTTTGACTTTTCTGAAATACCCACCGTGTGTCTCAACAGCCTCGATGTCATATTGGCTTGGGAATGCTTGTTTTTCCAACTTATCAATGTGACAGCAGGAAGAGTTGTGTTGATTAAAAAAAAAGAAAAAAGATTGTACTGTGAAGATGGAAACATATAACTGGTGTGGGTGAAGGCGAGAGCAGGGCCCCGGCGATGATTGATCTTGAGTTTTTGTGCCACCATTTCTGTAGTCGGATAAATGGGTTTGTGATGGTAGCGTGACCGTCTTTCTCAACAACAAAGGAGAGTGTAATAAAATAACAACCTGTGAGTGTAAAACGTCACTCCTTGTCTGGTGTGTCACGACGATCGAGCCAGAAGTCGTTGAACTAAACAAGAAACAGGACACGCTTATAAGAAAAGGCTTCTTTTTTTTTTTTGCCAGACAACCTTTCTGAAAAATTTGTCTTATCTTGAAGTCTGCCCTCATCTACACCTTCAAGTGCCCATAAAGTACGACTAGATGCGGATGCAATAAACAACAAACCTGACATGGAGGATTCATCTAAGCTCATGGACGATCAAAGTACTCAGGGTGCACGTAACTCCTCCACGGAGGCAATGTGGTTACAGAAAATAAAAATCTGTTCAGAAATTTTCTTCACGATTGCCAAAAATAGATTCTCCAGGTCACAGATCCAGAACACGACCCAGAAAATCTCCAGGAGCGTAATACTCACCTGTCTGACATATCGGCTCAACAAAATTGCTAAAAATATAGTCTGATTTCTCAGAGAAAATGCAACGCAAACATTTGATGGAAAATAATACCCTCTGGATCACAGATGCAGAATACAACGAGAGCCGTTCTTTGAACCATTTCACGTCAGGGGAGGTGATCAGAAATTGTCTGTATGTCTCAAGAAAAAGAAGAAAGATTTCCTCAAACATTTAATCCTTTGTCTTTTGTAAAATCACCTGTCTTTGCACCGCGTTCCATCAAATAGTATTGATTCGTTTTTGAGAGAAAACAGAAACAACAGTATCCTACTGTGTCCATGGATTTGCTCGAATTCAATGAATTTCAATGTGTATCGTGTCAGGTGATGTATCAGTATCAACTATTTCAGTTGAAATCGTTTTTCATTCATGCATATTCATCAACACCCATTAGTTTTGGTGCCATGAACCAATCGACCCAAACTATACCTGATGCCATAAAGTAGCTAATCAACCCATTTGTTAACCCACCTTGATTAAAAAAAAAGTGACTCCCTGTGACCATAACCAGTCAGGAAACACACAAAAAGGCAAACTGAGAGACGATGACACACTTAAAATGTAAAATCGAATATTTCTTTTAGAAATACCTCTAGGAGGAGATAAACACTTCAAATAGGTGACATCTAATAGGGTAAAGGATGTTTGCGAGTGAAATCTGGGTTGCAAATACGAGCCGTCAAATGTTTCCATCCTCGTGACAGTTGAGGTGTTAAAGCTTCTATTCCTGACACCAGCGACGGCATGAACATCTACCAGCATGAGAGCAGGAATCCCATGCATCAACACACTCTTTGTGGAGCGTTGGTGAAATGAAATAGTCCAGTGTCCTGACTGGAGGGTTCACACGGTGATGACAATGTACTACAGTAAGCTCCTGGTCACATGAAGAACCAATAAATCATGTTCCTGTGACTTCCAGTATAATACCGTTATCAAAATAGAGTGCGGTCACTTACAGCGAAGCTTCTCTTTCCTCATGGCTTCTTTCTCCTCTTCTGTGGTCTTCAGCGTTGGAGGGATGAAGTGGGACATGACCATGAGGAACTGCTCAAAGCCGATCTCCTCGAAGGAGCCCGCTTCATTCTCACGCTGGTTCCTAAGGGACAGAGTGAATAAAAGTTAAAAGGACCAACTCGGGCACCCCGGTGCCGCACCGGTAAAGTGCATACCAGGTGGGCCAAGGCCTTGCAGAGAACTGGGATCGATTCCAGCCCGGGTCCTATTCTGCATGCCATCCCCCTCTCCCTCCTTCCTTTCCTGTCATTTCTTCACTATACTATCTAATAAAGCATTAAAAATGCAAACAAATAATCGTTAAAAGGGGTGGGGTGGAGGAGCAACCACAGGGAGAACATGTTAACCCCACACAAAAGGAACCTAGGATGGCCGAGATTATGATTACTATTGTCCATTGCTTGGTCAGCAGCAGCAAAAAGTGCACTTCAGATTACATTATGTGCACATTGCCTACCTACTCGTGGCCTCCTTAGTTTGTAATTTTCGTATTGGAAGTTATGTTCCGATCCGATTATGTTCCGATAGAAGATTGCTGTTAAATATTTTGCATCTGGTCTCTATAAATAGAGGCTGTGTGCATGACATTTACGTGGACATGGGACAGACAGGTTTGCCCCAGGCATGAGGAAGTGCTCGCATGAAAATGTCAACAACTGTCATTTCTTATAGCCGCACAACCCTCATTTTCATGCTCTTTCCTTAAGTTAATGAATGAATTACAAGCTTCTCAAACTATTTCACCCCCTTTATCGGCAATCTCTAACCATTATGGTATTGGGTGTCAAACAACACACCGACCAGTTGGATTAAAATTCTTCAAACTTTCCTGTCGCGTAGCAGCCATGTCGCCTATTTCTCTGCTACATTTTCCACACACATCTGTGAGTTCTCTTTGTCTGACTACCGGCAGGATTATACAAAACCTACCAGACTGAATTCTAGAACATTCGGTGAAGGGATGTAGCATGGGCCAAAGAAGGACCCTTTACATTTATGTCATGTCTGTTGAATACATGAAATAAGTGCATATCAAACTGTACTTGATGGAAGGTTGATGACACAGCCAAGCAAGAGTCTGTTCAGTTATAAGGGAAGGTTCACACATTTTTCATGCATTTGTCAGTGCCCTCTGCTTTGCCCTTCAACAAATTAACAAGTTTGAAGTAAAATAATTAGATTGCTGCTTTTTTCAGCCTGTGGTTATGCAGCTGAAGTTAGGAACATATACCCAAATACATAAAATGACAAGATCTATTTAGAGGGAGTTCTAATACACAGTTTAAGAAATATGCATAGTTGTTTTTATGTCAAGAGTCAGGTAAAAGCTTCATACATACCTCACATATATATCCTGTATGGTACAGATGCATGCCTCTGAAGGCTGGTTTAGCTTAGCATAAGGACAGGAAATTGTGGCGCAGCTAGCCTGAAAAACTGGCTTGATTTGGGTTGGCCTGATGTGTTTCAGCTCGCTCTACGTCTTTCAAACAATATTTGAACTGGCTAAAAATATCAAAACCTGAAAAGTTTTATTCAACTAATCTTGTCTTAACCTCTTTTTCATTTTGGTGATCTTTGTTTTGGCATCAGAAACATACATTTTGAATTTTGTTCCTGGTCAGAGAATATTTGTCAGTTACTGTTGGCCTGAGTTCCATCCATCCATCCATCCATTTTCTTCCACTTATCCTGTTAAGGGTTGGGGGGGCTGGATCCTATCCCAGCGGCTTTTGGGCGAGAGGCAGGGTTCACCCTGGACAGGTCACCAGTCCATCACAGGGCCAACACATAGAGACAGACAACCATTCACACTCACATTCACACCTACGGTCAATTTAGAGTATCAATCAGCCTCGTCCCCTCTTGATGTCTTTGGACTGTGGGAGGAAGCTGGAGTACCAGAGAGAACCCACACAGGAACAGGGAGAACATGGAGACTCCACACAGAAAGATCCCGTGCTCAAGTTGGGCCTCGAACCTGAACCTTCTTGCTGTGAGGCGACAGTGCTGACCACTGCACCACCGTGCCGCCCTGGCCCGAGTTATGTCACATTAATAATCTTCACCTGGTAATAGTGAGTCTCTGTAGTATGAGGCTGGCCATCTTATAAAGGTAACTCCTCTCTGATGCTTTTATCTTAATATCAAACCACGACTTCAATCTTGTGACAATTATAGGTGAATGCTGGAATGCAAACTAACTAAACTCACTGGGCATTAGCTCATGCTAAGGTGGTTGGCATTTTCTTGTTTCTTAAAATAGCATTTGATATCATCCCTCTGGTAATATGCTACCCTTTATGGGTTTGGAGTGTAGAGAGTAATTCTTCTGATTACCTACAACTCATACCTTTAAGAATGGATTCTTTTTTTCAGTTCTCAATCATCCCCACAGCAGTTGGTATCTAATATTTACTAAGTGACAAAATTTGAGAATTAAAATTACTTCAGGAGGACGGCTCTTAAAAAAATCATATAAAAGGAGATCTGGTTCGTACCCACCTTTTATCAAAAAAGGCCTCAACAATTTGCTTCTTTATTGGATTGTTGGCAAGGGCCGGTATGCTGTCCAAGTCTTCTCTGCTGCAGTGTGACAACAGAAAGGTCATTATCATAAAACACATACGACAGAACCAGCATGTTTGAATAACACTGCACGTTGTTTATGGGAACGAACTCAATGATGAGCTGTCAGGAAAAATGACCTTAACACCTATGTAAGGTGGTTGTTTCTTTTTAAACGGGAACACAGTCATGTTAATGACTGCTAGCATGCCACTTCGGCGGTTTGTGTTTATACTACAATGAGTGTGTGTGCGTGCGTGCGTGCGTGCGTGCGTGCGTGCGTGCGTGTATCAGGTCCGTTCGTCTGACTGCATCAGCATTATACAGTATTTGCTTGATGGTGTGCATTAGTTCAACATGTATCATCATATATGCTTGTTTTTGCCAACCTAAGCCTTCATATCGCAGTTGACATAAATACCCACAATTAATCACTCCAGCTACTATGCTGGTAATATTTCATTTTCAGTCGTGGCTGAAGGGTTTTCATTAAAACCAGGGGTGCACTTTCAAGTCAGGATTTTGTGACAAGTGGGTTTTATCAGTAGTATTTTTTTTAAAATCACCTTATTGTCTCTTCATTTCCACTCAGCTGCTGGAATCGCTTGTGAAGGTTTTTAATCTGCTCCACAGAAACTAATGAAACACACAAGAAAATGCTTATTAGAGAACGTGGAATTAGAAAATGTCAAGAGTGGGAGTAATGATTTGTATTAAGAACTGATCAGGTGCTGCTCAACCAACAATCTAATGACAAAGCAAACACGCTGAGCACCACAGGGGCTTTTTATACCATTTGAAAGGGTTCTTTGAATCATTAACTCACTGTGTGGACTAGTTGCCACACAAAGATTTACACATCACAACCTGACTCTGCCAGGCCCCCCAATCAAGACCAGTTTGGCATTTTCAATGTTTTTTTAGTAAACATCAGTTCATTTTGACCAGCTCTTCCTCTCTTAGAAGCTGCTACATGTGTTTGTTTGCAGTAGCAACTGAGCGGATAATGTAGACAGAGAGAAGGAGACTTCATGCAAAAACGAGTTTGTTGGTTTTAGAGGGTGTTTCTGGCAAACACAACATGTGTTAACATACAGTTACATGGAGTAATTAGCCAAATACAAAAACAGAGATTTGCTGCTGGTTTTGTAATCATCTAAGAGGCAGTATAACCTCCCGCTGATTGCAGTGGAGAACAGAGTGGAACTCCACTTCAAGGAAATAATAAAAAAGTTCAAAGTCTCACTCACACTTACAACAATATAGGCTATGGCATAAACTCTATATCCCTGGCCCAAGTCAGAAGTGCAAGGTTCATGCACTTTCTAAAAGTATATCAACACACTTCCACTCTTGGCTTTTTGTTTCATTTCTGCATTTAACTTTCCCATCCTCTCTGAAAGACGGAATGCAGTTTAAGATAACGGATAAGAAACTTTCAACAAACTGAACCTGTTCCACGGATGAACACAAAATAAATAGCCAACAGACACTAAATACAGGCAGATACTGAACTCTGTTTATAAGGAGCTTTACTTGGATATCAATCAAATGATCGGTGACTGCATCTAAAGCTTTAGGATCTGTCAAACTGTAAAGCGTTTTAAACCATTTCTAATCACTGTAGTCATCTTTTGTGCACTTGTGTTAATTGTACTTATTCATTTTCGTGCATGGCACAAAAAACAACAACAACCAAACTTTCATTTCCCGATTACCACTCAGCATGTTAAATAGACGATTTGCACACCCTGACATCCGTTTAAAAAAGGTATTTTGTCTACTTACATCCAGTTTTGTCCACCAAGTCTTGGTACTCGTGCTCGGTGCGCGTCTGTGAAGCTCCCATCGCTACTGCTACTCCTCCGCTGCGTCAAAACGCACAATCCGGTTGGACTGCTGCAACTTTCCTGCTCTGTTAAAGCTTCATCGCGCTGCTATCAGTCGGTCAATACAACTCCAGTCCGCTGGCGTCTTAAAGTAGAAACATCTTGCATCCTCAAGGTCCTAAATTCATACAGCCTCAGCGTGCGTGACCAGCTGACTTCCTGCTCGCTGTCAGGTTTCTCCAGTAAATCACTTTTAGTATCGTGCGTTACGGTAGAAAACATGAAAAAAAAATGTTTGAATGTTTTTAAAAATGTAAAATAACTCAAAGAGAGGCTGTAAAAATAACTTGAAATGCTTTATTTTTTCTCTCTTTTGGTTCAGAATCATTTCAGTTTTAAACCAGGTGTCCTCATTTATTTTTTTCTATGAGAGGCTCATCAAAACTGACAAGCCAGTGACTTCTACATGTAAATATACGGGAGACAAAAAAAAACAAAAAACTCTGTAAATGTGAAATTTTAAACTTTCACAAGTGCAAGAAATCTGATTAAAAGATGGGAAGTTAAAAGCAAACTCGAATTACAAATTATTTTTTTCATAATCTGTACTGTGGCACTAAAAGAGGTTATATTCTGGGGTTTGAGTGGTTGGAAGAGGTAGGGGAGGGGGAGAGCCATTCTATGTTAGAGGGGAATTTCACAGCGCCCAGGTGGAATTAACCCCTCTACTAGTCTACTGGAAGATGCATTTTGCTTTAAGGTGCCTGCTGATGCATTCAATACTTACTGGAGTTGAAGATGAAGGTGTCTCTGTGTCATTCTAAAGCTTTAGATTCCGAATCATGACAGTCAACAACATCACATCAATCCATGGATGGCACTTGATACAATACATCGTAACATTTCAATACGTGTGGTCATTATGCCTTGGTAAATCAACAGTACCAATGCTGTATCTCCTTTTCTGCAAATTGTCACATTTTCAGATGTGTGAGGAGTCTGATATATTAAGTTATATTTTTGGAAATGTACTAAGCAGGCCGTTTTTAAAAAACACACTGTTACACATGTCCCAATCTTGAGTGAGTGGCTTGTGAACTGGGAATGAGCGACCAGTATTTGTAGGCTACTGGACAAAGCTATATGTGGCTACATGGGCATGGCTTGGTGGTCGTTTTGGTCTGTGGCAGGAGCCGGGTGGTCTTGGGTCCCAGAGTCAGATGCAAGTCTGTGATAGAGCTCCTGCACGGTGACCAGAGTTTCATCCATGTCCTCTGGGTATCGTGTCTGCAGTTCCTCATTGGCAACGTAATGGGTGTCAGCAAACTCTGAGAAGTAACGACCCACCTCCGGGTGGCCGATCTCTAGGGGGGCTGAGTGGGGCTCAAGATTCTCTGGGGAACAACAATGAAGGCAAGGAGATTTCGTTAATTGCACTTTTACACACGTGGATATTCAAAGTGTTTCACATGGGGAAAGAGGCAAATGAATACAAATAACTGGTCAGACTGAACAAATCAGAGGGACAAAGGACTTCTGTTGGGGTGAGCACAAGGCCTTAGGTCTTTGTTCAGTTACCTAAAAAAGTTTGTCCTAAAATTTTTGGAGAAAATTTTAAAAGACACAGCAATTAATTGAATTTACCGTACCGTTGAGTCTATTGAACTTTACCCATTCAGGAAAACAGCCAAATATGACTGGATGTCAGCTGTCTAAATGTAATAACCATACAATTATGAATAATATTAGTAGCGAGGGAAGAAAAGATAGAAAAACAGAGGTCCAAATCTCTCTCTCTCTCTCTCTCTACCCCCCCAAACAAGGCCTTCTTGCAGACGATATGACAAATCATGATTTATGTCTCTGTCACAGGATTATCTCATTTTTTTATATCAATTTATGCATAAAGGGTGTGAAACTATACATTGTATTACCAGGGTATTCATAAAGATTTTGCAAAACTGCTTCACCATCTCATAATGTCCAGTCACAATGAAGACATTTATCATCATAATGCTGGTTACCCTGTGCTGCGTAGCGACAGGTTCCATCCTGAACAAGGACGTTGTAGAAGGGCTGGTTGGCGCCGTTGGACAGCTGGTGGACCCTCATTGTGGTGATCCACTCCTGGCTCATGGTGCACTTGGGGTCCCAGCCATATATCACACAGTTATAACCTGACCTGTGGGAGAACATGAACATATGTACATGTATAAGGCCGCAAGGGTAAGTCTTCACACAGCAGATTTCAAAACATGACCCACCTCTTGTGTTTCATGATGAGGCCGACAGAATACTGGACCTCCAGGTGTTCTGGAGTGCTACGCCTCTTCATCTCTGGTGTCACAGGATGTTTCTTATGCTGGATGTGCTCCAGCGTGTGCTGCACCAAGTAACCCACTGCTCCGTGTTGGGACGGATCCAGCGCCTGAATGTGCTGCAGAATATCGAGCACCTGGGACAAAAGGGCAGGATGGCACTTAATACTTTATTGAATTCCACTGCAAAAGTTACATGTTGTGGGTCCTGACCTTCTCTGGCCAGATGCCCAAGTGGAAATAGAGCCGAGCCTGCAGCAGGAGGTACTGCACGTTGTCTGGGTTGATTGTGAGGTAGAGGTCCAACGAGTCTCGCAGAAGCTGATACGATTTTTCATTGCCCTCCCTAGAAAAAACCCACACAGTGCAAGTACAATGATCTCAACGAGTTTCATTAAATTCCAGAAACCAATCTCGTAAATCTAATTCTATGGAACTGAACTACATTATGTAGGCTTCATCCATCAGCAGTGTGTCACATAGAGAGGGTTACAAGGGAAGGCAAGTTTTTAAGCCTCCTCAGTTGTTTGCTCTTGATAAAAATATTATTATTTTATTACGATTATTGTTGATAATCATAATAATAATAATTCAGTGAATGTCAATAGCTATGTTAGAAACCCAAACTTCACTCATCATCAATCCATAAATCTATACATCCATCATCAATGGAACATAGTCAGTGGTCTCTTACCCCCTTTTCCCGATGTTCAGCAGGTTTCCAACCATCCTGAGCAGCACCTCTGTGGTGCTGATGGCACTGTAATAGTCTGCTGTCACCTGGTGGCCAATCAGGTACTCACACTCCTTGGCGGTCAACTGTTTGCCTTTACCGAAGGCATCAATGTAGACAAAGTCATATATGTCCTCGCTCCTGCAGGAATTCAGTTCAATTAATCTAAAATAAAAAAGATACTTCACAACCCCCAATCACAAAAAAAAATGAAGCTTTTGTTTCAAACCCACTAAAACCACACACAACCAGAATAGACAGTTCAGGCCCTTAAAGCAACATGACGCAGCAACTTTTCATAGCTTTAAATAGAAGTTACAACATGATTTTGATGGAATTCTGGTTTCCCACTCTATAATTTGAGCTGACTGGACAGAGAATTTCTGGCAGTTTTCAGGTACTAGACAAGACTACCGGAATTCTCAGTACAAAAATAATGTCAGAGGCAAAAAAAAAAAAAAAAGAGGAAGAGGGCATTTATGGAGGAGGGCAAGAAGAGAAAGAGAAAGGGCAAATCCTTACGCACTGAAAGTCAGTCGATAAATGTTTCGCTAACTTTTAGCAACTTTAGCAGATTTACGGTAATCCTCCATAAGAATGAAGAATCTCACTCTAGAGCTAAAAGTCTTTTTTTTTATTTTATGGTAAACCATCTATAAATTCCTTTGTCTTACTGTCAAAATAATGTTTTTAAGCTTCAACATCAGTGTACAATAGTGAGTTGCCAGCACCCTGCATTTACCACTTAGAATCAGTAGAGGGTGCTGACACTACGAAATAACACAATGCTGCTGTGAGAATTTCAATTACGATTTTCAAATATCGACAAACTGGAACCCTGTCTGGAGTTTCGGCTGTAATTACTGTAGCTACATTACGCATCTACATCTCTGCAGTCAAAGTGCCAATATACATCATTTGCGTCTATTTCTGACTAATGAAGTGTTCAGAGGTCACAGATCTCGCTGACTTGTAGACTTTTGCCGAAGTAGGTTTCGGGTTTGAAGGAAGCATTTCACATTCACATGAAATTATCTGGAAAACGACTTCTCAGTTTCTAAAAATGGCTGATAAACCCTGACCTGATACTATGAGCGACATCTTGCTCAGGTATGTATGGTTACATAATATATGATATTTCTAAGTCAGTGAAACCGCTTTAAGGTTGTAATTTAAAATTCATTCCTCAAGAGGGAGTAGCAGCATTTTTCAGGGGATCTGAGAAATATTAAAAAAAATTCCAACTATACCCTCTTGGTTTTTGGCACCAACGCAGCAGGAAGTGATTGGGGAAGTTGACTGGTTCCAGCTGAACACCCAGCTTCCGTGCCAATGTCATGTAGAGGACAGAGAGGCTGATGGGAATACCTGTACGGCGTAGTAGCACCTAAACCAAACACAAGCTCAGTCAAATATTCTGCATTTGAAAAAGAAAATTTGGAAAATTGTGGTATAAAATGTCTACCTGGTGGATGTAGGAGTTGAGAGGGTTGTAGTAGTCCATGGCGTTACCCTTGTATTGAAGCTGCTCGTACAAGACAGAGTTCAGGGCAGACACCGCCTGCCTCTGGTGATCAAAGTCCTCCAGGACGAAACATTCACCTGGCCGAGAAACAATAGAGCATCATGAGAACAGGCTGAAAGGGAAACACTAGGAGGAGATATTCTTAATTCTTAAGAAAAGCCAAATCTGCAGATGAACACAATTTATTAATAATCAACTTATACTATATCAAAACTGAAGGAGATAGATAGATAGACAGAGAGAGAGATAGATGTTTCTAGAAAATCTCCTCCTGCAAATCTCTGCCAAGGGGCTCGACACAGTAAATGATAGCTTGTAAATTAATCCACTTATTTCAGCTATATATACAAATATCCAGCCAGTCATTGTAGAAATAAAATCATTGACATGTTTTTTTTTTTAAATGTGATGAATCTATAATCATTCAATTTAATTGTGCCCCCAATGAGTCCTAACCAAATCATCAAAATGCATTTAGAAATGATAAATACCACAGATGTACTGCTATATGTTTTTTTTAACATGTTTAAAGTGGAAGCTCAAGTGTTGTGGGGTTCAACACAGAAAAATCAGCACAAAAACCCTTTTCATCATAAATTCTGCTTGAAAACTCACCTTGAGTGCTACGTAAACTGGGGTGAGAGGGATTCTTAATCCTCAGCATCTTTTTTACTTTTTCCGTGATCTCATCCAGCTGAGCTGATATGCTATCCAGTGTGACATCAGCCAGCGGGTTACAGTACTGATCCACCAGCACAGCGCCTGGGGGGGGGGGGGGGGGGGGGGGGATGGTAGTGGTGGGGATAGATGGGGATAGATAGGGGCTTTTTAGCATCGGCTTAAAGATCACATGAAATGCTCTAGTCTGCATCACCATTATCATCATGCTATACAATGAGATCAAGTCCATACTCTGTAGAGTACATGCAAACATCTAGGACAGGGGCTTCCTTAAGGGGCAGCAAGGCTGCCGTATGATTCATTTCCATATTAATAAGTACATGTTTTAAGAATTTATTCAACACATCAAAGTAACATCACTAATTTGCCAAGTATCCCGGGAAAACTCAGACGGTGACTGAAGATAAAAACTCCACGTAGATCTCACGTGTGTTGAATACTAACGGAGACAAGGAGAGGGATATTTTTAAATAAGCAACCAAAGTTGATGAGTTGTTATTCTTCAACAACTAAAATGTAAGTTAATCTTGCTATTCTGCATAAAACAAATTTAGCCGAAGCATTCTTAGTTTGCACAGGGGTGACATCTGAGGTGAATGCCTCACCTCCTAGAGCTGACTGTTGCTCCACAGGCTGCTCCAAGAAAGTCTTCAAGCTCCGAAGGATGTTCTGCTGTCTCAGGAAGTAAAGGATTTTCTTTGCATAGTATTTCAAGGTCAAGCTTTTCCTAATGCAAGGCAGAGGAAGGGCAAGTGACAACAGTACAGGACAACACAACACGATCAACTATCACATGAATGCCACGTGTCAGGATGGGAGGTTGTACCTCTTATCTGAGTTGAGTATGAAGAGGAGCTCGTCTTCACAGAAATGTTCTGGCATCCCAAGGGACTCGATCTCTGCAAAGCTGTCTCCCAGAACCTGGCCAACGCAAGGCTGGGTTACAGATCTCTGAGTTAGTTTGGAACGTAGCAGGTTTTCTCGCACAAACCCACACAGATCAGTAAATTTACATTAAAATAACTCATCCCTGAAGACGGACAGAACCATGACTGAATGCATTGACTCTCCAATGGCAGAAGCTTCATACATCTGCATACAAAACACTATTCAAAAGTTTAAAACAGACTTTGTGGTGAATCTCAAATTTTATGCGACTTTTATGCTTTAAAAAGGTGCTTTAAATTAATACAGAATTGTAGCTGAAAATTGCCATTTGACTCTGTCCATCCATCCATCATTCCATCCATTTTCTATACCTTGTCCCTTACAGTGGATAAGAATTGCGGGGGGGGGGGGGTGAGAATCGAACCAGCGACCCTTTGGTTGCTAGAGGGTAAATTACTTGTACAATTATCTAATTAGAGCTAAACTGCAAGAGAAATCTCTGATTAATTTTGGTATAATTGATAATGTTTAAATAAAAGTTTGCTAAATAATAATGTGAAAAAAGCATTGTTTATCTGTTAGCTGGATTCCAAAAAGAGAACAAGCCTGACTTTTGCCCTTCCACTGATTTCTCAGGAAATATATTACATGGACCATGGTACTTACAACTTCTGTAAAAAATCTTTTGGAGATCGATTCCACTGTCCGTCTTATTTGTATACCCACTCTGTGGCGTGTTTTGTACTCTCTGAGCCAGTCACAGGACTCATTCTGACGATAAAACCTCTGCAGTCTTGGCCATCTGTTGATTCAAGAAAAAAACGGTCATTTTCAGGGCAGTGCGATAGAAAAACAATAGACACAGATATTTATTTTCACCAGACTGTATCAATATTCCAGCCTGTCGTATCGATATCTTATTGAGAGACAGTAACAGGAGTTACATATTGTGACCCATGTATGTTATGTCAGCTGAATTTCAGATGATGTGTGTAACCGTTTCCTGAGTGACACAAAAATTGATTATGATTGCTCAGTATGATGTCACGGCTGCTACATGTAGCCGGGTTCTCTAACAGTGCACAACAGACCAGAATTGCAATCACTGTTCAAATAAACTGAAATGTAATTTAAAGTGAATTCAATTTGACTCAGTTTGTCTGATGAGTCATCAGCATCACAAGATCACCAAGGTGTTACACAGCAACTTGTGTTTCCTACTCTACTTGAGAATTTTCAAGGCATTTAATGTCGAGTATCATATTCGTGTCACAGTTTATCGTGATGAAATCGTATCACCACCCATGCAGCCTGTTGTTCATGCTAACGTCCAGCACGAGTTAATTCTTGACCATTTCTGAGCAAGCGAAGAATTTGTGGAAGCACGCCAACACTACGTGTCATGCTACAGTTTACAAAACCATCTTATCATCCAAGTTACATCAAGTCAACATTGAGAATAGCTCCGGTTGGGCAATAGCCCTCCACTCGGTTACAATGCACAAGCTAACTCTTAAATGTTACATTCAAGGTCACACAATTTCCATTTTAGCTGTTCCGTGCAAAATAGAAGTGAACAATTAACTTGTAAATAGTTTACAGTTTAGGATTTGAACGTTTTTTCATTTGTCTACATAGGAACTTAATCCAGCCGCCGGCCGGCCTGGCGGGTGGTGAATATGGTGCATCAGCAGAATGTCAACGTTGACAGCTGCCTATGACTTCGCAGCACATCAACATTACGCGGGTTAAGGACTTTAAAGACGGCAATGAACTGGTAGACAAGGAGAGTAGTTTCTGTAGAAAGTGGCGAACATACAGCAGAGGCCACAACTGCAAAGGGTTAGCATAAAACATAACCCCCCTCCATCACCTGAGTTTGTATTGATGTCCCCAGACCTTCCCCCTTCCATGGCAAACGTCGTGTAGGCGCTGACAGCAGCAGGAGACGTTACAGATGTCCACATGCTTGAGGACTGGGAAGCACAGGATATGTTCGAGCAGCTCCGTCGGCAGGTCGGTCAGTTTTTTCGTTTGGTGGTCGGAAGTAATCCCATTTAGACTTTGGCAGCCCTCTCCAGCGACAGACGTCGCCATCTTTACTGTTTACCCGATTACCTCATTGCTGAGGCACCGCCTCCTTATGGCGCAGGGGGCTGGGTCAGAGGCGGAGCTTAGGAACAGTGGTGCAGTGTGATTGGTTGTTCCCTCAACAGGAAGAGGAAAAGCTGTGCTGCGTTCAAACTCGGAGACTGAAAAACATCAGTCATCAGTAAATTCTTCAGCAGTCTAAAGAATATCCTGTTGCTTGACTTGTTTGGCCAACAAATTAATAACGGGTCCTCTGTCAGTATCAGTGACAGATACGATGTATTTATGGTTTCAGAAGAATAGAAAACAGAGTGACACATTTGCCTAGTTCAACATCAAATAAAATTCCGATATTATATGACAAAACTGAAGCAGGAAAATATAGAATATTTACAGTTTCTCTTTGAATATTTACAAACAACCTTAAGACATGACATTTACTAATCACTCATCATGTCTGTTTTAAAGTATTCTCTCGCCCAAAGTAAACTTAGTTTTAATTGACTTTACCATTTTGTTACACGTCCACAACCTTTTGATGCAGTAAAAATTGAAAGTGAAGAAGTGTTAACAAATAATGTACAAATGCAGAGATAGTAATCAGAGACGCTATCCCAAATAGACGACCTCCCCGCTGTGCAAAGTTACATAGTCCCAACATTCTTGACGGCCTATGAATGTAGCATCACTATCTAGACGAGATCACCAACAAATGGTTAGCAGCAGAGCTAGCGCTCCGTTTCCTCGTTTCAGTTGTTAAATGAAATGTCTGCTCAGGGGATGATTTAAATTAAGTTAATAACGGGAGTAGAAATTGATTTGTAGATACATACAAACGTGTTAAGTAACATGAAAGAGGGCG
Organism: Aulostomus chinensis; assembly: GCF_037954235.1. Taxonomy (NCBI): domain Eukaryota; kingdom Metazoa; phylum Chordata; class Actinopteri; order Syngnathiformes; family Aulostomidae; genus Aulostomus; species Aulostomus chinensis. The sequence continues at coordinate 16,255,884 of NC_141325.1, read as the reverse complement.
CGAAAGTTTTGTTAGTTAGCTTTAACTTGGTTTCTGTTGAGCCAAGCTAAATTTAGCAGCAAGCCAGTGACAGTACACTTTACTGTTCAGTGAGTTTGTACAGTTTCTCATATGCAGCTCACGTAAATTTTCACAGTTTTTAAAGTTTCACAGAATATTAGCAAATGTGTATGAAGCATTTATAAATGCAGAAAATATTTGCTGAAGCTTCGCACGAACTTTGAAGGAAATTACTCTTTGAAAAGGTGGATAGTCAAACGCACAGCTCATGTCAAATGTATACCTGTTGACTCAGTCTGCTACTGTAGAATGCCTTGAGGGTACGTTCAGTTTGTAGGGATTAACAGATAGTCAAATAGTACATTTTTTGCCAAGCTACCCGCCATGGCAAGCGCCTTAGCAGCGAAAATGGGATTCAACTCATTGATGAGAAAACAAGCCAGAAACTTCAACGTTCGGATCTGCACGATGGAGTCAGACATGGAGTTCAGCTGTGAAGTGTGTATATATATGTGTTTTTTATGTGTATGTGTGTGTGTGTGTGTGTGTGTGTGTGTGTGTGTTTATATATTTGTAAGAGAAAAATTCATGAATTAATTTGTTTAATCCAAAGGGCTGTGGTACTGTTGTACTGGTTCTGTCTACACCAAATTCATGTAACTTTTACTGAGTCGGCAGGTATTATTTTGTACAATGATGTAACCTCTTAATTATTTAACCAAAATATGGAATATTTGTCAAGATATATGCAGGTTTCAATGGTAAAGTTTTATTTATCGACACTAGGTGGCAGCAAAGATGCAGCAGTAGTAATAGCCAGTCTCCTATGAACCATCTATCAATATCTGTATTAATGTACATGTAGCAATGGAATCATGAGCATTTTAGTCAAAGACAATTGCAAAAATCAGTAAAGGATTTGCTTTAAGAAACTTAGCCATGTATACAAATAATAATAAAAAAAAACCAACCCTGCCTTATTGTGTGAATACGTTATATTTTGAGCTCTCTGGTTTGTTTGTTGTCTGACTTGGATAATTATAAGCTGGGGTTAAAAAGCATCAACATTATTTACACATGCCATCTGAGTAGTTTAAAAAAAGGAATCCTGCCAAGGTTTGCACCCAGTAATTACACAGAGCAGCATGATTTTAGTTGCAGCTTTTTACGTTCTGTGCCAGGATGGTAGTTTTTTCAATTATGGGTTTTGTAAATAGTACTTAACAGAAACAGGACCTATACACACAGTGTTCCTTTAGCTTTGTACATGATAGGCAATTATTTCCATCTCTACACATGGGAGCTGATTCAGTTTCACACCAACATTGAATACACTTGACAGTTGCGTGCACCCTGAGTCAGTGGAGAGGCTGGATATGAAAGCTATCTAAATTAGATATGTGTGACTGATACACCTCCGTCATAGCTCTCAGGTGGATGAGGGAAACATGTATGGCTCCCTACTTTGAGCCAGAGACTGATAGATGCCCACCTTGAGCTGATTTTAGAAGATACATCGTCGCGAGGAATTAAATGTCTTTATGTCCGTTGCTAATTCATACGCTATTATCTCTGTCTGATTTAAATTGCTTGTATTTTAGTAATTCTAAATAAGTTTTTATTTAACAAGAAGGGGTAATTGAAGAAGTATGTGCTGCAGTGGTTCAAACATGCATACATGTTTACAGAAAATAAACATAAAGGCCTACAGGCTGCATGTGTCAAACAGCTGATGCAAGTCATCAGATCACCAGTTGATATTCCTACATTGTGGACTATTTTGTTGGATATATTGAAGTGTTTTGCAGAACAACATCTCAGTCATTTTATTAATCCAGTTGTTTTCTCTCCCTCTAAAAGACCGTATAAAACATTGAAAGAAAAAAAAAACGTGAATGTGTTGCAGGTAAAGTGGAAGGGAAAAGATCTTTTCGACTTGGTGTGCCGAACTCTGGGACTGAGGGAAACGTGGTTCTTTGGGCTGCAGTATAATATCAAGGACACCGTTGCTTGGCTGAAGATGGAAAAAAGGGTGAGTTAGAGTTCTCAACTTATACTGTTCTTGTAAATAGAAAACATGTATAGTTGTGATAACTGTCAAAGAGGAGCGTAATACATAGTTTTCTGTGCAGACGTTGAATTGTTTTGGTCTTAATATTGCAGGTTCTGGATCAAGAGGTACCGAAAGAGGAGCCGATCACCCTCCACTTCCTTGCCAAGTTCTATCCAGAGAATGTTGAAGAGGAGCTGGTGCAGGATATCACGCAGCATCTCTTCTTCCTACAGGTACAGGATGTGGTCGTGCTGTTTCCCTCATCTATGATTTCCTCATCTACATGTTAGTATTTTGCTTGATCTGTTTCTAGTTAGTCAGATTGAAGCTTTAATGGCCTCTTTGTGACTCCAACATTTGCACGTGTCCAAAACTCATCCAGTGGATTATGACTAATGCTGCACAGTTTATCAAACACGTGGTCAGCATCTGCAATTATATAACATGCTAATGTTGAAAAATATCGAATTATGATTATTCAGATTGATATTGGGATATTAGAAGGAAGTCGATATGTAGGCTGGGCATCCTTGTGACAAGATAATGTTTATTTAAAATGCTATTTTGACACAGAAAATTTTTCACCCTCCTTTGATTTGAAAATTGGCGCAGGCTGGGATTTTGATTAAACTTCCATTAATTGTTCAGCCCTAGAAATTTCTGTGCATTTATCTTGATCACTAAGCCAGTAAACTCCATCCATCCATCCATTTTCTTCTACTTATCCTGTTAAGGGTCACGGGAGGGTGGGGTGGGTGGGGGGCTGGAGCCTATCCCAGCTGCCTTTGAGCGAGAGGCGGGGTTCACCCTGGACAGGTCACCAGTCCATCACAGGGCCAACACATAGAGACAAACAACCATTCACACTCTCAGTCACACCTACGGTCAATTTAGAGTATCAATCAGCCTCGTCCCCTCTTGATGTCTTTGGACTGTGGGAGGAAGCTGGAGTACCAGAGAGAACCCACACAGGAACAGGGAGAACATGGAGACTCCACACAGAAAGATCCCGTGCTGGAGCCGGGACTCGAACCCGGAACCTTCTTGCTATGAAGTGACAGTGCTGACCACTGCACCACGTGGTGCCAGCAAGTAATCTCATGATATTTTTTATTTATATCACAAATGGCAAACACAGCTATCATAGCATATTTTCATTAAAACGCTGCTTTTTGAAACATTCATTATGTCCAGATTTACTCAAATGTGATGACCCTCCCATCAGCCCCAGATCTTCTTGCGCTGTGTAGCATACAATGGCGTGCAAATGTGCGAGGATGATGAAAATGGTGAACTTGACACCTGCCGAATATCAGCATATATGTTGACAGCAGAAATTTACACGGTAATATCAACACGTTATTGGTAACGGCAGATATTTGACGTTTTTGAAGTCGGTATTGGTCTTAGGAGCAAAACTTTGTCCCTTCAAATGCGGATGATATGTTATTTATGCGGTTTGGACAAAAAGAAAAATATGTTTTTAAATTCACAATGTTTACACGTGTTGTCCGTATGTGTAAAATGTTTATATATAAATACGGATACATATCAAACTCTGTCAGTATCAACAGAAATCAAATAGCGTGCATCTGTAATTGAAACATTGCCAGTATTTAGTTGAAATTACTGTTATGCTATGAGTATTTTGCCACATTTCTGCGTGAAAAGATGTTTTAAAGTGACTTGCTTTGAAAATATTGAAGAAGTAGAGGTGAGAGACAATTTGGACTGATACCAAATGCTTAAAAGCTCTGAAGCCCTGACCGCGAGTATGGCTGATACTTTGCCCCTGCAGTTACCTCCTCACTGTTTTGATCCGGTGCCAAAAGGGGGCACGCTTACACCGAGGTTCTGACTCGTCGTGTAACACACCACTCTATAATGCACTTTTTTCTTCCCCTCCATTGAGATTGTGTGCAGCCATGTGGAATCAATGCACAACATATTACCACTGCCCTTTTCTCTCCGCTTAATACTCTCCGGGGAATTCCTGCAGAGCTTGCCATGCTACTTGCCTCGCAAGAGATGAAATTTGTTACTGTACTCCCATCATGCAATGCTCCCAACACTCTTTATCAATTACAAATTAGGCTTTAAGGGCTCAGTTATTTGACCAGTTAATAACACACGTGTCCTCCGTGGGATGCTCGTCCTCCTTATCATATCCAGCCCTCTGTGATGAATTAGCCGTATGGCTTTAGAAAGCAGTTTGTTCCTCAAGTATGGATAGAGACATTTAAGGCTTAAAGTTTCTCTGTGTCTCTAATTTGTTAGGAGGTGGTGGTGAAAGGATTTTATTTATTATTTAAAAGACTACAGCAGACAAATTAGCCAGAGGTTCACACAGCAACAAGGGAGAGGAGAAGCGTGTAGCGCCTCACATCACTTGTCTCCATCCTTATTACCTCCCTCTCATTAATGTCTGGAGCAGGCCTCTGTTCAGATAGTGTCACAGGCATGTCATCTGGATTAGTGTTTATCAGAAATGATCACCGACCCGGATACACACACTCACACACACACACACACACACACACACACACACACACACACACACATACACACAGAAAGACACTTGCAAGTCTTCTTCAGCTGGCTGTGTTCACAACAACAGTCTAATTTGTAAACCAGATTTTACCCCAACCCTCGCCTCTCCCCACCATCTTTTCCCGATTAGGTGGGCAATCACCTCCGGCTGCACACCTCTGCTCACTACACTAGAACACAGCATGACTGGCTTTGCAAACGATAAGGTCTAAAGCATTCAATTCCCCACTTAAATTACTAGCTGAAGCAGCATCTCACTTTTTAAAATCCAGCTTTGTGCTCCATATGAAGTTATGCAAGTTAGTGATTCAATTAGTTTGACAGGTGACAGCACCAGATAGTGACACCTGCTGCGAGGTGTAATCTGAAAGGTGTACGGGAGCTTTTTAAAGGGGATTGCCTCACATTTTAGGATCCGTGTTATTACTGTGATCCATGACAGTTGAGTCGACACTTATAAATATGAACTGCCCTCACTTAAAGCTATAAACTGGAGAGCTAAGCCTTGTATTTGTCACTCTGACTGACAAAATTCACAAATATAGAAGGAGCCATGCTGGGAAACAGAAATAAACCCACCAACAAACACATGTAGTCTTTAATTCATTTAATTTTGAGCCCCTTTATGACTCTGTCTTGTCATTGTACTCTGCCGATTGGCAAGCGGATACTCTTGGAGGATCATTAAAAAAATAAGTGTGTGTGCGTGTGTGTGTGTGTACACATATACACACATATACATATATATGTACATGTATATGTATGTATGTATGTATATATATATATATACACACACACACACATATGTATGTATATATATGATTAATTATATATGTATGTGTATATATGTATGTATATGTGTGTATTTATAAATACATATATGTACATATGTGTATATATGTATGTACATATATGTATTTATAAATACATATATGAGTATATACGTATGTACATGTATGTACACCAATACTTATTCTTCAGTAAAGTGATGAAGTATTTTGTTGTTCACCTGTCAACCCGATTCAAGTCTAGTTATTTCCCTTCTGTTATCAGTCAAAATGAAATGTAATATTCAAAATGCAGTCATAAAAGGAACCATCATGATTTATAATTCACAAGCTTCACTTGAATATTCTCCACAGTTGCATTAGCATAATGGTGAAAAGTTCAATTTGCCATTTAACTGTCCTCTGACAAACAGCTAAATGGCAAAATTAAAAAAAAAAGAGAAAAACCTCATATTAACTGCATGATTTCTTCTAATTAGATTTCCATGGCATGCTGAGCGAAATTGGTAGTGCCTCAAAGCTGATTATGTTAAATAACTCCTCAGGTGAAGAAGAGGATCCTGGAGGAGGAGATTCACTGTCCACCAGAAGCCTCGGTGCTGCTGGCCTCCTACGCTGTCCACGCTAAGGTAGCTGATCCATTCCAAATGTGCTTCCTTGAATATTATAACCTTCTTTGCATATCTGGGCTCTCTCCTCTCAGGATGCTATTAATCAGTTTGAGATGATCCGGATCTCTTGAGTCCTGATGAGAACCAGAAAGTGCACACATTGAACCTGAACTTCTTGAATTACAGCTGAGTGCCAGAGTTCATCCCATCCTTGTTAATGAAATATTTCAGGAATGCCTTGATGGATTTTCTTAAAATATGGCTCGAACGTCCACTTGGACTCAAGGATGAATTAAAAAGGTTTTGTGTTCAAAGGTCAAAGTCGCTGTGACTGAGCAATCCTAATATTTTTGTGGATACAATATACCAGGATTGCCTGCAGGGAATTTATCTGACACAAACACAGATGGATTAATCGGACAAGCTTTAAGAAATACTATTCATCCCCTGGAATATACGTCATAGACTGGGGAAAAAATAGTTTTATCCTCTTTAAGTTAAATGTCTTGTTTAAGTTAAATCTTCATCATTTGTTATTAGCACTTGAATGGTATCATTCGTGGTTATTTTGTTTTACTTCAGCTTATTATCATACCATACGTAATAATTACGTAATCATTTCCGTCACCCATTCTTTGTGAATGTAGGGCCACAGTTTTTCCCCCTCTTTTTACATGATGCAAGATTGTATCAAGCAAGTTTTGGACACGATGGTATGTCTGATACAGCAGAAGAAGAAAAAAATCCCTGATTTACAGGTTGAAGTTACCTGAAGTCTGTGGAAATCACTCTCCAGGAAAAACCTTAATAAACTTCAAGTGATCTCACTGGTTTCGGTTGGAGGACCCCATCTCTGTGAATTCCCCGAGAAGAAGATAGGCAGAGTGAGGTGCAGCTTTTTTGACAGATGGAGAGGGTCCAGTGAGACTGGAGTTCTCCTTCCAAGATTTGGCATGGAGCCCTGCGAGATTTGCCTTTTCCCATGCCAATTTATCGAGCCAAGGTTAAAACAAGACTGAGGATAAAAAATCAGCAAACCAGCTTGAAACTCGGCATCCTTGATCTGAAAACGGCAAAAATAAAGGGCCACAATTATCTGTTTCCACTGAATCTGCTGTGCACTTTGATTAAAGCCGATATTCCTAAATTGGTGTTGTAAAGTTCTTCAGCAGTGCAGCTGCTAAAAGGTTTTTGGCAGATTCTTTCCCTTCGTTTTTTCTCATCTCAAGTTGTTTTTGAGCAAAGCCACTGAGTAACTTTAGAAGTAGACTGTTATCACACAAAGGGATCTGCTCGGTTCTCCTGGCTCATCTTCAATCCGGATCACGGCAGCCGGAAGATAGAAATAAGGAGATAGCGAAGGCATGTTCAAAGGCAGCATGAATGTATTTGAATCAAATGTCTGTCGTGATATGAAGTACAGTTCTGTTCAGGTTTGGGCAGTTGTACTTGATTATCCATGTGTGTAATCAGTTTCCTTCCCGTGTTCGAGAGATAGTGAAGCTCAGTGTCTCATGATAACAAGCTAATTTATCTTGACACCAAGAGATAACAAAGTTATACAACATAACATCGCATTATCATTTGTGAATAAACATACATCTGTATATTGTGTTTAATATTATCATGGATACATATGGAGACATAGTAGCTGCATCAGGACTAAATGGGTCAAGGTTTCACACGCACACTAAGATATGCATGCTAATGGTTGAAAGCTAGTCAAATGTCTGGCTAAGTTTTTTTTTTTTTTAAGCAAAAATGTGTAATTTTTGATCAAAATTTGCTGCTGTTCATAGCTGGTACTGTCTGGTATTGATCGTGCCAAATCTAGTTCAGGGGGATGTTTGTTGAAATCTGGGAAAACCTTGTTGAAATGTGTTATCGGTAGAATTGGCATATAGATTATTGTGTGTGTGTGTGTGTGTGTGTGTGTGTGTGTGTGTGTGTGTTAATGCGTGAATTAGGCAACTGACTTTTTACATGTTTCTATTTGTTACAAAAATGATTTCCTTCAAAGCAAACTTACATTCAAACCATGACAATTTTGCTTTTAATAATGTATGAAATGCTAAACAATCTCACTAACTTCTCTGTCTGTATTTCTGGTCATACTCCGTCTGGACCCGCAGAGCTTTCACTACCTCCTGCTTTATATTCTGAGTGGGTGCTGCATTACAAGTGCATTTTGACAGCATATCTTGAGAAACAGCCATGCTGGAACCCCCCCCCCCCCCCAAAAAAAAAAAACCCACCTTATTGGTGCAGAGATGGAGGGGTCAGTTGAGATGCGTGTCCATCTCAGTGGTGGGGGTATATGACAAGTTAAATGACACTGCAAGGAATAAACGTGTATCCTAGGTGGCGTCAACATGGTGTCTACTTATAGCTGATTTAAAATAAATAGATGAATCCCTCCATGCTACTGAGTTTTTCACTTGGTGAATTTGTTCAAGGAATTTTTTCAGTATTGCCATGAGACTTAAATCTCGCTTCACTCAAAAAGTGTCAAAAAGCACCACATGCAGATAGATTTTTCTCTGCTCCACAGGAAACACTGTAGTTAGAGAAGGTCTGGTCACTATGGAGAAAAGCCGTCAGGAAATAATCATTAAAAGTATGGAAATACAAGGGCGGCACGGTGGTGCAGTGGTCAGCACTGTCGCCTCACAGCAAGGAGGATCCAGGTTTGAGCCCCACCTCGAACATGGGATCTTTGTGTGTGGAGTCTGCATGTTCTCCCTGTGCCTGCGTGTGTTCTCTCCAGGTACTCTGGTACTGCGATAAATGAATTGGCGACCCGTCCAGGGTGATCCCTGCTTCTTCTCGCCCAAAGACTGCTAGGATAGGCTCCAGTCCTCCCGCAACCCTTAACAGGATAAGCGGAAGAAAATGGGTGGATGGATGGATGTATAGTGTTTGATGCCTGTAGACACGCTGCATATCTAATTCAAAATGGTATCACTTCTAGATTGTTCTGTCCTATAAATATTAACAGGTACAAAGTTCGATAATAACTCTTGGTTCGAGTTTATTTCAAGGCTGTCAATGGGAAGCATTTATTAAATGTTTTTTGCGTAAATTGGTAAGATTCAAAGTGACATGTCTGTGTAAGAAATCGAATGTTACATCAAGACGACAGGAGCTTTACTGGCCCGACTATATCCACTATAGTCACTTTTGTGCTGCTGCTGGTGATAATTTTTGAAGAGAAGGTATTGACACATAGCTGTCCTCTGAGAATCAATGTTGTCGCCGTTTGCAGTAATTGGAAGACAGGCGTGACATCAGAAAGTATCTGAGAGCTCAAAAAAATAAATCCTTCCACGGAAACTCAGTTGATGTCATCGCTTTATGTAGCTTTTCTAAACAAACAGGTGAAGAGCTGAGTGAGGACAGGAAAGTGACGGGAGAAAGGATCTAATTAAATGCCCGCAGCGTCTGCACTGTGTTAGCCACTGCACTGGCGTCCCAGCCTTCCTGTGTTTGTGTCGACTTAATTAAATTCAGGTTGCTTCACTTTCCTTGTCTTAGCTGACCAGGCTGCATAATAAAGATTCAATAACAAAAATAGGAGTATAAACATGAGTGAACAACATGACTAATGGACACGTGGGTAAAAGCTTGTTTTGTTTTTATTTAAATCCACAATTGATGATGTGCTGTAAAATGTGTTTGTGTGTCACTGTTGATAACGTATTTCCCTCTAAATAAAGTTATGCATAAAACGTGGCCAGTCTTTAACATTTCTGAGCCACTTTCTAAGTTTGAGGTATTTTCTGCTCCTTCAGGTTCAACTGAAGAACACGTTTTGATTGCAGTTAAGATTTTCACATTATAGCAATAGGAATTTTAGCTTTTGGGAGGCATTTGAGTAAAACATGGATGTATTTCTACTTTTTGAGGTATTTTCTAAAACCTTTTATTTTGCTTCAAGGTTCAACCCTTCGTTTAGTGGCCTGGACCCATGAGTGCAAGCAGTTTTTGGGGATACACAAAAAATGGTACCGTTAGGTCAAATTGCATTTTTATAGCTTGAAATCAGAAATCACAGTTTCTCTAAGGGGGATGTCCTTCCGCCCTTTACATATATACTGTACATGTGTAAAGATCTACCCAAAAAAAACTTTCACCAGGAGAAAGACTTGGGGAGCTGGCGAGGAACGATAATTTTGACTGCCGATCATTTAATTATTTTATTTTATAGGCCTTGTTATATTAATTATTTATTGTCTTAATTAGCTTTTTTACTTTTTTTTTTTTTACTGTTTTATAATTCATCTCCTGCTATTTCAACGACCCCTCTTTTATTTTTTTTTGCATGCAACTTATGCTTTTGCATTTAGATTCTGGTGTCCATTAGTCTATATCAATATTTAAAATCCTTAATATTTGATGTCCGGTACCTTATGTCAATAATTTGTAAAGCTATTTCTTTTGTTTGAAAGTATTTAAGTTTATTTAAGTCTGTTTGATCCCAGTCATGCAGTGTAGATAAGATGTCACAAGGAGGGAAGATGTTAATTAATCAAAAATGTGTATATATTTATATAAAAGATTTGATGAGAAAATATCTGACAAATTTACGTGATTAGTCCAGATGTTGACATAGAGCGTAAATACGAAAAAACTCACATACGGTCAAACTTTTCACAGCAATACTGCATTTATGTTATTGATTCAATAAACATACATTATATACTTATTGATTATCTCATCATCCTCTAATTGAGTTACCTTTGAATTTTGTCGTGTCTAAAATGCTTAGAGTTCTCCAGTTCTCTGGCAGCAATTTTGAAAATGGAAAAGTTACTATCCTATACCTCAATTACCTTTACTCATTTCATCCATCCTTTTTCTACCACTTATCCTGTTAAGGGTTGTTGGGGACCTGGAGCCATGCCTACAGTCAATTTAGAGTATCAATCAGCCTCGTCCCCTTTTGATGTCTTTGGACTGTGGGGGGAAGCTGGAGTACCAGAGAGAACTCACACAGGAACAGGGAGAACATGGAGACTTACACAGAGAGATCCCGTGCCCGAGCCGGGACTTGAACCCGGAACCTTGTTGCTGTGAGGCGACAGTGCTGACCACTGCACCACCGTGCTGCTCTCATTTCATCCAACATAGTAAAAAAAAAAAAAAAAAAAAAACCTACGTATGACTGGATTTTATAATAGTATTTAAAAATATGCATTCAGTGATTCACGTATGTAGAAAAACACTCAGGTTAACCTACTTACATATATTTGCAGTAGTCCACATTATAGAACTGTAAATGTATAATTCATGTGGTTCTGCTAGTTTATAGTAGCCTAAAAGCAAAAGTCCCCAGTGCCACCCAGTCATGCTTTATCCAGCCATATCTCTCCTAAAACATGCATGAAATAATTTGGCCCCATGATGATAAGTGATCAGCTTCAATCCCCTCAGAGAAGCAGTATCTCTAATGGCATCATTTACACTGTCTCATATCAACCGGGCCACTTGTGTGTACGTGTGTGTGTGTGTGTGTGTGTGTGTGTGTGTGTGTGTGTGTGTGTGTGTGTGTGTGTGTGTGTGGGGTTGGGTGTATGGTGAACAGTGATGACCTGATAACAGACCCCACCTCCTTCCATTCTCTACTCATCTTAGTGCTGCTGTAGTTCCCAGGAGAGTTATAGTCTGGCCTTTTTTTTTTTTTTTTTTTACACTAAAGTACATGTGGACATCTTTCCGGAGTTATTTTTAACCCTTTTGGCATTCTCTCTCTATTTTACAGTACGGAGACTACGATCCCGATGTTCACAAACCTGGCTTCTTGTCAGAGGAGGAACTGCTGCCAAAGAGAGTGAGCGATGGCACCGTTTAGCTCATGTTTTGGCCATTGTCACCACTTAAGACCTGCACAATATCAGCAGAGAACATGTTTTCATCTCTGTATTATTGTCTATCCCTGCATTTTCTACATGCACTCTCGGATATTTGTTTGTGTCTCTCTCCATTTCAGGTGATTAATTTGTACCAGATGACAGCAGAAATGTGGGAGGAGAGGATTACAGCGTGTTACGCAGAGCACAGAGGCCGGACAAGGTAAAAACTGTTTCACTGAACTGCAGTTCCACTGGCATCAGCACAATTTGCGTTCTCGAAGGATGTCCTTAACGCTTAAAATAAATGTTTAATGCGTAACTGAAGTCCATTTTGGCACTGAGATCACAAAAAATAATGTCTATTGGGATTAGCGTTAGGAGAGTGTCCAAAAACGCACGAATGAGTGTAGCATTTGTTATTTATGCGCCAATACAACAGCTGAGATCAGCCTTGAACAGATTGGTTAATGTACTGTATTTAGTTCAATTTTCTTAATAAACCCATTATTAAAACACTTTGTGAGGAGCACATATCACATTGAAAAATGCCTGTCATGACTCCAACTTGACAAAAAAATTAGTCATTCTATCGTTGCGCTTTGCTCCATCATTTAGTTGAAAATGGACAAGAGAGTAAGTGTGAGGGATGTGAAGTGTCTTAATACTCTTGTAGGTGGGGAGTTTTTGGGCTGGAAAGTGAGTTCTAAAAGCGAGAAAATTCAGTACTTGGCAAAGTAATAATTGAGTCACCGGTGGCGATCAATAAGCCTTTCAAAGACTGCAGAGGGAGGTGAGTTGGCGGTTCATTCAGCTTTAGCATTTTGATTGTTTAGGATGTAATGCAGATTTGGGGGGGGGGGGGGGGGGGCACTGGAGGGAGATTAGTGCTGAGATACGAGAGTGTTGTGGGAGCTTTCCAGTGCAAGCATAGTATTCATATTAAAAGGTGGGATCAGGTAGGGCTGATAGTAACCATTCTATATCCAGATATGTGATAAAGATGATAAAATATGAGCATTCCAAAGTAAAAATAACATCTGTTTTGTTAAAGAAGTGCATCAAAATATGAACTTAATGTTCAGTTGACGTGATCCCAGATGTGGGCAACAGGGGTCACCGAGAGAACAGAGAAACCCCTACAGGCCCAGTGACGCGGATCGGGACTTTAGCTGATAGCCTGGCCACTGGAGCGCATCATGGTGACGTTCTGCAATTCCAGCAGGGAAGAGATTTACCAGCATAGCTCGTGCAGCTTGTTGTCTAAAACCTCATCAGCTAGTAGCATGGAGGCGGACCGCTCATGAGCATGATAAGTTGCCTGCCTCCTGCTGCTGATTGACTCAAATAGTTGATTACAGACGGAGTCGGACTCTTGTCGTACCAGTATACAAGAGCCACGAAAGAATGAATTGGCAATTGCATTTCTTTTGGTTTGCCTGTCATGTCACTTACCAAAAAGTTAGCTAACGGCGTTCCCATATGTTAAATTAAAATGGGCATTTTCCTGTTTTCAGGCTAGCACGCCTTCTTGAGTGTGCGCTGTTAGAGTTGCAGATTACATACTGCAGAGTTTATGGAACATGTGAAGTGCACCTAGTTTGGGGTGAATTGAAGCTCATACTGCTGGAGTTAATCAATTCCCTCCCTAGGTAGCTCAAAAAAGTCTGATCTCTGACTAGCACTTTTACGTCTATTTTAAAAGTCCAGTTTTAGTCAGACTAACACAAATGCATTTTATTCTAACATCCTTTGAGCATGCTCATACTTGGCATCAGGAGATATTTACTCAATTTGACCAGAAGTGTTTTGGATTATGATTGCTGACTTCCCTCTAACGTCAGGGATCCTCACCCAGCCCATATTTCTCCACGTCAGAGATTCTGTTAAGAAATGATGTCAACTCCCCATTTTATGTCACATTGCATTTTCTTTTTATCTTATTATTTATTAGGGCCTGAGCCTGAAGGAAGACCCTATTATGTTTGCTCGGCAGAGCAACACATTAGCAGCACTAAAAACAGTAAAAACACACACTAAACAGTGTCCCAGCCCCCCCAAAACACGAGGCAGCTCGGCCAGACGGCCCGGAGCCGGTTTTCACATACACACCCATTCAAAACCTGGTACTGGACTGTTCTTGCTGTCAATGAGCGAGCGCAATATGCGCATAATGCGCATAATGTAATTTCACCCCCTGAACATGCATGAAATTTGCTGAAATTCTGCACACTTGTCCAGTCTGGCTAAACATTACATATTCTACAAAAACATTACTCAAAAACTCAATAGCGCCACCTAGAGAGCCACAAAACTAAAAGATAATTTGGAGCGCTATAACTCCTCCCACGAATGTCCCACAAACATGGGACCAACACCGTCGGACTCGACTCATTAAGACGAAAATTTCATACGCTCTGAACCCTCACCTGTTGTTAATTTGTCATAAAGATGTTTCTGTGGCAGTTCCCAAAGAGGTAGAAAATGATCCAACACTGTATTTAGTTAATCAATGTACTTCTTTAGTATTAGAAATGGATCCGGGATCTCCTGCTCATGCATCCCAGGCAGAATCACTGACATAGCTGCATGTAATCTTCTTTAAACTCCTGAACCTCAGGAAGTAGTTAAAGGTGTTTTACAAGGGGGTCTCACAGCTCTTCCTGAGTAATCAGACTAATTGGGGCTATTTCCACAACAAAGAGATACTTAATACTCACATACGTAATAATACATAAGTATTATTGAACGATAACTTATAAGACAACAGAAAAACACTTAATATCACCTCTCTACAACAGAATGTCCACAATTTGGACAAAACTGTCAAAATGAGGACTTTTTTTACTCCCCAAACAAAATCTATCTCCTCCTAGGCCATTAATGCTATCGCTTACAAACTTTCACACGTTTCTCTCCCAACTGTGTTGATTAAAAGTTACTTAAAGTTTTTGTATGAATTTCTCTGTTTGGATTTTACAAGCCCTCAAAGTGGGGGAGACACGTTTCACGCTTCCAATGGAAGCCTATGGGGAGAGCGTGTCCTCTCAGGGTACATACTGTCAAACAAACGCTTCTCACGTCTACACCATACATCTCACAGCTTTAAAAAACACACCACTGCATTCCTGACAAAAATCCCTACAAGAATATGGTATTATGTGTCACTTTTGACCAACGTATGCCGATTTATTTTACTTTTCCACACTACAATTCTGTTAATCCTCCTCTCTCTCCACTCTAGCACAGATCAAAGACAGAGCAGTGGGGGAGGGGCTCTTAAAGGGCCAGCTCTCAGCTCTGCTCTCCACTCTGATCAGACTCAGGCTTCTAACTCCTAAACTACAAGGCCTAGGGATTTGCCAATTACACCGTTGGATTCAGGCCGGCGTTTGGCACCTGGTTGTGGCCGCGAGGGGGCTCAGGCCCTAACAACGTTGCTTGTTATAATTTGAAACTCTTAATGCTGAACTTGGCCCTGGCATACATCCAGCTTAAATCTCATCTGACCCACTCGAAAGTCAGAATGTGTTTTGTTGCTAACCTAGTTAAGATTTGTTTACCTGGCATAAAACTGCTTGCTAAAACTTTGATGAAGCTTAAATCATCAATTTCCACCCACCCATATCAAACAGCCTCTTATTAAAAGTTTAGACGCTAACATGGCCTGATTTTTCCTCAACTATCAAAGTATGCTAGTGTTTTTTGTTTTTTTTTGTTTTTGCTGAGTTGACCCTAAAAACTGCAACACATCTGCCAGCCAGGCTGCAGAAAGAGAGGAGGAAGAAGTGTTTGTTTTCTATATCACAGTATTTAGAGTCTCTGAGGCATGAGAGTAAGTCTTCCCATCAAGCATGACCTCCTAAGCCTGTTAGTGATTTATACTTGTGTTTTGTGTCAGTACTGTGCTTATGTTTTCAGCCTTGCAAAAGCTGTGTGGCAGTTTTCACAGCTCATACAACATGACAGATGCTACACACAAAAGCAGAGGAAACACGGTTTGATCTTTCTTTTTCTCTCCACTTCCTCCTTCTGCCCTCTTTCCTTCCCTTCCCAACTTTACCATTCCCTTGGATCCCTTTGAATCCCTTTCTGTCTGTTTTTGAACCAGGGAGGAAGCTGAGATGGAGTATCTAAAAATAGCTCAGGACCTGGACATGTATGGCGTCAATTACTTTTTAATCAGGGTGAGCAATTGCTGCTTCACTGTATCTTTAAAGCAAGTCAATATATGAAATTAGGAGGCATTTCAGGTTCATCACAGAGTTATGAAAGGAAGTGGCGGGGGAATCAAACATCTCCGTTCGAATTGTTCTTTCGTTCTTTTTGGTTTTTAAGCAATTAAAACATAGCTCCTAGATTTGTTCCTCTGCAAAAATGTTTTTGTTCATATTCTGATTTGAGGGGTCTGGTTTATCTGCTCTTACGTAAATACAAAAAGCAGATTCCTCACCAAATTGTGTTTAAGGTCTTTTTAAGATGTGAAACAGTGTCTAAGGCTAGTAGCTAACATGAAAGCCTGCAGTGATTCTACCAAGAAAACTTTTGCTGAATATGTATTCCTAAATTCATCAGATCAACATTTGTGCATTTCTGGTTCCTCAAGGAAGTGCGTTGGAGAGTTTGAAGTCAAGGGTCTGAGATTACAGTTAACATGACAGAGGTGACAGTCAGGATTCTGACTGACCCACCAGAATGATTGAGATGTCGATCAGGCCTACGATGACGCTCGGTTTGATGGACTGAGATGACAGTTAGGATTCTGATTGACAGTCGCAGTGACTGAGATCGCAGCTACGATTCTGGTGATGGTTTGACCAACCGAGATGACAGGCTGGGTTTTGATTGACCAAAAGAATGACGGAGGTGAGAGTCAAGATTCTGAAAGGCCTCCAGAGTGACTGACTGAGATGACAATCAGGATGGTGGATAGCTTCTATGCTGTCTGTCTGTAGGTGGCATTGTGATTGGAGGGAAAATACAGAACTTTCTGGCTCTGTCCTGACTGATAAAATGGTCAGAATGACTCACATCAAAATCAGAGAGTTTTTTTTTTGACATTACACAGTCTGTGCCCCCATCCTTTATACAGCAGCAACTACGACAGGATGAGCATGATATTCTCTTAGCCTTCCTTGTCATAGTGGTTATTTCTGACCAGAGAAAACCCAGATGTACCAAAATTGAATAAACTGCTCACAATTCCATGAAAGTGTTGATCAGCCATCATACGTGTGTTTGGCGGAAAGGCCTCGAGGCACTCAGATGAAAAATACAGAATTTCTGAATTTGTAAATCTGACATAAGATGAAACCCTTTCGTATGTTTAGGGGCAAGTGAATACTGCCACTCTTTCAAGTGTATCATAAAAAACAAACCTGTACCAACTTCTAGGATTCATAGATTCACTTGAGTTGGCCGTGAACAATGCATTCTCTAAAAGGCCAAGACGTTTTGAAATGCCACCAGCAAGTCAACCTAAGCTTGAGTAATTCTCGGTGGCAGTACGTTTCAAAGCCCAGAGTGCATATACACACACTGTAAGTGGCGTTGTTCAGCTCAGCTTTGACAAATACTTTTGGCAAGCAGAGCCATTGTAATGCCCCCTCTGTTAAATGCAGATACAAATATCCCTCAGCTCTAAACAGATAGGTTTTTTTTGGTTAAAAAAAAGATGCTTTATTGACTCTGCTGCTGTTGTGGTTCAGAATAAAAAGGGAACAGATCTTCTCTTGGGAGTGGACGCCCTGGGCCTGCACATCTACGAGCCAGGCAACAGGCTAACACCCAAGTGCTCCTTTCCTTGGAACGAGATCCGCAACATCTCCTACAGCGACAAAGAGGTTTGACTTTCTGTTGTACTTTACAGAGATTATACAGACATATCTGAAAAATATGATGAATCCAAATTGTCAGCCAAATTTCAACCATGAAGCTCGGTCATCTCTGAATGCACGAGTTTTTTTCGTGTATTCTACTCTTTTTTTCTTCTTTAGTTTACCATCAAACCCTTGGACAAGAAGACAAATGTTTTCAAGTTCAACTCCTCACGACTGAGAGTCAACAAGTTGGTGAGCTCACGAAAAAGTTCAGAGCCTTTTTTGGCTATTTAGGCAGTTTAGAAACCATTTGCAAATTATTTTTTATGATTTATTATATGTTAAAATTAAGGTGGATGCAAAGGCTGAAAGTGGTTGCAGAACTCGTGTTTTTGGATACAGTACAATATACTTTCTTAGTCGTCCAAAGAGGAAACTGAATGCCACCATAAAAATGAAACAGCAATTGGACAGTGGACATAAGGGGCAGTTCCTGCATCAAGATGAAAGACATACGGACCTCTTTGGGAGAATATTTCATAAATATCATTTTGTCTTCTGCAGATCCTCCAACTGTGCATAGGGAACCATGACTTGTTTATGCGACGGCGACGTGTAGACTCTCTTGAAGTACAGCAGATGAAGGCCCAGGCTCGAGAGGAGAGAGCCAGGAAACAGGTACAGATAATAGATAAGGAGAGAAAAAAGCATGGGGCTGCACAAAAATAAAGATTTTGTAAGTCATAAATACGTGTCATCCTTCCCTCGTTCTCACTCACCACCACCCCCCACCACCCTATTTGTGCTGTTCAGATGGAGAGGCAGCGCCTGCAGCAGGAAAAGCAGCTGAGGGAGGAGGCAGAAAGGGCCAGAGATGAACTGGAGAGGAGGCTGATTCAGCTGCAAGATGAAGCTCACATGGCCAATGAGGCTTTGGTAGGTTGCAGTAGGTTATCTTAAGCCAAAATGTACACACATACGCAAGATTTAATTTAAATTTTGTCCAGGTCAGTCCTCTCACACTGTCTTCCTTCACCTTCAGTTTTTATCCTCTGGTCATGTATTATTTCCTTGTTTTTTGTCTGTTTGCCTTCCATCTTCTCCCTCTATTTCCTCTTCTACTTTACTTGTCCCGCCTGTGTTCTTCTCCAGCTGCGTTCAGAGCAGACTGCGGACCTGCTGGCAGAAAAGGCCCAGATCGCAGAGGAGGAGGCCAAGCTGCTGGCCCAGAAAGCTGCCGAGGCTGAGACAGAAATGCAGCGAATCAAAGTCACTGCCATTCGTGGCCAAGAGGAGCGACGGCTCATGGAGCAGAAGATGCTCGAGGCGGAGATGCTGGCCCTCAAGATGGCCGAAGAGTCAGAAAGGAGGTGGGAACAGGAGGGACCGGATGAATGACTGTGGAGTTTACCCTTAATGCAACTTGCTGTGAGACTGTCAGCTCTGTCTCCTGCATGAACAGATTCTTTGTATCTGACTCACACACACACATCATTCTTTCAGAATATATTCCCACATCTTACTTACTTTCCAAGAGTTGTTTTTCCTCCTTTATTTGAAATGCTTTGAACTGAGGAAGCAGTCTTACAGCAGCATCAAAATGCAGTTCTTAAAAATAACTTTCTCACCTCATGAGCCTCCCTGACACCTCTGAGGAACTAGACTGTTTAATGTCAATGTGCACAAATACGCCACTGCACCTCCACTTACCAGAAGTCAGTTGATATACTCAGTTAGGTTACGCATTTAAATTGCTTGATCAAAGAAGGAGAACTTTAACTGGTTTAAAATCATCTAATTTTAAGAGCTTTGTTCTTTTCACTGCAGCGGAGGAGCAGGTAATCTCATGGTTGCAGCCACACAGCTTCCCTCAGAGGAAGAAAGGGAGAGAGCTTTAGTTCAGCCGCTCTCCCCCTTAGGTCCAGGGCACAGCGTTTAATTTGCGCTAGTTAATTGTTAGCAGTAGTATCAATTGATTGTTGGACTCCCTATCAAATAGTCTCTTTTACAACACACTGGAGCTCCACGGTGCAGTAACGGACTATTAGATCTGTGTTAATCCACCTAACAAAGCACTTTTATCATTTTTATTCTTTTTTTTTTAGACCTTCTGAAGTCAGATCAAGTGCTTACCATATCTTCTTTTGACATTTTTATGTCTCCACAGCAGCATAAGCCATGCGGAACTTTTTTGGGAGTTGTATGTACATCTATTCTGCACTTGCACCTGCAATTCATTTCTCCAGAATGCCTTGAGCTAATTTATCCACATTTGCTTTAAATTTCCACTGAGACACAAGGATTAGCTGAAGAGATAATGGTAGTGAAAGGTCAAGGACACCGTCCACTCACGGACCTACAATATCCGTCCCATTCCTATTATCATGATACCTCCGGGATGCCTTGAAGGGGATGAGGTTAAAGGTCAATTGCACTGTCAGCTCACATGTGTGTGACATCTGCCCCACTTCAAAAAACGTGATATCGCTAGGACACGCTGACGAAATTACTTCCAATTCCTCTCAAACTTCCACTGGGCTGCAAGGATGAACTGAAAAGATTTTGGTGCTGTAACAGGTTGAGGACACTGTGACAGGGACACATTGCAGAAGCATTGGATGTAGTAAATCTAGGTGCTTCTGAACTGATTCAGATAGAGCACCAACAATATCTTCTGTTAATATTTTAATTCTGTGTAATCAGAAGGAACGAGACTGGATGCCAGTCCATTTTTATTACAACACAGTCTATGTATATACTTACAATATGATTTTGCAGCCTCTACTTGAGAATTTATTAGGCAATCATTTCAAACAGGCACCATTAACCACTTGCCAGTTAGTGCAGTTTTTGGACGAGCACTTTCTGAACGAGAGAAATTTCAACCTGTGGCACTCAACATGTAAATGACTACATCCACTCAAGCCCTCGAGCCACATAGCTCCCCCACACCGACGAGAAAGTGCTGAGTGTTCAGTATCATGATCAAAAGAAATGTAATCATCTGAATATCTCGCGTTCTCACATCTCCGTGTGCAAATTGCACAGGGGAATAATGAAGTCAGAAATGAGTCCGCTTGGTTGATGCATGAATCACAGCGGTAATGCAACGACATTCCTGGTTTGTTGAATACTAAAAAAAACCCAAAAATCATTCATGAACAATCATTTCTGCATGAATTTGGGTAATTCTGCTGGAGGCGGGGGTGAATGAAAACATTTATTGCATGTGTGTGTCCCTCAGGGCCAAGGAGGCTGAGCAGCTGAAACAGGACCTGCTGGAAGCTCGGGAATCAGAGCACAGGGCAAAGAACAAGCTGCTGGAGATTACCAGCAGGGTCTATACGGTAACTTACACATACACATACACACACTTAGACCACATGGATAGTTTTTTTTTTTAACTTGAAACACACAGATGCCAAATGAACAAAGTCAAATATAGATTTTCATTTATCCAGTTAAAAAGTGGAATATCTGCAGGTCCCAGCTCCTAAACCATCAGGATTTGGTTGGTTGCACAGAGATGGTGCACTTCAAGCTATAGTTTAACAGTTTTGTCTCCATCTTCTGGCATTGACATTTATCACATGCAACGGTTGACTAATGCTAACGTCATTCGCTCCGCTCTTAACCAACTGTTACAACTGTTCATGGTGGATAAATTGTTGAGTTTCCCTGCACAGCGACTCATTTTATTATCAGTATTAAATCCATTTAATCTGGTATCATTTGGAAAGTCTTTAAGAGCTGCACAATTAAATGTTTGCCCCCAATTTAGCAAAGGGTCTCATCGCATGTATGGGTAGAAATATCTGTGAGCAGGAATTGAATTTGACTTTTTTTTTAAAAAATTGAATGTAAAATCACATAATTTGAATTATGAAAAACTTAATTCGAATGATGAAATCAGTTCTATACGAATGAATTTAGATTCAGATGTAGTCGTGATAATCATTTGGATGACTGAAGAAGAACAATCAATTGCATGTGCAGCATGCATCATTCAGTATGCATCATGGGAATGGGACTACAAACTCCAAATAAACATGTGCTCGTAAGCTCCAATCACAAAATTCTGCTTTGGTTTTAAAATCAATACCTAAGTGAGACTAATGATGACTACTAGGAACCAGAAAGCCACTGTAAATTTGATATTTTTTTTGCTGAACACTGGCATTGAGCAGCAGAAGTTTGAACACAGAAAAATGGAAGGTTTTTATTCTCATCTAAATAATTTTCTGGAGGTGCCTGCTGATGAATAGAGGTAGGAGGTATTAGCTTGAACACAAATGGCAAGATTGGCCTAATTTAGGTTCTGATGTCATCAATATATCATAAAAAATGAGTATTTCACTCCAAATTTTCACAAGGTATGCCCAGGTGTTTTTACCTGAAGTGTTAAGGCTATAACATTTGACTGCTTCAACGTGTAGTCATTTTGACCCTTTTTGGGTCGTCTTTGTTTGTTTTTTAACATAATTTCATCTGCAACTGTCCAAGTGAGTGCATCCAGCTGGCTGTGTGTTTCGAGGAGGTGATTCTATAAGCCGTCATCCATTCTACCCACCGAGGCAGCATATCAATGAAAGTAGAATTTCATTGGATAACCAAAACGCCACTCATTGTCACAATCACAATTGGCTCAGTCTCTAACTGCATGAATGGGGGAACTACGTTTCTCACCGCTTGTATTAGTAGCTCCTTGATGCAATATGGAAGCTCCAATTGGGTGAATGGAACAGCAGTCAAAAAGTTAAAGTTCAACAACCATCTATAGAGTGTTCAATACTTTTTTTTTTTGACATCAGATCTAGATATACCCTGTGAAATATTGATGGTAGTTGGCAGACAAGAATTGTAGCTTTCAAGTGATGTTCAGCATGAGTCGCTACATCGAAAGAGAAGGATGATGCATATGTTGTTACACTTGTGTATTTACTGGCTTTCAGTAGGGCGACACTTACAGCAGTCAAGACAAAGCACTGTTAAAGATTAATTTAGTCGTCGTCGTCGTCGTGCAAATGTGTTAGCAAATTGGCTCCTTCTGTAGCTCCTGCCAACAATGTATGGTATGAATGTGTGTGAATGTGTTGTAATATGCTTTGAGTGTTCAGGAGACTAGAAAAGCACGATATAAATGCAGTTCGTTTACATCTTGTTTACTTTTTGATATTACAATACATTTACTGGACGAACAAGAACATAACAAAGGATGTAATTATTTTTATGTTTTGTTTTAATTGCAGGCCAGATTAGATAAGAAAAATCAATATATTTCTTTGAGACCCCAGTAAATTGTGATGTCATCATGATATTTTACAGATGATGTTATGGATAGATTGAAAGTAAATCAAGGCTGACATGTGTCAAGGTTTGTTTGTTTGTTTGTTTGTTTTTTATTTCAATGTTCATTTTATTTTGGCACTGTGACTCCGCACATGTGATCCTCAATCTGAGCGAGCTTGACACAGACGGTCCCTGAGCTTATAAACCCCCCCGCTGGCAGAGCCTGAAATACACAACATTTGATGAAAATGAACACACATGAAAAAGAAACACTAAAAAAATTAACAGAGGGTAAACGGAGCAGGAGTGGACGGAGGTGGAGTGCTCGATGTTGGCTGATTTGTAGAACATATGACTGTAAAATCCCTTTCATGCCTGATGCACTACTGCACGGATTCATGTTCTTGTTCATTATAAGCCTACAAACCCTTAGACAATACACAGGTACTTGTACACGAGCATAAATTAAGTATGCACTCGTTATGTAGTACATGGATGCACAGCGAAGAGGGAATAGCCGTACATGCAGTCCCTGCTCCATTTTTTTAATGAACTGAAATAACAGTTTGGACTGAAAATAATGTTTTTTTTTCTCCCCCTCACCTATGAATAAAATCTATTATGAAGTAATGTCACTCTAAGGGCCAAGAATCAAGAGAGACTTAGCTTCGAGCTAATGAGAGCTGCTGGCAGCAGAGTCTCAGCAGTGTAAAGGTTGTGTTCTGCTACCTCAGACAGCAGCTACCAAACTAAATTACAAGGTGATGTGTACACCCATACTGCACTGGCACTGTAGGGTTTTCCACAACAGAAATGCATGTGAACTAAAAGAAGAAATGTTAAAGGTCAGTTCTTACATTTACAAGTAAAGCTGGGCATCGGGGTGCAACTGTACCAGCTACAGAATTAGCATAACTGCTTAAAAACATCCCAAGAATTAAAGGATTTCTGTTCAGAAAATGTGTATTTACTTGGAGCGGCCAGACAGCTGGAGCTCATCCTGGGCTGCTGAAAGGGTCTCACTCAGACCTAGAAAGTGGAGCACTTTATACCGGTTCTTAAATCACTGCACTGGCTTTCTGTGTCTAAGGATAGCGCTTAAAAACCTTTTACTTGTCTATAAAGCACTAAATGGTCTCAGGGCTAAATACATCTCTGATTTAGGTTGTGCATGTCAAGGCATTGAGACCCCCTCAGGTCATCTGAGACAGGTTTACTAAGTGTTCCCAGGATCAGAACCAAACAAGGAGAAGCAGCTTTTAACCACGGTCCTGAGTCTGAGGTCTGCTTACTCTGCTCATTTAAGGACTTTGCACATTTCTGTTTGCTACAGTTTTCCATTGAATCTTATATAACGGCTAATCCTTTCTTGTAGTTGTTGGAGGGGTGTTGTAGTATGTCATCATGAAATTTAGGGCAGATTAGTCTCAGTGCCACCTGGTGGCCACAGGAAATGACATGTTATTTTTACACTTTGATGTACCACTTCTGCTGGGTCGACCAGGTCTATCTCAAATTTGGTTGCGGACCATTTAAGAACTTGCCGATGGGAAGACTGAGTTTTAGCTACATCCCTGTTTCCTTGGCGAAGTGGCTGATTTAGATGTTTCCTCAAACAGCAGGAAACTGTAGAAACTACACTCTGAATAGACTAAGCTTTTCCAAATTTTCCAATTCTTTCCTAGCAGTTACAGGAAGTGATATTTGCACTGCAACCCTCTCTAAATTGGGCTGGCAGGGTTGTGGGTGATGCTCTTGTCTAACTTTTCGCTTGTTGAGCAGTTTTTGTCAGATGTTACTGAAAACTCAGCCTACCTCAAACCTTGTCCAGTAAATTCTACCTCAGGTGTAACAATTACTTCTTTGCTGTGTGGAGAACCGGCATGAGAACTTGATGTACCTGCTATTGATGGAACAAGCTGCTCTAGGCCTCTAGACCAGAATTTATTTTTTTTTGGGGAAAATTTTGTGCAGCTGAAATAAAATACTCCATCTCAAATAAATCCAAACACACATTCACTGGTGAGCGTACATTCAAAAGGCCTACCAACCCCGGAACCTCACTATACACTTAACAGCTCACGAGGGAAAGGTCCACGCAGACACACACAGCCAAGCACAAATGCACACTATTCTCTGTTCCTATTCCCATCTTCCTCTGTCAAATTGCCCTCTTATGCTCTGCCAGAGTGTGTTGATGTTGAATGTATCAACCCTGTAGTTTGGATTCATATACCAACCAATGGATTTACATTTATATTGTGTATTAGGTGCGCTTCTTATTCAGCCGACCCCCGAGGTGGCATGTGGCCAATGCATTTCAGACATTTGGTCTGGATGTGAAAGATTGCATTAGTGTATTCATTGTCCTTGGCCATCAAAGTCTTTCACTCCCTTCCTCTGTTTTAACTGCTCCACATTGCATCCTTGCACAGAGCTTCTCCATTAATGCCTTATTCCCCCTGTATATACCGTCTCCCGTCCACTCCTATATCTTCTTTGCTCACTTTCTCTTTTCGTCTTTCCTTGTTAATGGTTCCTCCTCTTTACTCTGTCCCATTTTCACATCTCCTCCCTCCCTCTAATCTTAGCCTCCGTCTTCCCTCCTAGTCCCCAGGACTGCCGGCTGACAGCATGCCTCCCGACCTGAGCTTCAGCAGGGAGAACCTCAGCTTTGACTTTAAAGATACTGACATGAAACGCCTCTCCATGGAGATCGAGAAGGAGAAGTGAGTGGCTGGCCCAAATATGCTGATGCTGCTTGATATTTTTGGTGACAGCAATTTTGCATTTTATACTTTAGGGGAATGTGAGGCTTTGGTTATCATTAAGATGAAAACAAAAAATTGGGTATGTATTTTGTTTGTTGAACAGTGTAGTCATGTGTAAGTGTAACATTTTCATTAGTATGCACACTTTCATTCAGGATTTCAGGTGTTAAATTGGCCCTTTTTTTCTTGCTGCCAGTAATTGTAGATGTGATGCAGTAGCAATTTCGTTAATGAAGAGATTTAACCTTGCTAAGAAAATGAAAGCAAGTAAGCCGTGAGAGTGTTTTGTCTGAAACGTGGCGCCAATTAAGAACATTTAACTCAGCACCTTTTTTTTTTTTTTTTTTTTAATCGTCTTAAAATACTTCAAACCTGAACATACAATTCCTCCATGTTTAGGGTTGAATACATGGAAAAGAGCAAGCACCTGCAGGAGCAGCTGAATGAGCTGAAGACTGAGATTGAAAGTCTCAAGTTGAAAGAGAGAGAGACGCCTCTGGATGTCATTCACAACCAGAACACCGAGCAGGGAACCAGCAAGCACAGCAACTTCAAAAAGGTAGCGACCAGCTTTGTTGCTTGTTCAGTGGACACATAAACACAGATGCTCCACATACATGTTTCAGAACAGTACACGCATGATTGACTATCCTTATTCATGCTTCATATACCCACACAGAACACATTTCAGGTCTGTACCATTTATTCGTCTGTCCTTGATAGCTGACGTTTATCCTATTACACGTGATTAAGAGAATTTCTTTAGCCGTTTACCAGCTATGTTATCAGCTTTAGACGTATGAAGGACAACGTCTTATGGCCGGCGCAAACCACTGTGCTACATTATTGTTAGTTTACTAGAAAGATGACCAAGGCTCCTCACAATCAATGTAAATACTTTCATGCTGTCATCTCCCCGTGGTGAATATCTTAGGACATTTAAGTATTAAAACTTTAAACTTAACAGGACAGAGGGAAAAAAAAAACTTTAAAAAGTTTACTCTCCAGCATAACTCCTTTATATTAAATACTGTAATCATACAGTGCAGGCATACCTGGCTTTTAAAAGGAGATGGATAAATTCATGTTACGTACAAAACTCTCATATGAATAATTGACAAGTGACAAATGACGCCCTTTTTCCACTCCGATTATGAATCATTTCACTAATTTGAATAGATTAGAATCTCCCCCAAAGGCACTTGCACCATGTGCTTTGGACCATGCACTATGGTGCGTTTTAAATAGGGCCTTAAGCAATGAACTCTTAGTGGAGTCATCTCATTTTACATGATCTTTCTAGGATAATTGCTTATTAAAAAAATATGATGGTTCTCTCTTGTATAGCAGCCATGCCTCAGTATCCGACTATGTTCCTCTTACACATTGATTCTCATATCGTCACTTCATAGAGACGGTCTCCACTTGGCCCCGGGAGTTTCTTCGATGACGGAGCCCACTAGGGGAGTGGGAGGCATCACTCATTTTCTACTATGACCTGTAAAAGTGCACAGTTATTACTGGCCTAAAGTTTGGAGAGAAAAAAAACAACAACCTTGCAGAGTAAATACCAAGCACTTTTTTTTGGGGGGGGGGGGGGGAGCAACCTATGTCTTTGAGAATAGCCAATTCATCTCATCCCAGGGCCTGAATACACTGTTCTTCTCCGCCGCATTCTGGCTTCGTGATTATAAGAAATTACATAAAAGCGAAGAAAGTGACAGCTTGAGGGATATTTCAAAACTGATTGGTCAGAGGAACTGTTCAAAAAAAAGAGTTGCTATTTCTACTCTCCTCTGATGAACTAGCAAAGTAGACTCATTCTCCTTTATCTTCCCACTCCAATATCTCTATAATTTCAATAAAAGTATAAAGCAAAAAAAAAAAAAAAGTCCCAGCCCTCCTTCATTCTTGTCTGCTGGTGTAAAAATACGAAGGAAGCACTAATTGATTTTTACTTGGTGATTAGTCATTCAGCTGGGAGACCCATTGGCATGCATGTTGAGATTGAGCTAAGCTGAAGTGTTAGTTTAATGTGACCTCAAGTGGCAGGCATTCATCCTGCTGTTGAGGAAGGCGGATGGAGTGGGGGGGGGCTGGTCAGCTTTCCCCAAAAGTAGTACAAAGTTTAGGGCAGGATGAGGTTGACCAAAAAATATTCAAAGGCAGAGGAGAGCTAAGTGCTCAGAATGTACTGTGAAGTTGGCGAGCAGAGACGATGGCGGGGAAAGAAGAGCAGAGCCAATGTGGAACGAAACACAGATCTCTGAGCCAGAGGCATCAAGGCCGGCTGCACGTCTGTGCAGAGCTTTCTCCAGTCAGGCTTCCTCTCCCCCCTGGATGATTAATGAACGGCCCCTTAACACGGCCCAGCGCCTTTGCACTTATACCAGGCCACAGGCTCTCAGGCTTCTCTGCTCCGTTAGCAACAGACCTGCTGGACGGGCTCATTCTCAACAACAGAATCAAAACATCAGAGCTGGAGTCATTCCGTGTGAAGTTTCCCTGATGGGGGACTCGAGCAAATCCAAAAAGAAAATATATTGGAGAGGATGGATTTGCACTGCACTCTGCAGAATTCTATTCCTCACCGCCCCGAGTCCCCGTGTTGAAGAGAGCAAGAATTCTTTATTCTGTGTATTAATGTTGTGAAGTGGAATACAAAAGAAGGTCAACAATTGGTTCTGCTCTCACTGGGCTTCTCTGCATATTAAAACCTACAGAAAAGTTTGCTTCCAGTTCCAATGTTTGGCAGTTCACATTCAGGGGCTTTACAGTTGCAATCGAGTCATTTAATTGGTATATTTTTGTTATACCATTATGCAAGAACTGAAAAAGAATCCATCTATTAACAGAGGCATGTCCACCTCCAGACAGGTGGGTGGTGCTACGCCCCCTTAAAGCTGATAGCATTTATTCTGTCCTCTGGTTCGCTGTTTAAGTCTGACACACAATGAGTCCATCTGCGCTGTGTGATCATTGTAATCAGTCAGAGTTGCCACACTGAACACAACTGTGACATCCGGAGGGACAACGAGTCACTGAGCTGCGCAGGTCTATTTTTCTTTTGTCATCACGCAGCGACGCAGTTATCCACGTATTTAGAACCTCTATAAGGAACAGCTCAGTTTGCGCCGCGATGCGGCCAGAACAACCACCCCATGGGGCTGGTAAAAATCTCACTCTGTGCTGCTAGCAGAATGCCAGGTGTGTTTTCGACGTTAGCTGTGTTCACACATAGCCCAAACTGAATTTTCAGTTCGCTTTACTTAATGGAGTCTGATTGCTTGATCGTTTGTGTTTGTCTTCAAACTAACTGGCAAATTTGTTGCTTCAGGTTGACTATTTTCAATTTGTTTGTTCAAAGAGGTTAAAATGCATCGATCGCTCTTCAAATTTTGCACGTTCATGCTACGGTATTGGCATTATGCCAGCGTCAGAACAACTAATTCAGTTTGTGTTTATCAGTGTGGAATATCAAACAAATCAGCCAGCGACGCACTGCATCCCCGTTGAACATCGGACTTAATTGTAGAGACTGAAGAAAAACAGATGAGTCCATGAGCTGACATGGCAGACAGTTTGTCTCCTCACTTAGGACCAATGATGACGCCTCTCTGCGTGTTGCACTGTTCGACCTCCATGTTTAATACCGCAGCGGGATGTGTGGAGCATTAGCTGAACACTTCAGATGATTTTAGGCCGAATGAAGCAAATACACACTGGAGAAAATTGTTTACCTGTTACCTCCTTCTTCCTCCTCCTTCCTTTATCTACTTATGTTGGTCTGACTTTGAAAAATATGACTTCGGTCAAACGAACAAATCTAGTTTTAGTTGTATTAACACGATGAATGTACTCGTTCTAATATAATGCTAATGGACTCATTAATACCGAAAACCACTACCAGGAAACTGGCACACGTGCGCTTGAGGGTTCCTGTCAGCAAGGACAGTAGAACGTGATTGGTAAACATAACGGCGCAAATCCTCCTCTCTTATCACCCACATATTTGGATTTATTGAAGTCCACCATGTACACATGTCCCCTAGCTTTTCTGAAATGTCCTCTTTTATCCTGCGGCTTATATTGAATGTGACAGCTTCTTTAATCCCCTTACCCTGCAGATGTTGGAGACAGGTAAAAGTTTTCCCACCACAGAATTAGGCTGAGTGTTACTGTAGATGAGCCAATGGTCGACTCGCTGTTAAGGGGTTAAAACACTGCCTTTGGCCTGTATTAATCCATCACCAGCTCATTTAAACCTAGAGAGAAAACAATTAACAGTTCTTTCTCTGACTGCATTGATCCACCTCCCATCCTTGCCGGCCCCGTCTCTATGATTGTAGAAAACTACAGATTTTCTTTGCCTACCAGGATCAGTTCTGAATGAGCCTCATTTGTTTTTGTTTCACTGGGTGAAATGAAAGTAGGAAATATATGGGCGTTGGGGGGGGGGGGGGGGGGTGCTTTCATATACCATCAGTGATTCATTCCTAAACAGACTAATCTCAGAGGGGATTGATTTTTTGTCAACACAGCAAAGTGCACTGATACTCTCCGCTGAGCCATTATGATCACTTCATCTTTTGATTAGCCAAAATACAACATCCACAAACATGTTCTGCAGGAATGTGCTGGTACGTCTGGTGCATTTCAAAATTCACTCCGGCGTTCATTAGACACGTGCTGTAACACTTGGACATTTTCACAGTATAATAACTGGCTCTGAAAATTACAACGCTGCAATTACCATCCATGAAAACAAGGCGCCAGATTTTTGTGCCTGTACGAAAACAGAAAATTGATGGGAGAGCTGATTTCTGCACGTGACCTAGCAATAGGTGAGTATAGCGGTTCATAATTAACACGAAGAGCACCGCACCAAGATGGATCTGCTTTGGTAACATTCCAAATAAACTAACGTGTACAGAATATAGCTCTCTCATGCCACTGCCAGCTTAATTTGACGCCAACACACTTCATCCTTTTGGTATTTTAATCTGAGATGTTTACTTGTCATGGATTATAATAACGATAATCCGAGAATCATGTAGCACTGCTTCAGCCTAGCACGTTATTTAGGCCTGCACAATATTTTTGCCGCTATCCGATATGCAAATATTTTGCAACTTATTCGCTCAATAGCTGACATTGTCTGTGTAAAAACACGTTTTAAAAAATGGTAATTTGTTTTATACAAAAGAAAAAAACACTTAAAAGGCTGAATTAAAAAAAAAGTGAGTTTGGAAAAAGTTTTTCTTTATTTCTAAAACATTTAGAGAAGCCCATTGTTGAGTTCTTTTAACGACAAAAAAAAAACCCGACAAAAAAACCCCGAAGAGACTAATCTTACCTGCCAAACATGATTTCAGGATTTTATAGGGTTTGGGAGAAGCTCTGTCAGTTTTCTTTCACCCAGTAACCCTGTTGACAACCCAGCTTGAAGCTTTGCCTTGCAGTTGATTTTTCCATGCTGTTCGCGTTGTGAATATTGTCAACTGGTTTTGGCAGAAAGAGGGAAAGAGCGGGTGCACATTTCTCTGACATCAGTCTCTAATAAAGATTTTGATTTGCCATAGTTATTTCACTGCTTGCTCTGCTGCAGTTTATTATTGTCTTGTTTGTTTGTGTTGACACCTTCTGATTTCTTCCACAGCTGACGCTCCAGAGCACCAAATCCAGAGTGGCCTTTTTTGAAGAACTCTAATATTATATTACCAGTTTAGATGCTGTTGGACAACTGCCAAGAAGCTCTCACGTCCACATTCCAGGTCAGTTTAGGTAATTGACCACTTTCTGTATCATTATGTTCAATTTCTTAGGAACCACTGTGAACCGCTTCACACAGAAAAGCTTTGATCTGCACCATCTTCAGGGGTTGCATTTGGTATATGCACAAACAAGGATGCATGAATAATATTCCCGCACTAAATCTCACATTCATAGAAAAAAAAAAAATCGTGTTTACAGAGAGTGTGTGAGGAATATTCTCCAGGAATATGTTTGAAGCGAACTTACGTGTGGGCTTTATGAAAGCTGAAGAATAAAGGAAAATCATGCAAAAAAAAAAAAAAAATCATATGATCTATGAAGGCTGCTGAATCACTGTGGGTCGAATAAGACGGTAGAAAGAAAACCACCAGAGGAACCAGGGTTGAACAGGAAAAGGAACTGATGATATACTTAATATTTTGCAGGGCGAGGCTTTGCATGCTGACCCAAATATTTGATGTATATAGTTAGCCGCTATATGCGGGAATAGATTGTATGGTCATTTTTCTACTTTAATACTGACAGTTTGATATATATACCACTACATACATATGCCTGCAAATATCTCCAGATATAATAATATAAATATGTTTTTTTTTCTTAAATGTGACAAAGTTGTCACATCATGCTGCCTTAGGTTTCTTCTTGTATCTGAAAAACTCATGATTCAAAGAGAAGTTACACGGCGTTGCTCACGCGTCACAAAGGTTCCCTCGATCCTACAGCTTCTAGGGTTTTTAGTTTTCTTTTTGGGTTGTTACTGAAAATAAGCTCTGTGGCAAACCAAAGTTTATAGTGACATTTTGCCCAGCACGCTAATCTTCAAAAACGAACAACGCGTTTAATGATTTTTGAAGCATAAGAGCTAATGTTGAACAAACTAAACCACAAACGCACGATTTCTGTCTTCGGCAAGACAACTTCTGTTTTTTTAAGACACGGATGAAGACGTTGTTGTGCCGTAGAACGACATCTTTACATATCTTAAGCTTGTGTTATTCACGGACCTTATTTCAGGCATTTTATTGAAAACTCATCCCAAAATCCCCCTGACTTTGAGAGGAGGGAACAGGACGTTCAGCAACGCTAACTCACGTCAACGTTTAAGGACTCATTCCTGTGCCACCGTGTTGCACGGCCACTTATTGCTACCTATGAACCTTGTTTTCTGCAGGAACCATTTATGATTAATAACAGATTTTCGGGGGGGTTCTTTGACAAGAGCATTTGTCCATGTAAGCTTTTTATTTTGTGCATTTTTTTTCCTTGTGCCTGTATATCAAACGTTATACGTAAGGGCTAATAGGACCAACATCTTGTTTACCCAGAGAAGACATGTTACTTATCTAGCTGCGCCCAGTGGCTGGAGTACTTGATGAAGTGTCCTTAAAGCAAGGGACAGGGTGCACGATGCTCTCATGGTCTTGAAAGTGGACCAACAGATAATTTGAACGTGGATGGAGGAACTGTGATTATTAGATGTGAAATTGTGTCTTATGTGTTACGTGTGTTTTACGTGTTTGTGTACGTGAAGACAACCACTACTTTTTCTAAACTGAAACTTGCATCTTTTTTGAAATAATGTGTCTTCTTGAATTAATGTTCCATCTCCCTCTGAAAGCAGTTTATTTTTGAGAACATGATGGAATCAGTATTTACATAAAACTTTGGGTGAATTAAAAAGTACCATTCCTGTGAAACACATATGTACACTTTTTTTTTTTTGTGCGTGTAAAATAAATAAATATAATCTGACATTTGTGTGTTTGAGGGTTGTTTTTTTAAATCCAGAAATAGCTTTATGTCAGTTATTTTGGCAGACTTTGATGAATGTGAGCTTTGATATTGCCGGTGCCAAGAGCCTCTTCCCCCGACCCAAACACACATCTAGTTACACCTTTGAAATGAATCAAAAGTTACGTAAGCACCCTCCATCTTGTGTCGCATCACATTGCCTGTTTGCTTGACTGACAAGGTCTTTATGTGCGTGTGCTCACTGATGAGAGGGTACAGCGGGGTGTGTTTTATGCCCTGTGGCCTGCGCGCTCGCTTGTATTTTATGCCACCTGTTAATGTGAGATTGACGGCTCTGAGTGGCACTGAGGTCAGGGGCTTTCTCCCAAGCTCTGTCACCTCTGGGTTCACAGTCAAGAAAGGCCCCTCTTGGCTTGACAGTGTTGTGACAGAGAGGCATCTTCAGGAGCCAACTGTGTCTCTAGGGGCCTGGTGCTGAGAGGGACAGGGGGGTTTACAGCCTGTGTGTGTGTGTGTGTGTGTGTGCGTGCGTGCGTGCGCAGGGGGAGACATCAAGCAAAATGACACTTAGAAATTCTCATTGCCACCTCCTCCTCGACACTACCATCTAAAACAGAAAAGTCCTTTTTTTAAGAGGAAAAATATTGCTCCATTCTTAAGGATCACAGTTTACGTCACACACACACACTGGCATTTTTCTTGCAGTGAATTTTAAGAGGTTGCCGGTTCACAGCTGGATGAGGGGAGATGATGGAAACTGCTCAGCATCTGCCAAAGGCTTGAATATAGAGCAAGCCCACACACAATAGCACAGAAAAACACCTGCATCTGCAACCAGGTGGAAGGTTGGATGCACAATATTAACATAACATCAAAAGTCATTCATAAAATTGCTTGATTGCCAAATGTAAATCTTCCAAATCACCAATCCAGAAATCCATACACACAGCACCATCTCTTGGAGCTTAATAATTACCTGTCTCAATAAAATATATGCTGGATTTCATCAAAAGATGCTCAATGATATCAGCTATGACACTGAAAGTTGGACTTCCAGATCCCGCATCCAGGATTCGATGGAGATCATTTCCAGGGACTAAGACTCCTCTCCGTTCTTGTCCTTAACTTTTTCACATTGAATCGGGGAATTTGATGATCTGTATATGGCCTGAAGTATAATATGTAAGAGCTATATCTTAGCCATGGCCTACTCTGTAGGATTCAGGATGTATAGTCTCATCCAGTTCACCTCCAACAGTTAATCACTTGCTCTTTGCAATATTTCTGCCAAATTTCATCCAGATATGTCCATTCATTTTTTACTGCGTAGACCAACAGCACCACAACAAATTCCTCGTATGTGTAAAATCGTACTTGGCAATAAAGTCTTTTCTGATTCTGATTAGATATCCATCAGAGGGAGAAGGGATAAAGTAAGTGTAGACTTCTTCCTACTCCTTTTTTGGACATGTTTTGTCTTCTCGTTATCATCAGGTTCATAATACAAACTCATTTTGTTTAACTCCCAATGATTGCTGACCTCCTCTTGACCAACAATTTCAACTCTTAACATTCTGCCCAACGATAGAACCGCAGCTGAACTCCCTGGTGTGCTGAAACGTTGATCAATATATAAAAACAGAACCACAAAAACCTTGCTCTTCACAACTTAGTCCACATCAAAAGTTTGTATTGGTTTGAGTGTGCATGTGATGCCCAACTCTTCCTAGTTTGGATTCC
This sequence comes from Aulostomus chinensis, assembly GCF_037954235.1. NCBI lineage: Eukaryota > Metazoa > Chordata > Actinopteri > Syngnathiformes > Aulostomidae > Aulostomus > Aulostomus chinensis. The sequence continues at coordinate 16,220,884 of NC_141325.1, read as the reverse complement.
ATACCTGGCGCCACTTGGATGGTTTAATACTTCAAAGTATCTCTTTTCACATGCTTCATCTTCTGTCCTCTCGTGACATGGTGAGCTCCACTCTAAGCCATCTATTGTAAGTTTTATCTGCATGGGCTCTGCTTTCTGGAATCTACTGCCATAGGCTAATCTCTTCCTACCTGTCCTAAAATATGTCTGCTAAGAAATTCCCTCCTTTTTTTTTTTTCTTTTAACACCCAGGACAAATGCTGAAATATATTAATAAGTTGGCAAATGAATTTGGCTATTTGTTTTCTGTTTTTCTAAGGAGTTGAACGTTTGGACAAAGTGTAGTATTGAACGAACGTACCATGGATGTGCGAACGTAGATGGAGGATTCAGAGAATCAGCATCGGGAGATCGCATACTTCCACCAAGGTGATAGGGAATCAGGCTGCACGGTGGTGCAGTGGTCAGCACTGTCGCCTCATAGCAAGAAGGTTCCAGGTTTGAGTCCCGGCTCGGGCACGGGGTCTTTTTGTGTGGATTCTGCATGTTCTCTCTGTGCTTGCGTGGGTTCTCTCTGGTACTCCAGCTTCCTCCCACAGTCCAAAGACATCAAGAGAGGACGAGGCTGATTGATACTCTAAATTGACCGTAGGTGTGACTGTGAGTGTGAATGGTTGTCTGTCTCTATGTGTTGGCCCTGTGATGGACTGGTGACCTGTCCAGGGTGAACCCCGCCTCTCGCCCGTAGCTGCTGGGATAGGCTCCAGCCCCCCTGCGGCCCTTAACAGGAATAAGTGGAAGACAACGGATGGATGGGATGATAGGGAATCACCACAGAAGTGGAAATTAAATAAATACATTTAATGCAAATAAACTTATGGCTTAATGTAGATTCAGTATTTCCTCCATGACTAGCCGGCTGTTCCCTGAGGGAGTTTACCCCTGAAACAAAGGTTGCCCTTGTAATCCAGTACTCAAGTCTCATGTTACAAGTGCCTCATCCCTAAACCTGAGCGCACATTCTAGACTCTCCTACCACTCTGGTTTGACGGAAAGTGGTGATCTGCCACATCTAGAGTTTCAGACTTTGTCTTTATCATTCTTTTTTTTTTAAATGCTAATCTTCAAAACCATTGTTACAATTAAGATTAATTGTTGACATTTAAACTTTATGACAATGATAACATGTAAGTCTTCCATTAATCCACTTTTAGATATTATAGTAACCTTAACCCTTGAACACTAATGTTAAAATTAGTAACACCATAATTAACGTCAGGTATATTTTACCCAATATAATATTCTGATAAAACATAGTTTTCATCAAAATATATTGAAGTACAGTGGCAGGGTGGCGCAGTGGTTAGCACTGTCGCCTCACAACAAGAAGGTTCCAGGTTTGAGTCCCGGCTCCAGCACAGGATCTTTCTGTGTGGAGTCTCCATGTTCTCCCTGTTCCTGTGTGGGTTCTCTCTGGTACTCCAGCTTCCTCCCACAGTCCAAAGACATCAAGAGGGGACGAGGCTGATTGATACTCTAAATTGACTGTAGGTGTGACTGTGAGTGTGAATGGTTGTCTGTCTCTATGTGTTGGCCCTGCGATGGACTGGCGACCTGTCCAGGGTGAACCCCTCCTCTTGCCCGACTGCTGGGATAGGCTCCAGCCCCCCTGCAACCCCTTAACAGGATAAGAATAAGAAAATGGATGGATGGATGTTGAAGTCCAACACTGTAAGCCAAATTGTCAAATTGAAGTAGTCTTCTTTAATTTCCCAATATGCTATGTCACATAAAATGGAAAAAGGCACTATGAGGGACAGCAGCAACACAATGAAAATCACCTGACGTTAGTGTTCTAGGGTTGAGGTGAATGTTCTGACCACTTTAGTGCACAGTTGATGACATGCTACATATAATAAAAAATACATAGAAGCAATGTTAAGTCCTCCAGCCTTACTGACTGTGCCAAATGATACCTTTGCGCCCTTGGTATACAGGCAAAGTCAAGCAATTGCTCTGCAATGTCATTAAATGAACAAAGTGCAGATCAAAAATATCCATCCAGGGTCATGGGGGGGGCTGCCTCAGCTGTCATCAGGCAAGAGGCAGGGTTCACCCGTCAATTGCATGGCCACATAGAAAGAGACGGCCACTCACATACAATAGGAGCAATTTAGTGACTCCAATTAACCTAACGAGCGAGGATTTTTTTGTATGGGAGGGAGCAGGATTACTCAGAGGGAACCCACGCTGACACAGGGAGAACATGTTAACTCCTCACAGAAAGGCCCTGGTCGGATGGTGGATCCACAGAACCTTCTTGCTGTGAGGCAACAGTTCTAACCACTGCAACACCATGCCACCCCCAAGTAAAAAAAAAGAAGTCAAACATTCGCAACCCAGAAAGTACAAGAAAAGTTTTTTTTTTCCATCAACCCAATCCATTTCTTCCAGAAAAAAGACACGTTTACATAAATAGCAACAATTTTCAATGGGTTCTAAAACCCAGGTATGAGTTAGCATGTAACCTCCGCTTCCCTCATCTGAAAGTAAACGGGAATTTTGAATTGTTTTTTTCTGTACACGCCCCAGATAAAATCCGTGGCACAATTAAGTTTAAGATGTTTTAATTTTTTTTTAAATATCTACAGCATAAGATACATCAATAAATACCCTGAACATAAATTTTAAAGATTTTTATGTCTTAAAAACAGGGAGTATGTAAGCCGGTTTAGGGGGCTAAGAAATTGGGAGTTTTTCGAGGACGTAAACGTCGTCACTCTTAAAACAAATGAACATCATGCTTAGTCATGTTGATGTTTAACTCATGCCTCTGTGGTGTAGTTCGTACAAAGCCTGTTAGCTCAGTGAATCCAGTATTTGCATTTATGCCTTAAAAATCCTGAAACAGGTGTCCATTTGTGAAACTTATATCATAGAAGATAATGTGTAAATCTCATATTCTTTTGTTTGTCGTATAGCTTTTTTTTCCACTCATAATCCGAAATCCAGTGTAAAAATATCAATTTCTTGTTGGGGGAACCCATGGTGACGCAATCATTGGGGTTTTCCAACCAAAATGCACCATCTCTGCAGAAATCCTAGCTAAAGACACATAAGTCCGCTAGCATCAAAAATGGTATGCTGGGGTGTGTGGCTGTCTGCCACCTCCAATCCTGCTTTCCTCCACCAAAATACCATCACTATTGTCCTGCTGACTTGATTTTATTCATGTTGAGGAAAGTGGGATCTGTGATAGTGCAACTACATGGAGCACAAGATAGATTCTGACAAATACTACTACCCGTCAGCATATACCATAGAGGCTTTGCCAAAAGTCAAGTTAGGACATGCTCTGGACATGCCCACGAGCTAACGTTCTCAGATCATTCCCCTCCTTTCTATTCTGTTTCATGCTGCCGTATATCAGAAAACAGCAGTTTGACCCTCTTGAAACGCTCTTTCAGCTGGACCTTAAGTCATTAAATGTTAGACTTGTAGTTGACGAGCAGCTGAGAAGACCGACATCTGGAATGGTAGTTTAGCTGCTTCTTAATCTGGGAATCGAAATCACAACAACGTGCTCTGCAAAATCGTCCTGCCTTTGGGATCAATTTACTCTTTCATCACTGTCTCAAGAGCTGAAATCCTTCTCTCGCCTCTGTCTGTGGGTGCGGTGCAGTAACCTGCTCCTGTGGGAATATATGTTCTAGTCTCTTGATGTTCACGGTGTCCACGTGCCATTCCTGCTTGTCTCTCAATGCTGCTATTTACCCCATAGTGATAGTCACCTCACTTTACACATATGTTCAGTGAGATTAAATTTCTCCCATTGATCAGGGGTGAATAGGATTTGAAAACTTGGGAGCATCGCTGTGCTGCATGAGATTGCTGACGCATGTGTATTTCTTTCAAATTCATGCACCCACAGTATGACAGACTGATGTGCACACGAACTGAATCATAAAATCCTTCTTGGTCCTTCAAGCCAAATTAGTATCCTCTTTCATTCCAGGATGTCGGTGTCTCCGAACGAAATACCTGTGGAAAATCGCCATGATTGGGTTAATTATGCAGCCTGCAGTCAGCAAGGATTGAAATGAGTTTGGTATTTTTGGCTGAAAAAAAAACAAAAAAACTCTTCCTTTTCAAAAATGTGAGCTTGTTAGAGTGAAGGAAGGCAGCTGTCTGTTGCTGTACATCTCTGCACTGCTTCATGTGGTTTTTCTCATAACCCTGAGATAATGATGAACTCTATTCTAATTGCCTTGCTCCAGTATAAATTAAAATATGAATATCTAATTGTGTCTCTCACCCTGATATGGATCAATCTTCAGTAATATCCGTTCATTTTAAACTCATCTGGATCCATTATTTTCTCTTTTATTTGCTTTTACATCTGTTCTCTCTATCTTCAGGGGGACGGCGCTGCGTTCGGTGTCAATGACCATCATGATCACCTCTATTATCTTTATATATTCACAATTATCTCTGCACCAGAGGATAAAGTGTGCCATTTGTAGAGCAGTGTCAATGCAGTGAGACTGTTAGGGAGACATTGCCTAACATGAGAAGAAGTCAGCCATGAATCATTAATAAGTGGAATACTATTTGTGAATATATTTTTATTTTATGACTGATGAGATCGTGAATTAAAATGATATGTGTGTGTGAGGGTGTGTTGCAAAAACTCATTATGCATGCACATACCCTCAGGGACTTTTCAATGCATCTTTACCTCACAATTTCACTCTTTTTTATTTGCAAATTAGGTTCCTCTTTACATAACCTCCATTCTAATCGTCTCATCTGATGGCGTGACAGATGGAGCTCAGCCCCTCTCTGCTACTCAGACTAATGGTCTGACCGACAGGCCACTGGTGGCTTGTTTGGAAGTGTCAGACTGGTTCTAAAACAGAGTATGAGCAGAGAAATGAAAAAAGGCTCTGGGAAAAAGAAAAAAAAAGTCTTGAAGGTATTAATTAGCTCGTATGAAGAATGTGAATGTGTTTCCCTTCCTCATCCATCTTAACCTGTTTAACTGACCCACTTCTCCGGCTAGCAACCTGTCTGAAGAAATGTTGTGGATGTTGCATCAGAGCAGCTCAGGGACATGATATTTGCATATGATTTTTTTTTGTTTTTCCTGCTGGAGGCCTTTATGGCTCACTCACTCAGTTGTTAAAATCCCCTCACCTTGCAGTTTATTTCTACCAGGGACCCACTTCGGGGAAAAACAGTCTCCCTTGTTTGTACATTATTTTTAACACAGAGGAAGAAGAGGTCAGGAAGTCACAAAACCACTAGACCGACAAAGCGCGTTCAGACATTGTAAACATGTTGTTTTCTTGCTGAAGATTATATTTAATTTATGCCAACGCTCTGGCCCGTTTCCTTTTCAATATGCTGTATCAATTGAACAGATCGCAGGTTCAAAACAAAAGATTAGATCAGTTGATGACGGAACATGGTAGACATTGGAGAAGCTGTAGCAACTGTAATTGGCTGCTCTATTTATGATTTTTGCACAAGTGCAGCAGCAGCATAGTCGTGTCAGGTGCCAAGTGTCGGGGGGATCTCTCCACTAGATACCTCCGTATTGATTAAACCTCCGGAGACAAGACTGTACTTTTATACGAATGGCACACCGAGCTTCTGAAGGCAGACTCCAAGAAATTACTGGTTGACATCCCCAAGCTAAGAATTTCCAACTGTCTTTTTGTTTTTCCTTTAGCTTCTCTGTGTTGTGTGTTTAAGACTCGTGTATTTTACCTGACGAATGGGAGAGAGTGGTGGAATCTCTCAAAAAGTAAAGTCCTTCAAATTTTGAAGTCATATACATTTTTTTCAACTTACTTTCTATTCTAAACTTCAATTTCACAACATTTCAGAGGGAAATATCATTCCTTATGTTGAAAATACTTAACACTTGGTGGAATGTATTTGCACCTACGACATGTTGCTGTGCTGGTTTAAGTATTTTAAGAGGTTTGACCTTAATTTTTGCAGTGAAAAATGTCTTGGTACCATCCCACTATCACACAATTTAGTTGTGAAAACCACAGACTTGTCATCTTTCTTCATAAAAAAATGTGAATTTAATTGTTATTGTATTCTTGACTTATTGTTTGGAGATATGAACACACAATCACTATAATGCTGAATTTAATGCCATTGAATCGGTATTTTAAAAGCAGATGGGGGCTGGAATTTTATTAGCACTACAGTGGAGAAAATTACTATTATTATAATGCATCACTAGTCATGCATTACTGCTGGATAGCAGGTTTCAGAGTTCTGTCAGCTCCACCAGATATTGATTCTGCCTTCTAAACTTCTCACATCAAATTGTTTTTTATTTATGCAAATGATCCAATATCAACATAAGAAGTGCTAAGATGAGAGAAAAAAATGGAAAAAAAAAACCCTGAATACAGCTGTGTTCATCAGAGATTTATGTATTTCTCCCTCAGGATCTCAAGAATTCTCAGCTTTAAATGGCGTCTCCATATAAAAGTGTAAATGAGTTCAAACTACAGCCGCTACAACAGTAACACACTGCTATGACACTAATGCGTCAGTAATAATAATCTTATTATGTCATACACAATATCAGTCAGAGGGACCAAAGCAGTACTTTTATTAATAATTCTGTGCTTTAGTCTAAGCAGGCTTTTCACTGTAGGATATATATATAATCAGCAATTTCTTTATTCCAGTATTAATACCTAATAATAAATTTAATGAATACAAGTGAGTGGAGGGTCTCTTATTTGTAAGTTCTTTATTGAATAAGCAGGGGTCCCTAATTTTTTTCCTGGGGGGACCAAAACTCAATTTGAATGGTGGGATGCATATTCTGTCGCTGATATGCCTTTCATTAATCTACCACTGTTTCTGCCTTTTCATTTTCTTTCTTACTTCACTCTTCTTCTCTTCTGACTTCCTCATGAGTTCATGAAAAAATAATGTTCAGAACTGCACATATTTCAAGAGTATTTTTACCTCACAAAGAGAACACTTCATAAACAGTTATTGACATCATTTAAAATATTATTGTGAATTTGATTCATTTTCTTTATTTTTTATTTATTGTTGGCCAAATCGAACCTTATAGCGGGTTTAATTTGATCTTCAGGCCCCCTTTTGAGCTAATTCTGCTGTGCTATGGACCTCGAATGTACAAAAAGTACCAAAACATATCCATCAACCACGCTGTATGAGCAGTTCCCTCATTACCATAAATAGGCACTGCAGTGAGGTGCAGGCCTATGTATCAACTAGAAATAGAGGCCAAAAAAGGACACAATTTTCTACCAATCCTGTTTTTAAAATAGATATATTCAAGAGGAAGGAGCTGGTCGGGGCTGTCGGGTACTCATGCTGGTTCCAGCCTTTTCATCGGATTTATTGATAATGACAGAAATAGACATTATCCCCTGGCTTTCTTCTTCAAAAAAGCACAAGAGAAAATATGAAAGTGTTACTGCTTGATTTTATTTGTTCTCTGGGGACTTTGGATGTAATATAGCGTTATGTAACAAGCAGCGATTGGAGCACAGGAAGCGGTGGAGTTGTATTGTTCATTCATTCATGCGCCTCAGTCTCTCTCCAAGATGCTATCGTGCTAACATACGGGGGTGGCAGGCGTCCCAGTATGCCTGCTTGACAGTCAGGGATTCACACACATATTTGGCTCAGGCTTCTACTTACTTGCTGCCCCCTTTCCTCCGTTTCTGCAAGACAATGTCGGGCCTATAATCTCTATTTTTAGTCTGGCAATTAAAAAAGGCAAAGTTCAATTCTGTTTTATGTATTTTTCATCTCATCTATAATCTATATCTTATCTTCTCCTCCTCTGCTGCTGCTGCTCTCAGCATTGACCAAAACAGAAAATTCATCAAAAGCTAAAAAGAATAAAAAAGTGTAATCATGTGACCCACTTAGCCCACGAGCAAACATACAATAACTCCCCATATGTTGTGAATGTGTCTAGAGTAGTACAATTAGGAACTTTTCATAGCCATACTTGCCTCAGCAGTAAGGCTCTGTCATATTTTTGGAGGTATCTTTTTCTCGTTGAATCACATCAACCCACCTCCTCTTGTCGTAGGTTGTGGTTTGGTGACCTATTTGTTGGCATTCAGGGAGTGTAACATTTTCTTGTCAAGTCTTGGATTCTCACAGATGTCATGGATTTGCATAGTTGTCTGTTTGCTGCCTTCGCTAGCTTCAAACGCCTCATTATTCTGTCTCTAAGGTTTCTGTGGAGAACTCTGAAATAGAGCTGGTATTTTACCTGTTATTGAAATTATAGGCTACATACAGAGATAGTGTTGTTCATGCAACATCTTCACTAACTGCCAATCGCTCAGATTTACTTTAAAGATGATGTTCCAGGGACAGGTGCAACACCAACATTACAATGTCACATGAAGGCAGGTGTATTTTAGAAGGCAACCACTGATTTACTGACATGGATGAAGCAGTCTCATCCCTATTTGTCAAAGACCAACGTTTGGGAGCCCCTGTGACATCCACAGCCGACTTTGTGAGTACCCCCTCTGCAACGCTCGACAAAATAGATGGCAAATCCATCATCTTTAGATTTTAATGAAAGGGGATTCGCGATACAGGCAATATGGTGTCACCCCTATTCCTTAACCCTAACTAAACAAAGAATATTAGATAAGTAAGCAAATAGGACCAGACATAAAACAAAACTGTAGGACAGAGTCCTGCATTGCAGGTTGAAATGAATGAGAACATTGGAGAGGGCAGCACGGTGGTGCAGTGGTCAGCACTGTCGCCTCACAACAAGAAGGGTCCGGGTTCAAGTCCCGGCTCCATCACAGGATCTTTCTGTGCGGAGTCTCCATGTTCTCCCTGTTCCTGTGTGGGTTCTCTCTGGTACTCCAGCTTCCTCCCACAGTCCAAAGACATCAAGAGGGGACGAGGCTGATTGTTACTCTAAATTGACTGTAGGTGTGACTGTGAGTGTGAATGGTTGTCTGTCTCTATGTGTTGGCCCTGTGATGGACTGGTGACCTGTCCAGGGTGAACCCTGCCTCTCGCCTGAAGGAAGGTGAGATAGGCTCCAGCCCCCCCCCCCCCCCCCGCGACTCTTAACAGGATGAGCCGTAGATGATGGATGGATGGAGAACATTGGAGACACAAGCATGCAATGCAGAAGGGGTACCCTCATAGTCAGCTGTGGGTGACAGGGAGAGTTGACCAAATGTTGGTCTTTGACGAATAGGGTTGAGACTCTGTTCGATGAAGAGGCTGCAGTTTTGTCAGGAATACATTTTTAGGGCACTAGTTTCTCATCACAGTGGCACCTAAGTAATTTGAAACCTAGAAAGTGATAAGAAGGCACATTTCCTTATTCAATCTCATCCTGTCCATGTAACGGTTTAATGTATAGTGTGTATAGCTTACAATGGCGGAGAAGTTCAAATCTTCTTTTTCAAATCTTTTCTGTTTATCCATTGGGATTTCTGATCTATTGTGACGTCTTCTCTTGTCGAGTTTACTTGCTGTATATGTTTGACAGATGTCCAATAAATTTTGGCATGATTGCAATCGGTTTAATTTCCAGCCTCTTTCAGGTCTTTTTTCTAAAGCCGCTCTGCTTGAAAATGTCCACCGTACTGTATATCATGCTGCAAGAAAAAAGAGGCTGTTTAATCTGGTTTTGCGGTTAAAGAATGAGGCTTGTTAGCTCTCATAATTGACACCTGCTGCTCACTTGTAAGGCTGTCCTCCATCATTGAGTGGTTTCAAGTGCGAGCAGGTGGAAGAGATTGGGAGTACGCTGAAATCCCGGTAGATGAGAAGTGTTTGTTCCAAAACAGAGGCCAGAAAACTTCAAATCAAATGTCTCAGCAGCTGGTGGGAGTGATTTGTGTATGTCAACAATCCTAAAGTATCCGAATTATGACTTATTAGTGCTTTGGGATAAGTGTTCCTTTTTTACAGAACCACATGAGCCCCACACTTGTCTGCTGATGTATGGAGCTGGCCTGGCACATTGACAACATGGAACTCATTCACAGTTACCAAATCATGGAGACACTGCAGGCAACACTCCAGGGTTAGTGAAAAATATCAGACCGATGCATGATGATACCCTGCGTCACCACTGCTCGGTTCAATTTCATGCTCACTGAGCACTGAAGCAGGTGCTCACAAGTCCACCCGTGTATTTGATTCCACGGGCAACTCTCCAGGATTTGTTTACCTCTCAGCTTGTCTGGAAGTGTCGACCAACCTGGCCGGAGACCTCAGTCGCCCCCCCCCCAGTAGACGCAAATCCCCGGGCAAAGAGCTGTCCACTGATATCCTGTCAGCTCTTACCACACGTCTCTTTTTCCGAGCATGTCTCTTATCTATACATGGATTAAATGCTGGTGGCAGAGGTAAAGGGAATGAGTTTCAAGCTAATGTGCCATGAAGTGATTTTGCCTTAATTTGATTGATTGATAAAGATTTAGCTTAAGTCTTATCCTGAGAAGGATAGATCCCAGAATTTTAAAATTATATATATATATATATATATATATATGATTTATGGGGCAGCACGGTGGTGCAGTGGTTAGCACTGTCACCCTCTCCAGGTACTCCGGCTTCCTCCCACAGTCCAAAGACATGCATGAGGGGACGAGGCTGATTGGATACTTGATTGTAGGCGTGGTTATGAGTGTGAATGGTTGTCTGTCTCTATGTGTTGGCCCTGTGATGGACTGGCAACCTGTCCAGGGTGAACCCAGCCTCTCACCTGAAGGCTGGAGGTATAGGCTCCACCCCCCCACACACACACTACCCTTAACAGGATAAGGGGTAGAAAATGGATGGATGGATGGAACTCATTTCTGAACTATTTAAGGAGCCTGATTATAAAAAGATATGTCTGGAAATGCACACTTTGTGAAATATGTTTTGCTTATTTTATTCTTCTCAAGACATTTTCATTTGTAACAGATGAACTGAAGGAAAGAGAAATTGATATAATTTGCAAACATAAGATAAAATCCGGTGTGCTTATTTTCTCAAAATACATCATCATAGACAACAAAATAAAATTTGCTACGGAAAAGAGAACAATATAAGGGAGGAGGGAGAGTCATTTGCCATCATTTAATCACAGCAACCTGCATTTATGAAGACTTTTATGTCTCACACTGTTGTTACTAATTGCATCATTAATACGCATTACACATTTTGTTTAAAGCATCCTTAAATTTGTCCGTGGGAAATTGCTTCTAACATCCCCACAGATGTCGAAAAGCCAATTATTTCACCAAGTCTTCCGGTAAAATTAAACAAACAACAAAAGACAAGAAAAGAAGAAAAGGCAAAGTGAGTGAAATTGGCATTTTCCTCCCTCTGGCCTGTGTGTGACCACTAAAGGGACAGCATTAACTCACATTTTTGTTTATTTTTTCTTCACACATGAGTGATTTTAATTTACAAACCATTTCAACTGGGGGATATCAATACAGAGGTCCGGTCGGCTTGGGAGCTGATGTGTGCCTGGTTCTACAGGGGTAATTTCATTGGGATCGTCTACAATTGGCTCTCCTGCCTGTTTCCATTACCCTCAGAACTAGAGGAAAAATAAACAAGGTGAAATGAATGAGAATGTGTGGTGAAAGAGGAAAAAGCCGAAGGGGTGTTACAAGGAGCCCTCGCTGTCTGGCTGTCATGGTTGGCTGAGCAGTGTTTTCAGTTTGGAAGGAAGCAAAGTTTGATGTTGCCAATAATGTTCCTCTCTGCTGCTGTTGTACAGAAGTGCATCAGTCATTGCATATCGTGTTTGAATATGTTTTGAGGAAATCACTTGGGTTTCCTCTGCTTTACCCCTTGACCAATAAAACCCTGCTAATATATGGCTTTAGTCAGGTTGTCAACAAATGCAGTAATCTGCTGTCTACTTCCAGTGTGACGCTATGAAGAGGGACTTCAGTGACCGTCATCTCAGTCAAAACATTTAAAAGGATTTGCCTTCAGGTGAAAACAGACTGGAGCAAAAAGCTATAAAATTAGAACCGTCAAAACACTGTCACTGGCCTCAGCGCTGCTTTCACGACGAGCTTTCTAATTTACTGTCAGATCATCTCGTCACTCCTGTTATGAGACAGAAGTCACAAGTAGCATCTCAGGAATAAAAAAGCTTGTTTTACAAAAATTGCGATCATGTCTTTTCTAGCTCAAGTAAATTCAGCTGATGCAGCTGACAGAAAATGTAACCTATTACAAACAAACAAACAAAAAACACCCTCTTGAATTTATTTTGCATGTAATAAGTACAATAAGCTGGAAATAAGCACAATTTACATCACCTGTAATCTTTTCCCATGATCTTACACAGGTACTTTGATGACATCATGTGATCCCAGCTTATATAAAGCCCGATGACATCATTAGATTAGACATGACAAATATGCTTGACAAGACAAAATTTCTACATTGTTATTTTTTACTTCATTTTTTGCAGTCGAGACGTCAAAAGCAATGTACCAGAAAAGACAAATAAACAAAAAAGCCAACAGATAAATAATAATGATAAAATAACACAGAAAGGCAACTCCTCAGCTCACTATGAGAAAGGAGTATGTGTGCACGTGTGGGTATTTTTGATCTTGAAATATAATTACATAACTATTCCAGTGTCTTCTTGATAACCGGGTTAAAACACTCACACGCACAAAAAAAATAAATAAATAAATAAAAAAAAACTTCTCTCCTGTCTGTGCAGGTAAAATGTCATTATCATGTTATAAAACCTGTTTTCCTCTCTTTCCAGGGTGATAAGTTTTTGCCATTGATAAAATACAGTCAGCACTTACGTAAGTTTTGTAAAAGCCAGCCTCCTCATGCAGGCTCCGCTGAACGTGCAGCCTCTTGCTAACTAAGACCCCTCACTTCAAAGGCTTCTCTGTAAAAGACCGCAGGCTCCGAGCTTCCTTCTCTGTCCTTTTCCTCTTCACTCTTTAAAACAAGCAACTGTTGCACTTGATTGCCGCATGTACAGTTTCTAAAACATGAGATAACATATGTTATTATTCTGAAAAGGCGTGTGTGCAAATTCAGCGCTAAGGAGCAAACGAAGATTAAATCAAATGGAAATCAAGACTTGTTCACACTGCAGCTGTTGGCTTGTATTTTGAAGGCGAAGCTAATCAACACAATCATAATGAATTTTTATTATCAGAGTTTTCATGCAACACTATCACTCACTTGTCAGCTGCTGCTGTGAAATGCAGAATACTATAATATCATTACATACTTACTACTTCTTTGCCAACATGTCTGTCTTATTTTTAAACACTAATTATCTGATAGAGGCAATTTAGATGAGCCAACCACTGAGAAGCTTTGCATTTCTGAGCCTCTAGAAATGCTCAACACCTTCTCGGCGATCATGTCTCTTACCGTTGTCAAATTTTACTCTGAATTTCTGTTCATGAATAATTTGCAGTCAGCAGAGTGGCCGCAAATCGATAAAAAACAAACAAACGTGGTGATGGTTTTTGCACAAAGACGTGCACAGGAAACACAGCAGTGCTGTTGAGATGCTGAAGCATACGTATCAGCAGGACAGACGTAGCCTTGAGGTGTCTTCAACTTGTCAATGACTGTTAAACGGAAGCCAGAATGAGAGTAGAATTTTTTTTGTGATTGTGGGGATATGTTTGTCAAGTTCAAACCCACATCTGCATCTATTTGGCAAAGGTCTGACTGACTAATTTGCTCTGTGTGGTGCTGAGAACAATTACCCTTACACCGGATGATTAATTGTATGAGTAAATGGTTTCATGTTGAAGGTCACACATAGATGATGGGTGTCCTTGAGAGGATCCGTCTAAAAGCTTTACCCCCTATTAATAAGCTAAATGCACCAGTGACGGATGGATTGTTCCACAGCAAAGTAAGTGTAAAAAAAAAAAACCCAACAACCCAAAAAAACAAAAGTGCTGCTACTAAAAGCAGCATTCATTATTTGGAGGGCCATTAAAGCTAACATGCTATAAACAGTTGCTTGTCCACATAGTAGCATTCATCAGCAGTGATTTGTTCTATGGCTGCTGATGAGTAGTCCAAAATTTGCTACCCTCTCAGCTTCTGTGCACCATTGCTCAGGAGGTAAAGTGAACTGAAAGTTTCTGGTTCGGTTCCCTGGTACCCAGTATCCTTGAGCAAGACAGGCAGCCCTTAATTGCTCCTGATGAGCTGGCCGAACCCTTGTGTGGCAGCCTCAATCGGCAGGGTGTGAAAGGGTGAATGAGGTAATGCTGTAAAGTGCTATTCTGGACAGCACAGAGCTCCGAGGTTGAACGGCCACCGAGTAACTGAAGGCTCGTGGGATCGGTCCTTACTTCCCTCGGTGACTGTGTCAAAGTGTCCTTGAGCAAGATTCAGAACTCCTAATTGCTCCTGATGAGTAGGTTGGCACCTTGCATTGCAGCTTCCACCATCGGTGTGTGAATAAGTGAATGGAAAGAAGCAATGTTGAAAATCTCACGTTTAAATGTCCAGAATAAACTCCATTTACATGTATGCCCATTTACTATTTAGTGGACTCCACCAAGCTACTGTGTCTGACTCAGCTTGCCGCCATCGTATTCGTGACAAAAATTCACAAACTCTGTCCACCTTTTGGCGTTAAGCTTCATAGCATGAATTAGTTTTTACCAAAGCCTGTTTGCTGAAAGCAAAATACTGTATGAGCTGGAACAATCTCTGTGGAGCTGAGGGGAACTGCAGTGGTATGTCAGGGTTTGTCAAGTGAGTGCCCTGTTATTATTTAAAGTATTGATCTAGCTGTACAGGTAGCCAGGAGCTAGAGCTGAGCAGAATGATTCATTACCTTACAGACCTAACCTCGCATGTAAACGCCGTCAATTAAGCGTTTCGGCCCACAGAGTTGTCACATTTGCATTTATATATTCAACTTCAAACCACTGGAGAGGCCTCTGAAACCCTGTTAAATAACTGGGACAGTTAAGAATCATTCTCAGCTTCAAGAAATTTGAAAACTTGCTTGTATACTTAAGTTTGAAAACCCGAGAAAATTTAAAGAATTCTCAGTGCTTCAGACTAAACTTTGAAAATTGGAGAAGCTTGATAAATATGGGTCCTGGTCTCCAAACCCATGATCAGACACTCTGGGTGGTCACATGGCACAATCATGACACGAACAAAGAAATTGCATTTTAGAGACAAAAATCTTGTGAACTAAACATTTTAACACTTCGAGAACAAAAGCGAAACAAACTTTTTTATGGATCCATTCCTCTTTACTGAGCAGTTCAGAAACAGACATGTCACCATAAAAACAAATACATTCGACATGTGCTCATATTCAGATTCTTTTAAGTTTAAGAATTTACAATCAGCGTCTGTGGCCTGCTCCTACGGGATTTCGATCATTCTGTAAACTTTAAAAATGCTAACACAAAAACTATAGTGAAGCATAGCATCATCTACTGCAGCGATGAATGGTTTATTGGATTCGTTTCATAGTAGTTTTAGGTCGTTGATAACAGGGGAAAAAAGAACAATACAATATGAAGACAAAAGAAATCCAAATCTTGAATGAAAGGGAGCGGAAGGAAGAAAAGTGATATTTTCTCTGACTCATTTTAGCAAGAAATCAATTTACAAAGAGCAAATTACACAAAATAAATCAAATATCTACGGCCCACACAGTCACAAAGGTTCCTTTGTTTTTACAATTTGTATTTTTTTATTTTTTTTTATTTTAAGATTTAAATATTTTAGGTAATCGAATTTGATGCATTCGATTATATTTTTATCAAAATACTCGTTTTGATTAGCGGCACGGTGGTGCGGTGGTTAGCACTGTTGCCTCACAGCAAGAAGGTTCTGGGTTTCGAGGATAAGGGTAGAAAATGGATAGAGGGATTTAATTATTATTATTAATGATTTTCTTGCATGTCCTTTCAACGAAATGCAACCAAATACAACCATTCACACTCACAGTCACACCTACGGTCAATTTAGAGTGTCAGTCAGCTGAGAGCTTTAAACATGTCTCTCAGAATACTGTAATCTATACCAATTTATAAAATTTCCACAATTTCAACTGAAAGAAGAATGGATTTGTTGGAATTTGATATATTTACAACTGATTATTCTTATTGATCTCTTTTGGAAAAAGAAACTTGACTGTGTGTATGTTTTGCAAGCATTTTACTTCAGATGTCAAACAATCATCGCGTGATAAAATATACAGTGCTTTGTAATCTCATGAATTCTTCACTTTGTGTGACAGAACAATTGTTTTTTTTCACTGTTGCTTCGTCAGGTTCATTCGTCAACTATGCGTGACACCAACGGGTGAAATAAGCGATTACAGGGTCACGTGACCTCCCCAGTTTCTTAAACCCATGCAAAATAATTTGTGCCAAGTAACACCAATCACATTGACACTGAGCTAGAACTACACACACTCCCATTGTGCCGTGATTTTCCCTCTTTTTTGACATGATATGATTTGCTGCATATCACCAGCACCTGAAAATCAAAAGGCTGTGCACAGGGACGTTATTTCCTTACCGAGAAAATGAAATGCCCATTTTCCATTTTTACCTTTTCAACATTAGCGCCTACATTTACAAAACTTTAAAAAAAAAACCTCATTTGCTATTTTAGTTCTATCAGAAATGTCAACATTTCTTTCACAAAATAATTAGGAAAAGTTGATTTTTCTTCATTTCTTATGAACGTTTTTATTCTTTAATATATGTAGCATTCGTATCCTTACTATTTTGATTCAGTAAATCACTACAGTATTCCTTGTAAATATCACCTATCTCTGCCTTCTTTGTCCTCAATTTGAATTTTTTAAATATGATAGTTTTTTTCTTCTTGCCGGTGTTTCATGGTCTTTTAGTCATCCATGGTTTGTCAGTAGTATTTTTCCAGATAACTCTCCAAAATTTGGCTTTTTAGTTTTTTTTCACACAAACCCGCTAATAAAATAACGGAGGAATCAAAGGTTGTATTAACATAATTAACAGACACTCCATCCAAACACTGTTTTTTAAACTCATCCTCCAGTGCTTCCAAGGCTTCTACAGATCTGTTAATTAATTTTTCCTTAGTTCATTCTAGTTTTACAATCATAACTTTTTTAGACTGTTAAAACAGGTGAATGATGACTTACATCAGTTATCAAGATCCCACTCACTCTTTCCCATCATTACATTTGTGAAAATATTGTCAATAACTGCTGCAGTCTGTAATGAGATTCTTGTTGGTTTAGATATTATTGGAAAACAGACCCAAAGTAGATACAGGATAGTTGAATTGTTGTTTTTTTTTTAACATTGTTATAGTCTCCACACACAAAAACCCCTGTCTAAACAGCTCCGTTATTTTGTCTGTAAATGTCACCGTGCAGGAACCTGATCTATAGAGAGCACGGCTCTCAGTGTTTTCATTTCCTCAATTAGTTGGATTAGTTGTTCCTGCTGCACTGAAAGGTTTGTCAACTCACCTGACACATGGTCTCTTTGTTTTGTGTTTCTTCTTTTTAAATAAAGCAACGCTCAAAGAGCACATAGAGGAGTGTAGCTGCATGTGAAGGAGGAAGAGATGGACAAGCACTGTACCAACAGGACAGGTGCTGCTTTTAGTCTGGCCTCTCTTCTGAAACCTGCCCAGCCTGGTGGGATTCCTGCCGGGACGGTCTTCAGAGTCACGCAGAACCACAAGCCCCCCCACCGCGGCAAGGTGACAGCACATAGGGGAGGAAAAAAAGGCCGTGGCCACGTGCCTCAGGCCATGTAGGGTGCCAGTCTTGTCCACCGTCCTCTCAATCGGTATCCCAAAGGTCCTACAAGAACATTAAAAACATATGTAGCTGTTTTCCTGTTGATGATTGTTAAAAGTATATTTTCATGTAATGACTTTCGAGTGACATCACACCTTTACTTTGCTAAATGATGTTGAAACTTGCTTGGAGCAGCTGTTGAGGGTCTTCCTCATTGTTGCACGTCTCCCACCTCAATCCCAGTCGCTCTCCCTCGATGAATCTTTCACAATCTGATGAAATGAAAGTGTCAGAAAATTGCTTCAGTTAAACAGTCGTCTTGTCAGTAACATCTGTGTTTTCTTTACCATTTCATCCTCCATGTTGGAGCATGATTTGAACTCCATGATTCTTAGGGTACTGCTGTGGTTGTTGTCCAGGTTGCAGTGGTGGACCATGTTGGACCTGACCGTTGGGCTCTGGAACCACAACAGCTTGTTGGGATCCATAAATGTGAGTTTACCTGCAAAGATAGAAATTCAGAATTTAGTTCCCTGCCTCTACAAAACAAATGGGAGTGAAAAGACACATATCTGACTTTTCTCGGTCTGCGGACTGTGTGTGTGTGTGTGTGTGTGTGTGTGTGTGTGTGTGTGTGTGTGTGTGTGTGTGTGTGTGTGTGTATACGGCTGTAATGGAGCTCTCAGACTTATCTTATGTGACACTGGGAACTCTATTCCCAGGCCTCTGGTTGGTCCATGTGGGGATGAAGTCTTGTCAACTTGAGTAGCGTGACAGCAAACAAAGAAGTTGAGCCTTTGTTCTGGAGACATAAGCCAGCATCAACAGTATTTTGAATACATAAACCACAATTATGTTTACATATCAAGTCACAATCAGTTGGAAGATTGTTCACACTCGACAAAATTGATTCTGTTCAATGTTACTATTTCTGTCTGTTTTAACACTGCAGCTCTTTCTGTTCAGGGACTCACTGTTTGTTACCTTCAGAAACATGATGCTGGACATCTAGAGCTTCCTGGTCAGCAGACACAACAGGCAGAACATCTCCACATCCAGTTCTAATGGAAACACAACTTAATTTATAGTGACAAACAAAACTGGTGTGTTAATTGAAATAACTGTCAGGCTCTTCAAAATGTGTTCTAGGAGATAGTTGCTCAATTACCTGTCAGGATGGTGGAACGCTCTTCCCAGCTCGTCGTGCCATCTTTGTACCGTCCTCCTCCATGATGACGCAGCAACCTGGAGGACACTCTTGTTCAGGGAATGGTCTTGATGTCCTCTGACCAACTAATGGGACTTCTGTAATGTTCCTTACTCTTTGCCTTTACTTCACGTGGTCGCAGCTTTCCACCGCCACTCTTCCTCTACTTTTCTGACAATGTTGATCTCCCTGTGTTAAGGATCTCTCTATCTTCGCTGCACCTGTCTTCCATGCTCAAAGCCTTCTGTAGATTTGCTCTCGTCTGACTTTTGCCCTGGACTCAGTTCACATTAGACCATTCAGTTCACTCTAAACGAACATATTCAGTAGGTTCCTCCTCTGCTGTGGGCCTGAAGCAGCAGCGAAACACAGCCGTGATTTGAAGAAAGGTTCTGCAAATTCTTCTGAAAATTGAAACACCAGTTGAGGTTCCTTTGTTTTCATCTTGCACCAATGGGTTGTCTTTGTCTGATGTCCAAAGGTTTTCATCTCCAGGGTCCAGGGATTTGTCTCCATTCACTTGGTCGTCTGCAGCGGAGGGTCGTTTGCCGACATTGACATTAGATACCACTAAAGGTCCACAGGTTGTAGAGGCGTTGACATCATCTTCTGTCCTGTCCTCGACTCTGTAAATGTCCATCATGTGCTGAGCGCTGGTAGCGTAGGAGCTGCTGGGAGCATATTTGGTCAGGTGGGTGAATTTAAAAAATGGATGCTGGAGAGCTTGATGGGGAGTGAGTCTTTTGTCTCCCTCAATATGCAAAAGCCCCTTTAGGAGGTCCACAAAAACCCTCCTGTCCTGGAACTCTGCTTCCCCTCCTTCAGGGTAAATGTAGACAAGGTTGTCCAGTGAGCCAGGAAAGGGAAAGCAGACCTTCCTCTTCTTAGGTTCCACTCCGCTGGCTGCAGCATACTCATTGGGAGTCTTCAGCTTCCACTTTCTTCCACTAGCATTGTCAACCTCATTGAAGAAGTGGTGGGTATACACTCCATCCCTCAGTAAGCGATCCTCAGGCTGGCCCAGCACCTCAATCATCCTCCTCATTGACTGGTAGCTGGAGTCTACTGGAAATAGGTTGTCTGCCAAATAAAGGAAGGCCAGGAAGCAGCCAACCCCCCAAACATCAATGGCCTCACTGAATGGAAGGCCGAGGGTAACTTCTGGTGCCCTGAATCCACCTGGCTGAATCAACTGTCCCACTTAACTGCTGAGGCTGGGATGGCCTCCCCAAAGTCGATCAGTTTGACTCCGAGGGGCTGATTGCGCTGATCGACCAGCAGTCTGGTTTGATATCTGTGTGCAGGACACCTAGACCCTTCAGGGCGTCCAGGGCTACAAGATGCTGGTGTGCGATGGGCCGAATCTGGCAGAGAGACAGGGGAGTCCAATCTTGTTGCTCAACAAGATCATACAAGTCTGTGTCCAGCATCTCGAATGCCAGACAGTTATGTCCCATACAATTGAACCTTTCATAGAA
Organism: Aulostomus chinensis; assembly: GCF_037954235.1. Taxonomy (NCBI): domain Eukaryota; kingdom Metazoa; phylum Chordata; class Actinopteri; order Syngnathiformes; family Aulostomidae; genus Aulostomus; species Aulostomus chinensis. Next base: position 16,200,417 of record NC_141325.1, on the reverse strand, counting down.
GTGGATGACATTGGCACGGGCGGGGTCCAGGTCCTGAATCAAATGCAGCATCCTCATCTCCTTCTCCATGTCTTTCAGGAACTTGATATTGTTCTTTAACATTTTCACTGCCACAGTCTGCATGTTTGCCAGATTAAGGCACCTGGCCACTTTCCCGAAGCAGCCCTCGCCGATGAACTCCAGGATGAGGTAGAAGGTGGAGTTGCTTTGGAGGGTTTGTCCTGCCTGGATGTCTGTTGTGGAGTGAGAACACGTTCAATCAGCTAATACACATGAACACACTCTTGAATTTAAACTTTGTGTGGCGTTATAAGATCAAGTGGAGACAGCAAAATGTGCTCAAAACAAATTATTCATCTGTCTATGAAGTATTCACACTTATCTTTGGATTTGAACAGGACAATGCTGCTTTTGGCTCATACTCCTGTCTTACTGAGACATGGCTTTTCACATACACATATTGCTTGCGCCAACAAATAATAAGAATTGCAGTGTTAAGAAGTTTCCTCTCTTTCAGGATATAAAAATAGAAGTGATAGCAGTTAAGATCTGTGAGGAATAAAGCATCTAAATTCACGGTTCAAACATGAAAAGTTGTCATCACCATGGCAACCTGTAATCGAAGCTAATGCTAGCTGATCAGATTGCAGTGGTGTTTAGTTAAAAACTTGATTTTTTTCATTTAACTTCTAATTTTGACCCTTTTCATTGTGAAAACATACAGATTGATTGTGTCCTACTTTGAGTGATGAGCTGGTATCAATAAAGTTTCATGAAAATATCACAAATTTAATCGGTCTTGTCTGAACATTCACAGGAAATAGTACATGGACCTTGATGGAGGACTTAATTCAGAATGCCTGTACATGATTGTTTTGTTTATGTTAACTAGGAATGAATGACATTATACATAAGAAGTAAAAAAAGACAATATGAAATAACCTTGAAAGCCTTTAAGTGTCAAACATTGGTAATGATTTCTGAACACCATTTTCAAGACTTGTCCAATGAATATAACTTGTAGAAAAGTGATCCAGAGCGACTCTATCAGTTTATTTCAGTGAAACATTTCAGAGTTGAGGCATGTTGTCATCCATTCAGCATCTTTCACTCTTACCTGAAGTGTTGGAGCTGTTGGGTGAAGCCATTCCTAAAGTTAAATCTTCCCAGTAAACCTAAATCAAGGTCAGAAATGAATTCCTCTTTGTGAAGTTTTGAATGCGTTGAACGTTGAAGTCTTAAGACAGATGGATTTAAAACTGAACGCGCTTACTTAAACAGTTGAAACAGGATGGGGAGGGGCGATACCTTGGCAATAGGCTATTATCACATGAAAGGGGCGGAGCCATAACTAGATGACCAGTCACCGACATGGAGAGGTGGTGAGTCATAGTGTTGACCAATCAGAGCTCTTTCAGGAATTGAAGCGATGAGTGAGGAATTCTGGGTAATGGGTTTGCTTGCTAATTTTTTATATTTTTCAAAACTGAATGATGTTGTACCAAAACATACAAAAATAAATAAATACATATTCAACGTTTGTTGACGGATATATACACATGACAAATATAAAATAATGTAAAACTTTGACAGAAATTGAATTAACTAATTACTCAAATGAATGCAACTAGAAATATTACATACATTACATTTCGGAAGTAACTTGCTAAGCATGAAATTAATGCATCTCTCTCTCTCTCTCACACACACACACACACACACACACACACACAAACATTCATTATCATGTTAAATTGACATCACCTAAAATTCACCTTAACAAGGACTCACTAAAAGAAACACAAATTTTCAGGGAAAAGCACATCTTGATATGATGGGATAATAGCTCACTTTGTGTTTGAAACATTCGGCCAATATCTGTGTAAAATAGAAGATAAATCCAGTGAACCAGAACAGTTTTATACATCTTTTTTGAAATTTAGGTTTGTTTTTGCACAAAATGTGTTAGTTGACCTCACTGTGGAGGATGTGTTAAATGCAGAGGACAAATTTTGCTGTACAATGTACATGTGAAAAATAAAGACTTTTCAACTGAAAGCTCATTCCTAACTTCTGTTGGTGACTGTATCAAAATGTCCTTGAGTCAGATGCTGAACTCTTAATTGTTTCTGATGAGTAGGTTGGTACCTTGCATTGCAGCCTCCATCAGTGAATGAGTGAATGAAGCAACATTATAAATGTAAGCTGTACAGGTACAAAGATATACTCAATTTACATGACTTCACATTTACCATTTAGTGGACTCTTCCAAGTAAACTGTGTCTGGCTGACTTGGCTCCATCATTTTGCGACATAAATTCACTCATGGACACACCAAGGCCAGTTCACTCACTGTCGATAAACACAAGCACACAATCATGTTAAACTGATTTGTCACCTAAAAAGTCTAAAAATGTTCTACTTGTTAAAAGTACTCACAAATACAACAGCACAAACTAAGGAACCAGGATAAAAAAAAAAAAAACTAAAAAAAAAACTTGATATGTTGGGATAGAAGCTCCCTTTTTCTGTGGAACATTAGACCATGATCTGATAATTATCTGTAACAAAGTAGGTGATAATCCTGTGAACTGGAACAATTTCATACATGATTAATTTTTAATTTTTTTTTCAATTTATTTTTGCTTGGGTATATGACAGTACAGAGATTCACAGTAGGGGACATTCTTTATTGCTCAAAACACATGTATCATCACTGGTGTAACAAACTGAGGTAATCTAAGGACGATAAAGTGAAAACATTATGTTAGAATAACAAAACGCAATACAAAAACCCCCCCCCCAAAAAACAACTGTCAGTGTCACAGCTAGGAGGACGCATTCATCCTGCAGAATACCTTTATATCACAGATATTTTAAGGTGCATTCATGTTGCAGATTATTCAGTCCATGAGTGTATCCTAAATCGCATACTTCCATACTGTATACTTTAAATTTTCAAATTGAGTATACTAAGCATACTACGTACTCAATTGAGCAGTGCGTGAGTTTCAAGGGTGCAGTGCTGTCCCAAATCACATACTTTTTTTAAAATTACAACTTTATCAAATAAACAACTTCCATCGTCGTCTTCCGCTTATTCCTTACTAGTAAGGGTCGCGGGGGGGCTGGAGCCTATCCCAGCGGCTACGGGTGAGAGGCGGGGTTCACCCTGGACAGGTCGCCAGTCCATCACAGGGCCAACACATAGAGACAGACAACCATTCACACTCACAGTCACACCTACGGTCAATTTAGAGAATCCAATCAGCCTAGTCCACAAAGTGCATGTCTTTGTACTGTGGGAGGAAGCTGGAGCACCAGAGAGAACCCACACAGGAACAGAGAGAACATGGAGACTCCATAGAGAAAGATCCCGCACCAGAGCCGGGACTCGAACCCGGAACCTTCTTGCTGTGAGGCCACAGTGCTGACCACTGCACCACCGTGCAGCCCTCAAATAAACAACTTGAGTATACAAATAATAGTTTGTATATAGGAAAGAATTACGAAAATGCCTTCCAGGGGGTAAAAATTAATGCATTGCATACAATCAAACAGTTTATAGGTAGTACAGATAGTTATTGTTTTTGCTGCCTCTTTGTTAAGTGAGCCACAAATAATTTTTTATATAAGAGAGGGTATAGATTAAAAAAATGTTGACGGACTGGCATTTTTAAGAAAAATTGTAGTATCGTCAGCTAGTTGGTTGATGATGACCGCTCTGCCTGCAATGTTTATACCTTTCAGTGCACTGTTAGAAATATAAGAGGCAAAAATTTGAGTGCAAAGTAAAAGAAAGATAAAGACTAATTGGGCACCCTTGGCGAACTCGCCGTTTTAAATAAATCTAGATATTGGGGCATTTTCCATTCTAATAGAGCTATTCGCATTGCCTTGATAGCATTGCAGAAGATATGACCGAGGCCAATCTTTTCTAGTGAGATAAATATGAATTCATGCTCAGTTGAATCCAAGGCTTTGTAGAAGTCTAGGAGGAGGATAAACGAATCGTCTGTTATTAGGTCTGAGTAGTCCAGAATATCTAAAACAAGTCTAACGTTATTGGAGATATGCCTGTTCTTCATAAAGCCAGACTGTGTCTCATCTGTGATATCATCTAAAACATCTTTAACTCTTCTGGCCAGCAACAGAGCCATCATTTTATAACCATTATTTAAGAGGCTTATTGCTCTCCAATTGTCAATAGAAAGTCAATCTTTTTTAGGCTTAGGAATTAGAGTACTAAGTCCTTGGATGAGGCTTGGGGGAAGAGTGCCCCTTTCAATACTTTTATTAAAAACCTGTAACAAATACAATGCTAACCGAGAAGAAAATGATTTATAAAATTCCGCCACCAAACCATCAGTGCCCGGAGATTTATTGTTTTTCAGAAGATCAATAGATTTCAATACCTCTTCTTCAGTAAGTGGGCTATCACAATAATACCTATCTGAGTTTTCTATTTCTTTTATATTACTGACAGAGTTGATAATTTGGGTAGCAGCATCTGCATTATAATTTGAATTATACAGCTTTGAGAAGAAATTACAGCAGCATTGGGAGATGGTTTTGGTGTCATCAGTGACTGTACCATTTACAGTATATTCAGCTGATAAATAGTGTTGTTTTTAGATCTGTTTTTCTAAGCGGAAAAAATACGCAGAGTTCTGTTCGCCCTTGTGTATCAATTTCTTTCAAGACCTAACAAAAGCTTGGCGGTAAAGCTCATCAAGTTTGAACTGAAGGGTCATAAATTGCAATGTATCCTCCTCCACTTCATCTGGGGGTAGTTGATATATTGAGAAGATTTGAAGCATTAAATTTTCTTCTGCTGCTGCTTTTAATTTAGGCATCTTGGCTCCATATTGTCTTAGAAATTTACCTGTCTCAAATTTAAAGACTTCCCTACTTGTACTTTAGGATCTCTCATTTTTACCCTTGTCATTGAAATGATTTATTCCCAAATCGCATAATGTCTCGCGGTGCACTCACCGGAAATGACAACACTATGTGTTCTTCTTCTTCTTCTACGCCAATTTGTGACCGGCTAGCACCGCATCACCATCAGCTAATTACCGCCACCCTTTGCCTGCGTTTGTTTGTCGATTTTGAAGCAGTAAAACAGTAAAATGAACGGTCATCGCGCATTGTTACTCCACAATCGGCACTGACAGGGTGATTACTCCTTCTATTGGCTGAAGATGCAACGGTATGTAGAGTTTATTTGTGTGATGTATTTAGCAAAACATTTTGGTGACAAGTCATTTTATTTTTTCAAACCCGTGTCCACACAGAATTTCCAACTTGTCCCCGTTACTTAATGTATAGATGATTCTATACAAGTCAGCGTCGACCGACTCTCACCACAGCTGCCCGCCGCCATTTTTACGGATGAAATGAGTGCGGCGAGTGTCCACAGTCCCGTACTCAAAAGCCTGACCGCTTGAGTACGTCATCCGGGTACTTTTGCATACTCAATTTTCGCATACTATCCATACTTTTTTCCATTTTGAGTCGAGTATACTCAAAATTTTAAATATGTAGTATGGAAGCATGTGATATGAGTCCAAAGAAGTTCCCAGACTGATATCTCAACCTTACTTCTGTTATTTAGCCTGTCAAGCACAAACTCATATGAGGTAGTCTTTGTCAAGATGTTAGCCCATTCTTTTATTTTCATTTATTTTTGTGTGTGTGTTTTCCAGTGTTTGAGTATTGTCCTGGCGGCCGTGAGGATGCCCACCTTGATTACAGAGAGTTCAACATTCATTATGTTTTGAATTTGTATCCTGTGTCCCAACAAGCATAATCATAGGGACAATATCTTAAAACTCAACATTGAAAGGAAAATCCAAACTCTGGAGATGTTGGTTGATGATCTATGTCCCTTCCTAGCCAATTTGTTAGATTGTCTAAGATCTTTTTGCAGAAAAGTTGAATGCCTGGGCACTCCCAGATGCAATGAACTAGTGTTACGGTGTTCCTCTGACATTTCAAACAGAGGTTTTGGGTCCTGCTCTATTAAGCCTTTGTGGTGTCCAATAATAACTGAAATATTTTGTAATGTGTAAATTTTCCTTTGGCTTCCCTGATGTATTATCACTTAGAAGTTGTTTTTTTTCTTCTATAGAATACAGAGGCTCTGATGTGTTTCTCAGGCAGTTGGAGGTCGTCCACGATGTGATTTCCTCGATCAAACCGTATCCTGTTGGTGATGCAGTCTCTGATCTACAGATACTTCCAGAAATCTGTTCTCCCCATGAAATTGTATTTGTTTTTAACATCTGAAAATGACATAAATGCTCCCTCCTCATTTAAGTCTGCAAGATTACACAATCCATGAAGGTGCCAACCCTTCCAGTTTACTGATGTATTCCCTATGCCTATCATGGGATTATACCATAAAGAAGAATTTGTTGACAATGTGACAATTTCAACATTTTGTGTATTTTGGTCTATACCTCTTTACAATGAGACATGATAGGATTTAGAACCTGATCAGAATGTTGGGATAAACTATCAATTAGAGTAAATGGAGCTGAAAGTTCACTTTCAATGGTGATCCAATCTTATTGATTGTTCTTGCTTCAATGTTTTGCTAATTTGGTAATCTCATCGGAAATATGATATAATGATATAATCTTTTCATGATACAAAATTTTAATTTTATATAAATATACATATACATATATACATATACATATATATATATATATATATATACACACATATATATATACATATACATATATATATATATATATATATATACATATATATATATACATATATATATATATATATATATATATAGGAAGCTCCTCGCCATGCAGGGAGGATTTCAGCAGAAGTCAGAAGTCCAGCATCCTGAGGCTGTACACAAAGTGGGAACAGGGAGGACGAGGACTAGTGAGCATCAGAGCCACTGTGCAGAATGAAACATCAAAAATCCAAGAGCACATCAAGAAGGTCAGGGTGAGCTGCTCAGTGAATGCCTCAGACAGCTGAAACCCGATGAGAGTGAGAAAGCAGAGCAGAGGACGTGGACGGACGAGCCCCTACATGCCATGTTCAACTGACAGATTGAGGAAGTGGCTGATATCAAGAAGATCTACCAATGGTTGGAACATGCTGGACTGAAAGACAGCACAGAGACACTCATCATGGCAGCACATGAGCAGGCCCTAAGCACAAAAGCCAAGGGGGCCAAGGTCTACCACACCAAACCAGACCTAAGGTGCAGGCTGTGTAAGGATGCTCCTGAGACGGTCCAACACATAGTACTGGGGTGTAAGCTGCTAGCCACAAAAGCATACATGGAGAGGCACAACCAAGTGGCGGGATAGTGTACAGAAACATCTGCACCCAGAAGGGACTAGAAGTACCCAAATCCCAATGGGACATACCATCAGAAGTGGTTGAGAACAACAGGGCTAAGGTGCTGTGGGACTTCAGCTTCCAGACTGAAAAACAGCTATCAGGCAGCCAGGTTCAGACCCAGTAGAATTGTGAATTTCATCCATCCATCCATTTTCTTCTGCTTATCATGTTCAGGGCTGCGGGGGGGGTGGAGCCTATCCCAGCTGCTTCAGGCGAGAGGCGAGGTTCAGTCAAAGTCAACTAAGAGCACACAGACACCCTATTGTCTCACTGGGTTATGCTTGTCCTGAATGATTATGTTGAGCAATCACTGTACAACAAAATACTTGCTGACATGTTAATAAAAAATACTGCCATATTTACAGAATACTTTGCCAGTTTCATATCTATATGGCAAACCACCTCCGAACCCACTCCACTACCATGTAGAGGTTTCATTACCCGATGTCAACAGTTTTTTGAGCTGAAACCACTCGTGTTTTATACTGAACCTACATGGCCAACATCATATCAGTTCTCTAAGGCTCTTTCTTGGACCACAGCTTTATGGGAGAAGTAGGCTTTCGTCTGTGCAAATTCTGCTCTTTTTCTGGCAAAATAAGGAGAGATTTCAGCCACGACGCAAGTGATAAGGATGAGTTTTCAATTAAATTCTGTACAGAAGCGCTGACAACCACCTTCACCTATACCTTAACTGAAAAAGTCAAAGATGAGTTATCCTCTTGCGATGTTCCTGATTTGCTTGACGAACTAATTCCACCAGTCATTCCCATCAATAATTACATCTGTGAGTGCAACATGGAGAGAAGGAGTGCTCTTGTGCGTCTGATTTATCCTGCTCCTACTGTGAAGTGCAAGGAGCTTGGTGAAGTTTTCAGCAGGCAGAAAGCCTCCATTGTACCTCTGCATGGACCTTATGACCAAGCACTTGATCTCCTCCCTGGCACAACCCCTCCTATGGACCGCTTTTTCTCATTGTCTGGGCTGGAGACCATAGCTATGAACAGTCGGTCAGTGACAAACCAGCCTGTACAGTTCAGTGGATCCTGGATAGCTGTTACTGTTGAGATCCGCTCAACTGGGTCCCACTCCCCAATGTTGCTAAAAAATTGTGGTTGCCTGAAACGTGGCAACAAATGTTCCAGTTTCCCTGCTAAAAACACCAATATATCCTAATGTCTTGATAAAAAAAAAAATGACCTGCCTTTTTTCACCTGAAACGCAACTTGAAATGGAGCTTCTATCTCCTCCCGATTCACAATTACATGGGTTTACTATACACATTAATTGCGTTTGGCAGGAATAATGACAAATTTATCATGCTTCTCTTCAGTCAGAATTGCTCAACTGTTGTCTCCTTTTGAACAAAAGGCAGCAGATATGCCATTCTGCCTGTCCTCATGTAACCCAACTTTAAGGTTACTCGTCCTGTCCATGCATCCCATCTCATGTCCTCAAGAAATTCTCTGGATTCATCACAGTGTTCTTGCCAAGGTCAAGATTGTGTTTTCAGGCTGTGAAATCTGACACACATTGGACAAGCTTGTCATCCATCACGCGTCATGGACAGTTGTCAACTCGTTGGTTACGCATTTAAAGGTTACGTTGAACAAGGTCAAACTGTTTGTCATTGGTTGAAACTGATTAAGGTCTGACAGAGACAGCCAGTTATGACACCTAACAAGAGTGCAGATAGAGCTGCGCAGGATTCTTCCTCCTTCTAAAATTGTTCTGATCACATGCATTTTGATTTTTCCTTTTCAAAATATAACATCTAGAGTAAAAGAATTTCCCACGTCATCCTCTTCTTTTCTTTTTATTGTATTCTAGTGCTTTCTCACCTTGTTTTTTGTTAGTGCTGCTGTTATGCAGTCCTTTTTTTTTTTTTTTTTGGACTGATACACTCCTCTCCAGGTGATGACTTTTTTTCAAAGTGGACTCTGCCGCAGTACCATTGCAGCTCAAGTGACAGTCTGGAAACAAATTTGTAGCAGAGAGAAAGACAGGAAGAAGGCAAGGGGGTGGCATGGTTGCTGTGGGGTGGGGAAGGCATAGAGATGAAAAGATGCCTGGTGCGTGTTAAAATGTGTGTGTGTCTCGTGAGGGAGAGAGGTGAGCAGCAAGGTAGGGAGAGAGATGGAGTGTCAAGCAGAAGAGAGAGAGAGAGAGAGATAGTACAGCAAGAGAATATCCCCTCCACCCTCGAGTGAAACCTCAACCGACGTGTTGTGCAGAATCTTAATGGACTCTACTGTCAGATACGGGGATTTTCCATCCAAATCTCTAGACATAAAAGGCGCACAAATACACACAAACGCACGCATCAGTGAATTAGTCGGGGATGGGGAGCACACTGAAGGTGATAGCATGTTCCACTGTTTATTCCTGTGCACTGAAACTGAAGATTTTAACAATCAATATCTTGTTATTTACTACTGATAGGCCATTGAAATTGCACCAGCGCTGATAGGGTTTTTATCACACACGTTAGCATTGAAAATGAATTGCGCTATCACAGACATGCATGCACATTTGTCAGTAGGTCAGTTTGGGAATTATATCAACAATATGTGCAATCTAGCAATCAGGATTCAACAACAACTTTCCTACTGCGGCACTTTTTCAATAATTGCAGGAGCCAAAGGCTGGCACAGTGGGGAAATATACTTTCTGTTTGACACGTACAAACTGTGTCGTTTTATACCTTTGTCTCTGCTGCTGTTGGAGTCTTCAGTAAAACTCACTACAAGTTTACAAAAAGACAGAATGTAAATAATTATTTTAACTACAGAAATTTGGAGCTGGTAATTCGGAAAAAAGTACAATTAATCCAAAATTAAAACTGAATCTTGTAAATGATAGGCAGTGGACTGATTCACAATTAGAATAATTCTCTTTTGTCAGAGTCAGTTATACCTACGTATACCTGACAGAATCCACAAGCATCAATTATTGAAGATGAGCTGCGCACACAACTCAACCTGTAGCACATGAATATTTTGTATTGTGCCTTGACCACACCCAAACACACACACACACACACACACGGTCCACAGACTGAAGACAGTCAGATGTGTCTTTTTTTTTTTCCCTTCCATTGTTCTGTTTTGTCATGTAACAAAACACTGAACTTGCATCTTTGCAGGTAAACTCACATTCATGGATCCTACATCCTGGACCTCCCACCCCAGCAGCACACTCACAGTCATAGAGGTAATATCATGCTACCACATGAAGAATGACTGGTCAATAAAATGTCTGTTGAACTGGGGCCACATCCTGATATCCTTCCTTCTCATCAGATTGTGAACGATTCATCAAGTGAGAGCAACGGGGATTGAGCTGGCAGATGAGCAGCAGTGAAGACAACCTTCATCCGTTTCTTCAAGCAAGTTCAACATCATTCAGCAAGAAAAGGTGTGAAGTGACTTGAAAATCATGAAATGAAAATCTGAATTTATTGTTACCAACAAAAGTCGTCAACAGTAATAAGCTTTTCCTCCCCTATGTGCTGTTACCTTGCCGCGGTGGGGGGGCTTGTGGTTCTCCATGACTCTGAAGACCGTCCCGGCAGGGATCCCACCATGCCGGGCAGGTTTCAGAAGAGAGGCCAGACTAAAAGCAGCACCCTGCCCCTCTAGATTGGGGTTTTGGTACAGGCCTTGTCCATCTCTTCATCCTCCTCCTCCTCCTCCAAATGTAGGTACATTATTCCATTTTCACTTTGGGTGTTGGTTTCTGTAAAAGAAACAACCAAAAAAAACACCAGCATTCACTGCTGTGTTGGTAATGACATACTTTGTTGTAGGTTTTGTATTTTTCTTTTTAAAGTTTACATATGAATGAAATCCTGTGGGGACTCAACTGTAAAAAGTTGCCAGTCGAGCTTTGAACAAAATAATTCATAATTATTTGTATGTTTATTTTTGATGTATCAAGTCTGTTTTTCTGAACTACAACATAAAGAAAAGACAGAATTAAAAAACAAAACAAAAAACTTTGTTTCTCTACATGTCAGAATGTTTAATTCACAAGATTATTGCCTCTAAAAGGATTTCACAATTTTTGTCATTGTTATTATTGTGTCCAGAGTTTGAGACATTGACTACAATTTTGGTTCAGGCCATATTCTGAATTAGGTGTTGACATTCATTGCAGCTGTGGGAAAATGGATCATTTACATGTTGATTGGCATTTTCCAAATAAAGTTTCTGCTCCTTTTCCAGTTTGTTGCTAGGCAACTTTGCTATATTTCTGGTTGACGCAAATGGTATTAAACTTGTTCACAAAAGGCTTCACAGTTAAAATAACCTACAAAATGCCTCATATGTAGTAAGGAAATGTAGAATAACTACATAAACTCTACTTCACGGATTTATTTGAATTAAACACCCCGATCTCTTGTTGTCATGGAAACATGAAAACATATCCATTTAACAGGGCCAGCTATGCAATTCCCACCTCTACCAAAGGTTAGAAATTATTTTCTTGGGAATTGAACAAATGCAGACAAGAAATAAAGGTCTGTTGAGCCCCATTTTCTAATCAGTGTGTTTACGACTAAATAGCTTGTGGTTATTGGTTGCTTAAATGTGCAGAGATTAAATTGTTGATTGTTGCTGTGGAGCATGTCAATCAACACATCCACTCACGTCTATCACTGACATCAGTAATACTACTGGCTGGCGCACAATTTCCCTGAAGATAAAACTGGCATGTATTGAATGTAAGTTACTGCTGTTTAAACATAAGGAGGTCTCCATCAGGTGGTGAACAGTACCAACAGTTTTTCAGTAACTTTCATAACCCTACATTTTAAAACATTAAACCATATTTTCTTAACAAGTGATTTGTGTCTAAATTAACCTAACCAGAGCTCAGCTGTTCTTACAAGTCATCAGACATTGTTTTTCCAGTCATGCATTTCATTTCAATAAGCTGTTGTCCCTGAATAATGGCAAAATAAAGTTTCAAAATAGCAAAATGATTGTATGCGGTTGAACTCAGGATTATGTGTGTTCACCATACGAGAATTGTAATTGACTTTCTAGTAGCTGTTTTCATGGTGCTTGTGTAAGTGTGTGTATATATATATATATATATATATATATACACACACACACACAGTCAATCTGTGGTAGCATTTGAGGGATCAATGGAATCAATCCAATTTGAAAAAATACAAATAGTGAAACTCCATTACCCAGAATTCCTCACTCACCACAATAATTCTTCATGTCCTTTGATGCACTATGACTCACCACCTCTCCATGTTTGTGATTGGCCATTGAATGCCGGTTGCCAGGGTAATGCCCCTCCCCTTCCTGTCTTCCTCAATAAGTGAGCATATTCACTATTTTGAATCAATCTGTCTTAAGACTTGGATGTGTTGAGGCAGAATCTTTTTGTCTCACGCATTCAAAAGTTTACAGGCAGATTTATAACACTTTATTTGAGTAAACTGTCAAGAATCAGACTTGAGAATTCATTTCTGACCTTGATTTAGGTTTACTGGGAAGATTTAACTTTAGGAATGGCTTCACCCAACAGCTCCAACACTTCAGGTAAGAGTGAAAGATGCTGAATGGATGACAACATGCCTCAACTCTGAAATGTTTCATTGAAATAAACTTCCACGGTCGCCTTGGATCACTTTTGTACAAGTTTTATTCACTGCACAATTCTTGAAAATGGTGTTCAGAATTAATTTCAAATGTTTGATATGTAAAGGCTTTCGTTGGTTACTTCATAATTTCTGTGTTTACCTCTGATTTATAATCTCTTTTCTGATGTGTTTAAAATAAAATAATCATGTAAGGGCACTCTTAAGAACTCAGACCTCCATCAATGTTCTTATAATGTTTCCTGTGAATGTTCAGACAATACTGATGACATTTTTGACATTTTTATGAAACTTTTATTGATGTTAACTCATTTCTCAAATTAAGACACACATGAAACAATGTGTTTTATCTATGAAAAGGGTCAAAAGTTGAAATTACACAGACAGAAACGTCATTAAAGTTTCTTTAGCTATGTGGTTAGCTTCAATGGCAGGTTGCTATGGTGATGACAATTGTTTGTTTGAAAGGTGACTTCAGATGAGAGAATCGGGTTTATTACGCATAGATCGTAACTGCAAGTTTCCTCCTTTTTTATATCCTGAGAGAGAGGAAACCTCCAAACACTCTAATTTTAATAATTTGAGTTTCTGTAAAGTTTAAGCTAAACAAGCCAAGCTAAACACCTTAGCAGTCCGATCAGTAAGTAGGTTAGCTTCAATTGAAGGTTACCATGGTGATAACTGTTTATGTTTGAAATGTGAATCCAGATGAGAACATCAGCTTTATTTCTGACTCTGCTGTCACCTTCTTTTTGTACATACTGAGAAAGACATAATTGCTGAACACTGTAATTCTAATTATTTGTTTGTGTTGTCCTAAAAAAATCCTTGTCTCACCAACAATGGAGTCTGATGCTCATGGAGCAAAATGTCTGTTGTAACATGTGGTAGAAGGCAACTACTTAAACCGTGTCCATGAGAACTGATATTTGTTGCTGTGCCCAGTTAAACAGACATAATTACAGTGTCTAATCATACTGATGGTTAAATGTCTCACAATGTCAACAAGAGAAAAATGTGTCATCCTTGGGAAATGTAATGAGTTCTTGCTTGGAACATACTTGACCCTTCAACCAAGTTAATTGTATAATCTTGTTAAAATCCAAAGAGAAGACTGGATACCTCTTTCATGAATGAAAAAAACTGTATTAAACACATTTGTCATCTCCATGTGAACTTATCATGACATACAATTTTAAATTTCAAGAGTGTGTTCATGTGTATCAGCTGACCCAATATCTCTCCATAACAGAGATCCAGGCAGGACAAACTCTCCAGAGCAACTCAGCTTCCTACCTCATCCTGGAGTTCATTGGCGAGGGCTGCTTTGGGAAAGTGGCCAGGTGCCTGAATTTGATGAACATGCAGACTGTGGCAGTGAAAATGTTAAAGAAAAATAACAAGTTCCTGAAAGACATGGAGAAGGAGATGAGGATGCTGGGGATGATTCAGGACCTGGACCCCGCCCGTGCCAACGTCATCCACTTCTATGAGAAGTTCATTTATATGGGACATACATGTTTTGCATTTGAGATGCTCGACAAGAATTTCTTTGACCTCCTTGAGCAGCAAGGTTGGACCCCCCTGTCTCTAAACCAAATTCGTCCTGTTGCACACCAGCTGCTTGTTGCTCTAGACGCCCTGAAGGGTCTGGGTGTCCTGCACACTGATATAAAACCGGACAATATCATGGTGGTTGATCGGCACGAGCAGCCCCTCAGGGTCAAACTTATTGACTTTGGAGAGGCCATCCCAGCCTCAGAAGTTAAGGTGGGACTATACGTTCAGCCAGTTGGCTCCAGGGCACCAGAAGTTACCCTCGGTCTTCCATTCAGCGAGGCCATTGATGTCTGGGGGGTTGGCTGCTTCCTGGCCTTCCTGTTCCTGGCAGACAATCTATTTCCTGTTGACTGCAGCTACCAGTCAATGAAGTGCCTGACTGAGTTGCTGGGCCAGCCCGAGGATCACTTACTTAATGATGGAGTGTATACCCATCACTTCTTCAATGAGGTGGACACTCCCAGTGGAACAAAGTGGAGGCTGAAGACCCCCAGCGAGTATGCTGAAGCCCACGGTGTGGTGCCCAAGGAGAGGGTGGCTTTCTTTGACCTTCCCAGCTCATTAGATGGCCTGGTCTACATTCACCCCAAAGGAGAGGCAGCAGAGTTCCAGGACAGGTTGGTCTTTGTGGACCTGCTAAAGGGGCTTCTATGTATTGATGGGGATGCAAGACTCTCTCCCCATGAAGCTCTGCAGCACCCGTTTTTTAAATTGAGCCACCTGACCAAATCCACTGATATCAGCTCCTATTTAACCACTGCTCAGCAAATGATGGACATCTGCACAGGACAGGACAGGACAGAAGATAATGTTAACACCATGGCAACCTGCAGATCTTCGCTGGATTCTGGTGTCAGTATCACCAAACAACCTTCCCTTGCAGACAACCATGTGAATGGAGACAAATCCCCCTATTCAGAAAGTGAAAACCTCTGGTTTTCAGATGACGACAGTACCTACTGGGCTTCAGCTGAAGACAACAACTCCTGGGATTCTTTTGAAATTAACATCTCCTGGTCTTCAACTGGGGAAACTAACGTCTGCTTTAAAGATGAAGATGAAGGCACCTCATCTTCAGATGGAATCCATGAAGACAAAGGCACCTCATTTAATGGAATAGATGAAGACAGTGATTACTGGGCTTCAGCTGAGGACAACGACTCCTGGTCTTCAGATGGAGACGACTCCTGGTCTTCAGTTGAAGACAACAATGACAGATTCAAAGATGAAGACGAAGGCCCCTCATCCTCAGACAATCAACAGAAAGATACAGTCACCTCGTCCTCAGATGGAAGACATGAAGACAACGACCCCCAGTTGCAAGAGGAGGACAATGGCGCCTTATCTTCAGATGGAAGGCACCGCTCCAGTCGCATTTCAGTGGTCAGGAGGATTTACAGAAGGTTTCGTGAAATTACTGCTGTGTTTTGCTGTTGCTTAAGACCTGCAGTAAAGGACTAACCTCCAATTCATTAAAAACAGAACATGAACATTTATCCTCAATGATCAAATATAAACAAAGTCCAGGCCAAAAATCAGACAAGGGGAAATCCACAGGGTGCTTAGAGCAGGGAAGGCGGGTGCTGCGGTGCCAGAGAGATCCTGAACATAGGATCAATAGATGCATGGATGCTGCCTCATCATGGAGGAGGACTACCAGGATGCCATGACGATCTGGGAAGAGCGTTCCACCCTGCTGACAGGTAAGTGAGCATCTATCTGCTGTACATTTTTATGAGAATGATGTTTTTTTATCTATATATATTAACGCTCCAGACAAATAGATCACACCAAGCTTTAGGTATTTTTGGTTCATTACAATAATTTGAGTTGCGCTTCCACCAGAACTGGATGTTGAGATGTTCTGCCTGCTGCGTCTGGTGACCAAGAAGCTTTAGACGTCCAGCATCATGTGAATGGAAGTGAATCATGTTTCTGCTGTTTCTGAACAGTGAGTTCCAGAACAGATGAGTGTGAGTTCATGTTTAAGTGTAAATTTGTTTTATTTACTCAAAATAATGTCGACCCCTGCTGTTGTCTCCAGAACTCAGGCTCAACTTCATCATTTGCTTCCACTCTTCCCTCAGAGGAGCAGCCTGTACCAAGATGGTAACCACTACTGATGACGAGAAGTCATTCCCAATGTGGACCAATCAGATGCCATGGAATTTATATCAGCATCACGTGGAAGAAGTCCAGCTCCATTACAGCAACACACACACACACACACACACACACACACACACACACACACACACACACACACACACACACACACACACACACACACACACACACACACACACACACTGAAGAGGTTCTGTAGAGTCATATAACAGAACACTGAACTTGCATCTTTGCAGGTAAACTCACATTCATGGATCCTACATCCTGGACCTCCCACCCCAGCAGCACACTCACAGTCATAGAGGTAATATCATGCTACCACATGAAGAATGAATGGCCAATAAAATGTCTGTTGAACTGGGGCCACATCCTGATATCCTTCCTTCTCATCAGATTGTGAACGATTCATCAAGTGAGAGCAACGGGGATTGAGCTGGCAGATGAGCAGCAGTGAAGACAACCTTCATCCGTTTCTTCAAGCAAGTTCAACATCATTCAGCAAGAAAAGGTGTGAAGTGACTTGAAAATCATGAAATGAAAATCTGAATTTATTGTTGCCAACAAAAGTCATCAACAGTAATACAGATATGACAGCTAATTGTGTTTTGAATGTGTCTTGCAGGAACTTTGGAATGCTGATTGAGAGGATGATGGACAAGACTGGGACCCTACATGGCCTGAGGCACGTGGCCACGGCCTTTTTTTCCTCCCCTATGTGCTGTTACCTTGCCGCGGTGGGGGGGCTTGTGGTTCTCCATGACTCTGAAGACCGTCCCGGCAGGGATCCCACCATGCCGGGCAGGTTTCAGAAGAGAGGCCAGACTAAAAGCAGCACCTGCCCCTCTAGATTGGGGTTTTGGTACAGGCCTTGTCCATCTCTTCATCCTCCTCCTCCTCCTCCTCCTCCAAATGTAGGTACATTATTCCATTTTCACTTTGGGTGTTTGTTTCTGTAAAAGAAACAACCAAAAAAAACACCAGCATTCACTGCTGTGTTGGTAATGACATACTTTGTTGTAGGTTTTGTATTTGTCTTTTTTAAGTTTACATGTGAATGAAATCCTGTGGGGACTCAACTTTAAACTTTAAAAAGATGCCAGACAATCTTTAAAAATAAACATACAAATAATTATGAACTATTTTTTTTCAAAGTTTCAAGTCAGTTTTTCTGCACTCCGACAAAGAAAAGATGGAATTAAAAAAACAAAACAAAAAACTTTGTTTGAATTGTGGTCTCTACGTGTCAAATTATAATATTACTCACCAGTCAGTGTTTTCCGTTGTTGAACCCGGAATTATGTGTAGAGTAGCTCAACTTCCTACCTCTTCCTGGACTTAAGCGGTGAGGGCTGCTTCTGGAAAGATGCCAGGTGCCTTCATCTGATGAACATGTAGACTGTGGCGGTGAAATTAAAAAAAAAAAAAAAAAAAAAGTTCCTGAAAGACATGGAGAAGTCACACACAAGCTTAGCCCAAATGGCATGGGTGCAGCCGAAGGCCCGAAGTAAGGATCATCTTTCTGCCTTTTTTCCTAATTTCACATGAAGGAACCTCACTGTCATCATACTTCCATGTGTCTGCTGCATTGACCTGAAAGTTAAACAATACAGATGGTTTAGGCTTTCAGTTAACGCTCGAATTGAGATGTTTGGCTTGTCAGCATTCATTGTTAACTTAGATTACATGATGGTAATTGACAATCCCTAATGTTGCTAATCTGTCATTTTGTTCTAAAATAGCAATATATGTGATAAATAAATAAAGATATAAGGGATATTTGTTCCAGACCTCTATTCATATATGCAGATTTGGACAGTTAATTACAGTGTTTTGCACGTTTAAAAGAGAAATAAATGTTTTTAGCTTTGTACCAATTTACAAAACCTCCGACCCTTTACTCAAGATCCCAGTAGCTTAGCTTATAGCTGGGCGTCTGCACACAACCACATCTCCACAGTGGAGGGTTTGGCTGTGTTATTGCAGCAGTGGACACCTCTAGTGGACGGATATCATGATAATGTCAATTATGTCCTGATGCCGAGATTGTTTTAACCGTAGGTTATCACAACAAGCAGTAACTTTGGGCAGCATTAAGAAAAACAAAATTAAAAAAACAACCACTAATGTTCAATTAAGATGTCTTTCGCTCACCCCAAAGTATCAACTTGGCATCCTCTGTTGTTCAGAAAGTCTGGAGTCGGCACTGATCCACTACTGGGGAGAGAACTCATCAGGCCATCATCAGGTGGGTGAGGGGTTTATTCCTCCATTTTTCTAGTGTTTCCCTCTCTCTTTTGGTTTTTATCTGTAGATGTTCAGGAAAGATATACAAATGAGAACAAAATGAACACAGAAAGAAGGCTGTAGAAGAGTAAAGGGACCCAGAGAGATACAAATAACATGACAACACTTACCTTAGGAAAATGACTGCAGACCGCAAAATAATTTGTGGTTGTGGCCCCGCGCAGCTCTCAGACAACTGCAGATTTTGTTAATGATTTTGCTGCATAAAAGTTTCCTAACTGATCCTGCAAGCATGAAAAATTTCTGTGCCTTCGGAAAATGAGGGCTCGGCCTTGCCTAATTATTCCTTGGGCCTGTATCCCCTCGAGTAAAGCACTTAGGAATCAAACTAATTGATAAGATGTGAAACTAAAACTTAAATAAATTTGTTCATGAATTCAAGCTGGTGGTTCTTAACCAGCTCATCAGGTGGGGATTTATTCTAAAACGTACGTTTGAGTCTTTCCGAGCAAGTAATACGATCCTGCAGCAGCACATTTGGTCACTGTCCAATGAATACCACCCATCTCCTTAGTTTTATTTAAAAAATAAGTGGATTAAGTGTTGGCTAAATAAAAGTGTCTTGCTTCTTAAAATAAATAGCCATTAAAAAGTTCACTTGATTATCTCGGAAATTAATTGCCAGATAAAAACAAGCAGAGCTGCCTGCACAGCTCCTTAAAAGTTGATATTTTGAATTATCTTGTAACAGTTTTATATTAGATTATATATGATGGCAAATGTTTAATAGATGACGATCATAACTACCAGAGACAAACTGCATGTAGCTTGAAAAATACTTGATGTCTGCGATCAATATCATTTGAAATAATTGTCAGTTGAAAGTGAGCTTGTGTGTATTTATGACCGAATGGATCTACCCAAGTCACTAAATTGTCCATTTGTCATCACTGGCAAGGACTCTCCCATCACTCTTCAAGATCCACTACAATTTAGCATCAGGCAATGAGTCCCGTTACAAAATGCGTTCTACAAAGAGCTCCGACGTCAGCGGTTGAAAAGTGCCCTACCATGCCCTCATTAAATCTGCAGCTCGAGAGGGATTTAGCTTCCGGTAAATTAGGCCCAACTGTGACAGTAGTTTGGAGGGCACCACTTTCCTTCCTCTGAAGTTGAACACAACTCCTGCATGTTGATGAATTTGCTGGCATTTGCTTCTTGACTGCTAGAACCCAGAAACCTCTGACACTGCTGTACGGCAAAAAAAAAAAAAATTCCTAAGTGCACATTTGCATAATGATATATAATGTTGTTTACATCAAAAGGAGAGGCAACAATTAGCAAAAGCCAGCAGAGAAGGGGAAGAAAGACACCTGTAGAGATAATGAGCCTTAACCTTAGAATACCAATGTTAAAATTAGTAGCAGCATCACTAACGTCGGGTATATTTCACCCGATATAATATTCCTGATAAAATATAGTTTTCATCAAAATATATTTAAGTACAACAGTGTATGCCGAATTCAAGTACTCCTGTTTCATTTCTCAATATGCTGTGTCACATAAAATAGGTACCATGGAGGACCCTAGAAAAGGCTCCAAAATTATATAAAAAAATCATGTAATCATAAATGAGAAATTTCTAAACAAAACAATAATGGAGCTGGGAACTTAAATGGCTAGACTCACATGACAAGAATTGTGTGGGTGAAAATCACCCGATGTTAGAGTTCTAGGGTGGAGAAAAAGACCTGCATACTGTACAATGCAAAATGAGATCCTTTTTGAAATGTTGATTGTGTATGTATTTGTTTCTCTACTTTTGCCTTCTGAAATGCCTCAACTGAAAAAAGTTGAATAGCCCATTCAGAATAAAAATGCTCCATACAAACACATAAATGTCCCTGTACCTGTGTGGGTTCTCTCTGGGACTCCAGCTTCCTCCCACAGTCCAAAGACATCAAGAGGGGACGAGGCTGATTGATACTCTAAATTGACCGTAGGTGTGACTGTGAGTGTGAATGGTTGTCTGTCTCTATGTGTTGGCCCTGCGATGGACTGGTGACCTGTCCAGGGTGAACCCTGCCTCTCGCCTGTAGCTGCTGGGATAGGCTCCACCCCCCTGTGACCCTTAACAGGATAAGTGGAAGAAAATGGATGGATGGATGGCCTAAACTGAATGAAATTTCAATTAGTTTCAGGTAGTTTTATCCCTTCCATTAACCAAAAAACAGAATTGTATGATTCAAACTGTGAAACGGGGTGTAGTCTAGCTGCATTTTTGCACTCTCTCTCTTGACACATAGGTGGTGATCTTTCTTCGCGTGCGCGAAAAGGTGGTCAACAATATATATACATATATGTATATGTATATGTATATGTATATATATATATATATATATATATATTTATATATAGCTGAATATAATCGCCTTCTTAAAATAATTGCCTGTCATTTTTTTCAAGTTTTTCAGAAAACACCAAAAACTGGAGACAAAACATCACAAGGAGTTGTTTTAGACAAAAAAAATTTTTTTAAATCATGATAAACATAAAAGGAACTATTGCGCTATACAGACCAAAGCATCTGCGCAGTTGATCAATCACATGATTTATTCATCATTTTGCGCACGTCACACATCTGTTTGGATTAAATCTGTTGTTGCATGTAACATCAGCCCAGATTGATACATCATCACCATTTCCATCAAATGTAAACTGCTGTCTCGAAAAACCCTCAGTCGGAATGATTTCAGTCAGAAGGAAAAGAACGTGCATTTAATAATGAGCCTCACGCCATACCTTTTTATAAACGACAAGAACATCGCGTTTATAACGTATCTTGCGCTTCGTCACATTGGGCGCTAATTCAGAAAAAATGATTATGACATAAGAAGAACACGATACTAATTGCTTCATCTTGCAGTACTTGATGTACAGTAATTTGAATTGTGTCCAGCAGCTAAATTTTAAAGAGGGAAGCTCAAAATGATCTCATTCTTCAAAAAGAAACCATACTCTATGAGCCATTTGCTAGAGTTAGTGCAACTTTGCAACAAAGACTGCTTAGGTTTTAATTGAAAATGAACACAAAATGATTTGTAATTACTTCTCACCTTATCTTCCTCTGTGATGGTTGCTATTTTCTCTTATTCTTCTGTTATCTGGTGGCAATCATTGGGTCCAGCAGGGAATATAATTGGCTGGTTGGCCGAAATTTTCAGGCTATTCTCATTCAAATTATATTGACAAAAAGTAATGGATTATTATTCATAGTTAAACAACATAATGAGCTTATGTCAAGAGTGAATAGTCAGGGCATTTTCCAACAGTTGCTCTTTTGTTAGCTGCCAGTGATTGTTAGCTCCCAGTTTAACATGGCTGGATTTTTGTGACATCTGGGGTTGCAAAGAAGTAATGCAAGAGGTGAAAAATGTCTTTGTGAGCTCAAGACACATATTTGAAAGACAAAATACACTTGGATGAAGTATCATTTTTAAGTTCTTCTCCCACAGGCCTAAAGAAATTCTACCACTACTAACATCTGCCTTGTATCTGTAATGAGAGAGGGGTTGGTCATTCACTGGTGGAGGAGACCCCGCAGAAGACAGTCGAAGAAGGATTAATTAACTCTGGCCAACACACAATGAGCAGTCAGGATTGTACCATCAACAAGAGCTCACTAAAGCTTGTGGAAAAGTTGCTAACTTCTCTGTTTATTTGTCATCTCAGTCTGTCTGTTTGTGTTCAAACAGCACTCTAGCTTTGGCCACTCAGCTATGGGTTTTTAAAACAGACTGGAGCATCCATCCATTTTCTATAGCTTAGTCCCAGCAGCCTTCAGGCGAGAGGCGGGGTTCACCCTGGACAGGTCACCAGTCCATCACAGGGCCAACACATAGAGACAGACAACCATTCACACTCACAGTCACACCTACGGTCAGTTTAGAGTATCAATCAGCCTCGTCCCCTCTTGATGTCTTTGGACTGTGGGAGGAAGCTGGAGTACCAGAGAGAACCCACACAGGAACAGGGAGAACATGGAGACTCCACACAGAAAGATCCCATGCTGGAGCTGGGGCTTGAACCCAGAAACTTCTTGCTGTGAGGCGACAGTGCAAACCACTGCACCACCGTGCCGCCCTCGACTGGAGCATAAAATATAAAATAGTTACCATAGAAACACTGTCAAAATGCTCCTTGCTGATTTCCACTGGTTGTTTACTGTTTCCTGGTGTAGACTGTGTTTGTGATGTTTAATGTGACGCACTGGGAAGAAAAACAGAAAAGCAACTCCTCGCTGACTTTCACTGGGGAAGGGATCAGCTGTCTTTTATAAGCGGCGTATGAGTGGGTATGTGCAGTGGTGAAGAGTCATAGAAGACAACAATTCTCATCAGGAAGCTCTAAATTCTGGACTTGTATTGACTTTGTACACGATTTATTAGAAGTCAAGCTGCATATTGAGATAAATACTGCACAAATATACACACTGACAGCTAACAAGTGTACATACACAAATACTTGGGTGAGCAGACTCTCATTGACACTCATTGACACACGCAGAATCACAACTCAGAGTGTTACGTATGTGCCCTAATATCCTGCTCTCCTCTGTGTTTGCTTGTGTGTGGACTGCGTCTGGTCATCTCTCTCGCTCACACGTGTGTCCACTGAGGTTTGGTCACACCACCTGGGCATTATGCATGCGGCTGCGCTGTGGCTGAACTGGACAACGAAAATCATGCACATCTGCTGGAAAGATACTCAGCTCTTTTCTTTCTTTCTCATCCCAGTCCAGCCCACCAGACTGCTTTCGCACGCACACGCACGCACGCACACACACGCACAAACAGACAAACAAATATACCCCTAATGAGATTTAGTTGTCAAGGAATGCTGCTTGATTCATTACATGCCACAGGAACATGATGGAATAAACATGAGGCTGCAAACTCTCAGGAGAACATTTGCCATTTGGTGGATACGGGGTCATGTGCATTCATTTCAGGCAAGGTGGCCCCAGGGGTAAAAAAAAAGAAAAGAAAATTGTTTCTATTTTACAAGACTACAAATTGAGAACCTCATCAACTCAAATTTTTTTACAATTTTTTTTCTCACTGACTCCCATAAAGATTTATGTAGAAACTGCCAAGACTGTAGTAGTGGAACATGCCAATTTGCGCTCTGTTTTTGACACCGTTACGAGGCGCAGCAGCGGCTGTCCAGGAAGTGATTGTTGATTTTGTAAAGTCCCCTCTGGAACAGCTGTCCGATCATAATGAGTTTGGAAGTGGTGTCTCTCTCATTTGCCTGACAGTAAGTGGATGTCTTCCAGCTGGCAAATAAACCTGTAGAGCTAAGATTGTGTTAACATTATGCACCGTTCCATCCAAGTTTACTGCTGTATGTACTGTGTAAAATAATGTCATAAAGCACAGGATTTAGAAACTTTGATTCTACTTTCTTTCAAGATCAGCCTTTTGTTTGTTTGAATAAAAAGATCACACTCTCGGGGATTATTTGTTGCAACGAGAAGGCTTGTTTTGGTTAGTACATATTAGATTTTCTATCAATCAGATGCGATGTGTATTGTGGTAAAATTCTCACATCGAAAGATATGATCATCAGTGTCTTTGTGTAGCTCAGACTGCTGCACCTCATCAGCTTCATTAAGTTAAGTCAGTTTTAATTATATAGTGTCAAAGCAAAAGTTGTCTGACAGTTTTCAAAGCAAGTAGGTTAAGACCTGCTCTTTAACGTGATCCATACCATGCCAAGGCAGATTTGTCCCCTAAAGTCTGGTCTGTTTGAGTAGTACCAGCATTTGGACAGGGCAGTAATCTCTTCAGCTCTTGGTACAGTTTTCAATTCCAACTTCTATAATGAAATATGAAATCAGATCCATGGAATTCCTGACCAAATATCTGACTCATACAGCTCAGTTATGACGTAAGTGGGCTCATGCCTGGAGCGCTGTGAGAGCAGGCCAGCAGGGGAGTGGGAGCAATTATGTTTCAGCACAGCGTAAGGCAAGCAGGCCAAGTGAGTGCACTTTAAATGGATTTAAGAGAGCTGCCTTTTGACAGGCAGGCAGATATGTTGCAGCAAACTCTGGCTCTATGTGGGCGGCCATCTGCCTTGACCGGTTAGGGGAACAGATGGACAGATAGAGCAATGGACGGAAGA
The DNA here is from genome assembly GCF_037954235.1 of Aulostomus chinensis. Lineage (NCBI taxonomy): Eukaryota > Metazoa > Chordata > Actinopteri > Syngnathiformes > Aulostomidae > Aulostomus > Aulostomus chinensis. The sequence continues at coordinate 16,175,291 of NC_141325.1, read as the reverse complement.
ACAGCTGCATCACAACCAGTAACTATAACTGGAAAAATTTAAAAAAAAAAAAAAAAAAGATGAACCTTTTTATAGCACAGCACACATTTTTCAGATCTGGGCCTGGACACAATACATCCATGTAAATGAGAGGCACTGAAGTTGTACAGTTTGTCCTTTCACCGTTTCAACATCTTCACCGTGGTAAAATGTAAATCAATGAAGTAACAGTAATAACACGAATCAGACGACAGTTTGGGGGATGATAGCAAATTATAGGAAATGATGAACAAAATATTACTGCCACACTTTTTTTACCTGAAAACTCAACTAGAAACGAGCTGTAATTATTAAGGAGACTTTTCACTCACAGGGACTTTTGCCTTTTTTAAGCTGAGTGTTCTACGCAGTACTTTCCCACAGTAGTATATTGACTCATGTTGATTTGGAATATGGGGACAGTAGCTTGATTTTCTTTCTCCCACATGCTGAGCTGACTGTTACAGGTGAGGGGGAGACTCTGCAAATCTGATCAGAGAGATTCATCACTTCCTTGTGGCTGCATCATCAATGGATGAAAGGAAAAAGTCTTAAAGTCTCTGAGCTGTTGCGACGACCAGCTAAACTGAGGGAGAACAAAGAAGAACCGAGACAAGTCTGTACCATGGAAAAGCATCTACTTGAAGGGTCTGACTCATTTGTGTCAACGCGGAAATTCAACGCGAACAATTGTCGAACTTTAATAATACTTCAAATCTAACTTTAGGTGTATTTCTGTTGCAGATGCTGTAAATGACTGACGTAATCCATGAACTGAAATTAGATATGCGGCGTACAGAGGCTTTGTGTTGTGTAACGGTAACAACAATAGCGGTGATCAAAAAATAATAATAATAGGCACCTTTCAAAGCACCCAAGGACACCTTCTAATACATCACAAAATGTATAAAATCAGAGAATAAAAGTGACATCAGATATCAACACCTGCTTGATAAAGTTTAGATTTAAGTGTTGGCATAGGTGCACTGTGCCATATTAAAATACTAAAAACAAATTCAATCCGCCATTGCATATTCGGTCTCCCACAACTTTGAACTTGGTTAAGCTATGAAAACCCTTGCAAACCAGGTTTTTTTGGTGTTCTCTTTGGGCATGACCCTTCATGTTTCATGTATTTATTTATTCGTCTAATTCCTTGTGAAAAATCTTAATGAAGGCGGCAAAGGGAGATTAGGTTTTTAATGGCATTTATCTGACTGGCAACAGGATTATGCAAAAAACTATGAGGCTGATTTTCATCAAACTTGTTGGAGGGGGAGTAATACAGGCCAAGGAAGAATACATTACACTTTGGAACAAATATAGTTGTAGTGTCTCTTGACGGCAACAAAAAATTACATGTTTTTTTTACACATGAATATATTCCTCTCAGAGTGGGACGACCCGATCCATCTCGCACCTTGGTGGTGGGTCGCTGTGAAGAATGAGTTTTCTTTAAACTGTGGTAGGGAAAGTGCTCCCTGGATGTCTCTTGTGTCTGTATTATGGGGGCGAAAAGATACTTTCACTTCATTTTGAATGTAATTTTAAGAAGCGGTTACATATAACTTGATGTTCCTTACATAATATCGTTCCACCCTTCAAATCAGACCTTGGTTTTTAATATTAAATATGCTGAACATGCTACAGCTCATATGTTTTAATTTGAATAACTTCATAGGCAATAAACAAGAGCACAGAGATATTTCACATCTGCACTATTCACATTACTCCATATAACTGTATAGCTCGTTAATTTTCCTACCGGTATTGCAAATTAAAATATGTGATGCATGTATGAAATTTAAGTAATCCTCACATTTTCTTTTCTAATAAATGATCGTAAGACTTGTTTCAGCTTCTCCTGTCCATATGATGGATCTTTGTGTATCTTCTTTCTTCTCAGTTTTGACAAATAACTTCACGGTGTCTTATCTCAAATGACTCTCTAACGCTTCTGTTGTTGCATGAGGCCCCTGCTGTTAACCAAAAATATATTTGCCTTCTCCAACATGTCAGCATCACCACCCTCAACGCTATAAGACTAAAAATATCTCATCACAAAGATTTCCCCTCTGTCTCATTCACTTCCTTACAAAGTCTTCATTTAGCTGAAGCGGTGACGCTATATTGATTCGCGGCATAAACTTAGTGAAGGGCTTGTCTCAGGACTTTGATTGACAGCACGGACTCATGCCGTCAGTGACGCCAGAGCTGTAACATTGAGTGTAGGCTGCAACTGAAATCAATCAAGATCACTTAGGCGTGACCAGCTCAGCCTGTCTTCTTATAACCATATCTGTCAGATCACTTGACGGGAGGAGAATTGACTTGACTCAAGGAGGAAGGGACGACGTTAACGTTGTTGAGATCCATTGTTTACTTCCTAGTCAGACCGCAGGCATGGCAGCAACTGTGGAATAAAATACTGACAATATTAATTCCCAGCATTCTTTCTTGTTTTTGTTGTTGTTTGTGAAATTAATTGAATAAAATTAACGCATAGTTTGTCATCTCTCTTTTAACAATTAATCGATGTTTGTGGCTGCAGATAAGAAGATCATAAAGAGACACAAATGGTCTGTGTGGTCCAGATACTTTTGGCCTTGGAGTTTCCTTCACAACACAGTTTAATTTTCAAATGTTTGTTTACATGCGACTTACACATAAGCTGACGTTCTGAATAGATGTCTCCAGTCTGGGACTCTAATCAGTTGTGTTACATCTGAAAAAGGTCTGACCATCTAGAGTTCAGTTAAAATGGGTTAATCCTCTCTGAGGAACCATCAAAATTAGCCTCCCAGCCACAGTCACGGCATACCTTTCATGAAAACTCAGTCTTTCAGTAATCCATGACCAAGGTCTTAAGGTGTTTCTGACCCAATTGAGATGGATTTGTTTATCGGAGTGTAAAAATTGTGTGATTTCCTGTTGCCATACAGTGTTGCTTTGACTATTTACTCCATACATGCAACACTCCATTCAAGTCAATTGATTTACTGACTGGTTCCTGTATGATTGTATTACTGATGCGAACAAATGTGCCATCGCTGTAACTCGTGTCATTGCTTGTTCTTTGTCATGGTTTCTGAGCCAGTCATGACAGCTGTAATTTGTATACATGAAAAGACATCCAAGAAGAAGAATATGAGAATGCGTCTTCTTTCCTGGCTGAAGTTAGATGGGGACACATATTTCATCAGATTGCCTGTCCAATCTGCAATAGAATGCATCTCCCCTGTCTATAATATACACAAGATGAATTACCATCCTGTGTTTTACTGCCTCCACCAAGGAGGTAATGTGTTCCCAGATGTTTGTTTGTGTGAATGTTTGTGAGATAACTCGAATGCAGTTGATGGATTATGGTAAAATGATAGAAAATAGGTTCAGGAACAATCGATTTGGTTTTGGAATTGATCAGACCCCTTGACATATCTTTGGTGGAGTTGATGCACTCTGTGTGCCCATTAGTAGTTTACTTTGTAACCCTTTTATCTGATTAAATGTAGGCTATAGGTTAGTGTCAATTCAACAAAGCCTAATTTGACAATCCCAAAGTGATGCTGTCTAGAAACCTCTTCTCAGTGTTAATGGATGCAGTCTAGCCTTGACTAAAAAAACAAACAAGAACGATTTATTTTTATGACAGCACGGGGCTGGTATTGTTTTACTCTGCGTGTGCTTGTGTTCGTCATGAAATGTGGCCTTCGAGAAAATGTAGCAGGAAGTACCACAGTGACAGGTTTTAATGTCTGTTTATTGTCTCATTACGCCAGTTGAGAAAGAAATAAGTACTCCAAGTCCATCGATTCATAAATATTAACCATCTATCCATCCATCCGTCCTGGGTTGGGGAACCCTCAAATGTTCCTTCTCCAGGCCACACTGACTAGCTCTGACTGGGGCACCCTGGGACGTTGTAGTCCCTCCACCTGGGCCTTTCTATTACACTCTCCTCCTGGCTAGCCTAAAACACCTCACGGGTCCCTTATGATGACTTAACTTCTCATTTTATCCTGGATAAAATGGCTGGATCCTATCCCAGCAGCCTTTGGGCGAGAGGCAGGGTTCACCCTGGACAGGTCAAATGTCAAGTCCATCTCAGGGCCAACACATAGAGACAGACAACCATTCACACTCACAGTCACACCTACAGTCAATTTAGAGTATCAATCAGCCTCGTCCCCTCTTGATGTCTTTGGACTGTGGGAGGAAGCTGGAGTACCAGAGAGAACCCACACAGGAACAGGGAGAACATGGAGACTCACACAGAGAGATCCTGTGCTGGAGCCGGGACTCAAACCCGGAACCTTCTTGCTGTGAGGTAACAGTGCTGACCACTGCACCACCGTGCTGCCCTGTAGTCTGGATAGAAATTCTAAAATAAATGCAGTCTCATGCCACAAAAAAAAGATTTTTGGGGGTCTTGTAGCAGCCAAATCATAAACTCATAGCAACAAATGCTCACTACTGAACTCAAAAAAAAATCTCATGCAAAATGAAAATGGTGGGTGAGAAGAAGAAGATAAGTGTCATGCATCACATTTTGGTTGTCTTCACTCTTTATGTTTTGAAAGCGTGTAATGATGCAACACAAAAATAACTGATAATACTATTCAAATGTATTACAACCCAAGTCTGTATTGAAAGTTTAGGGAATAGAAAGTACATACAAATATGCTTAAAAATCTTCTCAAAGTGAAAGGTCACCGAAAAAAGAAAATTCAGTCATCATTTATTAACCCTCATGCTGCTGGAAGGTGGGATGAAATTTCTTTAGTCCACAAAACACTGCTGGAATTTCACAGATGGAATCTTCCAAGCAACTTAAGAGAATTTTGCCCAATTTTCAGTTTTTAAATATAAAAGTAAAACAACATAAAACCATAAAATCTCTCTATATTGCTCATGTAAAGTCAAATGCCATCACGCTACCATGGTTTTAGCCTCATTAAAACGTTGTGACGTTTTTCAAAACAATACTTTGCATTCTTCTCTTTTGCAAACTACAATAAATGTTTGTTAAAACCTTCAATTGACCTTTATCCATGAATAATTTTACATGACATATCATTTGAGGCACATATGGGTAACTTATGTATAAATGCAGGTAAATCCCATCCTCCCATCTTTTAATGTTATTTTTTTAAATATAAAACTATGTATAAAACTTTACCGTGTCTTTCATCAGTATTTCATCAGTTACCTGAATTACCTTGCAACAGTTTACCGCTCGGATGGAGAGGACAGACCGTTTCAGCCAGCGTTGTAAGGAAAGGAAAGGCGTGAGATGGATTTTGTTACACTCTAATGAAGGCTCTTTACCCTCCCGTAAAGCACACAGTTTGATATTTCCCGACAGGCAGAAATACATTAGCCTCTGACTGTCCTTTTCCCATTTGACAACATTACACAGCCAAGCGGAGGAGGGGATTAGGACACAACATTATTTTTACCGTCTTTTTTTCTTTTTATTTAAAGCTTTGACTGACATCTAAAGTCACTGCCCACACAGAGTAATGCTTGTAACAAATCACCTGCTGATGGACATCAACTGGCAGGAATATATAAAATATTAGTTCACAAGAGAGCTGGATTCATGATTTACTTGATCAGCAGCGGGTAAAGGATGATTTATGATTCACTTTGTGCCAACCGATCCACGGCCAACTCAATGAATTGGTATGCGGTCCAAGTAATGTTTGTGGTTCACTGGTTGCAATCAAAGGAGGAGTTATTATTATACCAGTGTAGCTCCAGCAACAGAGAGGGAGAGAGATGTGTGTGTGTGTGTGTGTGTGTGTGTGTGTGTGTGTGTGTGTGTGTGTGTATATATCTGCTGGATTTGCTGTGAGTGGCCTAAGCTTATCTGCAGAGTCCAAAAGAGGAGGTTCTTCTTCTGCTGATGTATTGCAAGTCTGTTCATAAATCTTGCTGTTGACAGAGAACGAGTGTGATAAACTACAAAGATGGCTGCTGCTATGTGCTTTAGGTTCACGCATTACATTTTTTACATAAATAAGAGACAAACAATTGTAACACAGATTTTGTTGAATCAACATAGACAGACTGAGCTCCTGAGTTATTCTAAAGTGAATGTTAGAACTCTAGCTGTAATTTCAGACCAAAAGAAAATAGATTTCAAAGTCAACACAAAGACAGGAATTTCTTGCCAGACAATGAAATTTGTGAGTCCATCGATGCAGTGTTTGTGCACCCAGAGCTGCTAGAGTCAAAACTATTTACACTAAATTTCATACTTAACCACTACAGATGCAGGCCAGTTTCATAATGGTTTGTCAACATAAGGCTATTGTCGGGCCGTAATGGTGCATGCTAGCTGTGGCACTGGATGCTGGGAGCAGACGGTGTTGACAGTTGGGACTTCAGCTACATTGTGTCCACTTACAGTTTTTCAACCATTTATCCATATTTGAGCTAGCTAAGGAACGAGTCAACCTCTGATTGGTTGGTATTTGGTGCATTTTGGTTTCTGTGAGTGAGATGGATCAGGGTCAGAACCAATCAGAAGAACAGACTGAAGGGGTTCATATCCCCCAGTTTGAGATTTAAATACCTTCACCTTGCAAAAGAAACCTTAAATGTGCATAAAGAGCACAAGCTCCAATTGATGCGCCATCGCTGTATCTGTTTGAAGACTTTGCAGACACGCCAAAGGTGGATGATGAAAATTTTGTCGAGTCTCTGAATTGTTTTTTGAGCTGTTTTCTTTTGCTGACCCCGTTCATGCTGTCACCATCTCCATCATGTTATCTTTCTCACTCATCAAAACTGCTCTGAAGCTGTTGCTGATAAGGTAGGATGGTCATGAGGGCTCTTCAACCCCCTGCAGGCACTTAATACATCTCTTATGTTGCTTATGTTGCACTGCTCTATGTGTGTGTGTGTGTGTGTGTGTGTGTGTGTGTGTGTGTGTGTACAGTATGTGCAACATCATAGTATATGAGGATTTATATTTGAATCCTGTCTCCAATTGGCACCGACCAAGCCGTGCTCATAAAATCTTGTAGTTTCATTTTATATGACTGTCACTATTAATACCCAGTTAATGTCTAAATTATGTCTGCCTGGATGAAAGTCTGTGCTACTGAAAACATCCATATTCAACAGCAATATAGAGGTCTTCAGTTTAGAATTGTACTTCATGTGTTTGTAGCTGTCAGGGGATTTACACTCCATGATCACCAGCATGCACAGTGTTGAAAATGGAATTATGGTTGAGAGGATAGATGCAGAAACTGCTATAGTTTTACACATATATAAAGATAGACAGACAGACAGACAGACAGACAGGTAGATAGATAGATAGATAGATAGATAGATAGATAGATAGATAGATAGACAGATAGATAGATAGATAGATAGATAGATAGCATAAAAAGTTAATATACTGCCAATCCCCTCATGTGCTTGTTCTTTGTTAGGCACCTGCAGCAAAGACGACAGGAAATATGTTCCACTTGTTAAGTTTGTGTTTGGTATTCATTAGTTTCATTTCCATCCATCTGTTTTGATGCACACAAACTCCCTGCTCATACCAGTGGAACAACTCTTAATATACACATGTGGATAAAAATGCTAATGCAGATGTGTTTTATAAGCAGATTTTCTTTAAACCCATGGTCACCTTTATTATGTAAGAGCAGGATTTGATGAAGAATTTGACTTTATCCTACTGAATCTTCTTTGTAAAGAGGATAAAGTGAAAGCTGCTCGTGCAGCCGGTCAAAGAGTCTGACACAACAAATAAAAAATGTAAAGTTATAAGAGTTTTAAGACATAGAAATGAGGTTGTGTTATGCTCTTTAGCGTAGGAGTCATTTTTCACCTCTTGTCCGGAGGAACTGTTGTTCTTTTCAGGAACAGCTTGGTATTTGTACATTTTTTGCTCGTTGGATGTTTTAGGCTTCCTATATGGTGACCCTGAGAGCTCAGTGAGCTGCAATTTAAGAAAACTCATATGAATAGAAAAGACATTGAACTTGACAACACTTTACACATGCTGCCAGCCTGCTGTAAAGTCTGCACATGTAAATAAGTGATATTATCTAAATTTGCCTTCGTTTTTTAAAGTGTAATACTCCTTTCCACAACTTCATCCATTTATGTTTGTTTAGTTATAAATTTTGGTCTGAAGAGGTAGAGAGAAAATGTATCTTTTTCCATGTGTTTTTCTAAGTAGCATTAACCCTAAGAGCATAGTACAAATACATGTTTTACTTCACTTTATGTTTAGTGTCCTTTAAATTTTTCAGAGTGATGAACATGTTTTGCAACATTCAAAGGCGTTCTCCATACTTCACCCTGTTATAGGCAGTGAACATCTAAAATAGTAATGTCACGAGTGACTGCTGAGCTTTCCACACGGCCGAATATGTCAGTTGTACAACATGTCACAACTCAGCAGCACAGATTGAGTGGACAGTAGAAGAGGGAGTAACATTGGGTCCATCTGTGTCGACGCCTGGCTGTGAACACACAATGTCAGAGGGAAATGGAGTCTCGCGCGATGATGGAGTATCAACTACAGGCTGTTACCTGGCAAAATGGTCCAGCGAGGGGAGGTTTGTGGGGGATGATTGACAGACCCCAAGTGGCTGATAGAATATCTACATGTAGGGTGTCTGGAGTTCTCTCCACATCAACCAAGAATTAAGGGTGCCACTCCCTTGCATCTGTCCCTCTGTCACCCCTGCCTGCGACGTTTCCAGTCTGTCCACTGGCAACACATCCACAAGGACACCAGTATGGGTTGTTTTACTGTGACTGCACCTGTTCAACCCAGAAAACCTTTTAACATTTCAATTCATGTTAGTGTATATCTCATTTACAAAGCTAATTCAGCTGTAGGCTAAAAATAGAATCATCCAGCAACAATCAGAGGCAGGGAATATTGCTCATGCCTTTTTGTTTTTTTTCATAAATGAAAGAGACATTTACATTTTAAAGAATTGTTTCATTATGTTTACATGCAATAATGCAGTAATTCTATAACCAGAGCTTTCCCACACGGATCATAGCATTACTAAATAACATGTCATTACTGTACTTCTGACGGGATATTAGCCAAATAAAGGAATTTATTCATGTTCAGGTACATTTACATTCCAAACATTCATGAATTAACACTACGATTAATTCATGCCAGCAGGCTAAACCCGGCATTTAAATTACTGAGATGTTTAGAAAGGAGATGAATTTGTCCAATATGAATTTCATTAGGCAAGAAATGAGTAGAAAATGACATTTCATCAGAAAAAAACCTACATATTTAAAAATGGATGATGCAATTAAGGGACGCCAGGAGTCTCCTGCTGTTCCATAACAGGACAAGCACAGTGGAACTGACATATGGGTTGAATGAAAATAGAAACCAGAATCAATGGGTACATTTATTTTTGTATTTCATTTCTCTTTTCACAGTCTGGTTGTTCTACCTCACACAGCGAACACATGTGGAGGGGCTATGGTAAGAGAGCCTGTTAAAAGAAGAATGCATGGTTGGTCAGTATTCACATCCACTTTTCTTCTGATTTATTATTCAGTCACAGAGAAATGTGATAATATTCAGTCGGATAGTGACAGATGAAAATGAACCTTTTGTTTGGTATTCAAGAGGAAGCCCAGCCAGTGTGCTGAAGAGGAGCTGCTGACAGTTAACAAACGTCAGTGGTGAGAGTGTAACAGCTGTCACACCTTTTATTGAGAGCTTTTCTCAACCACACGCTTACGCTGCAAATGAACACAAATGATTTGGTCTGAGAGGGATGCTGAATGACTACTGGTCGAGATAGTCGGCTGATAATTTACTGTTACGGGTCAAAACTGATCACGTACTGTAACCGGGGAGAGGGGGGGGGGGGTTGGTAATTTGATTTAAAAAAAACAAAAGTGGCAGTCTAGCAACCAAAGGGTCACTGGTTCAATCCTCACTTCCCCCAGTAACCATGGCAAGTATCCTTAAGCAAGATACTGAGCCCCTTGTTATGGATTGCGGTGAGGGGAAGTAGACCCAATTGCAGATGAGGAGGTGGAGAGTTCACAAAAGATGTTTATTTACAGACTGGCAGGGGACACGAGGGGGAAACTGGAGACTGGAGGCTTGAGACGGGGAAACTGGAAACTGGAGGCTTGAGACGGGGAGCTTGTGACTGGCGGCTCGTGACTGGAGACTTGTGACAAGCGGCTCGTGACTGGCAACTCATGACTGGAGACTCGTGACCGGTGGCTTGTGACTGGAGACAAACAACACTTGAACATCAACATACTGTAGACTCTGACAGTGACAACAACAATGACCCAACACGGACAAGGGGAAACACAGGGGTTAAATACACAAGGGAAACGAGGCACAGGTGGTGTAATCAACCAGGTGAGACACAAGAGGTAATCACAGGGAGGAACACAGGAAGACAAGACACTGACAGCACAACACAACAGGGAACACGAGACAGGGATCGTGACACCCCGAACAGTTTGCCCACGCATCTTAGCAACGTTAGCGCAGCACAGGTCCACTTTCCATGACGATGCATTCATGACATTTACAGAAACACGGGGGGAGGGGCGAGCTTTACAACGAATGTCAACTGAAGTGACGTCAGGGAACAATGCTTAGTGCACCTTTAACTTCTACGTGATGCAGATTTTCCTTGTAATATTCCTTGCACCCAATTCCATCAACATCTGCCCTTTAGTCTTAGGGATTAGATCAAAATAATTTCTCATGCCAAGAAAATGTATGTTGACTTAGTTGGTACCCATCCACCCACACATGTTCACGAATGTGCAATTTCATTTTGTGACAAAGCCCCATCAGTTCAGTTGAAGCTTTCTCATGCTTTACCTCTCATACGTCTCACACACACACACACACACACACACACACACACACACACACACACACACACACACACACACACACACACACACACACACACCTTGTCAAGTGGTGTGTGGTGTGAGGTGAAACTGGACGGGTTGCCTGTCCGTCGTAGGGCCATCAGGAGCAAGTGAGTAAATGTATATTCTAAGTCTTTATACAATATCTTTACAATTTAAGATTATATATTAGGTTCTGAGTTACAGCATATCTATCTATCTATCTATCTATCTATCTATCTATCTATCTATCTATCTATCTATCTATCTATCTATCTATCTATCTATCTATCTATCTATCTATCTATCTATCTATCTATCCATCCATCCATCCATCCATCCATCTATCTATTGGGATACATTTGAAATTAATGACTTTTTATTTGGGCGGCACGGTGGTGCAGTGTTTAGTGCTGTTGCCTCACAGTAAGAAGGTTTGGGGTTCGAGTCCCGGCTCGGGCCTGGGATCTTTCTGTGTGGAGTCTGCATTTTCTCCCTGCGTGGGTTCTCTCCAGGTACTCTGGCTTCCTCCCAACGTCCAAAAGACATGCAAATGGGAACTTGGCTGATTGGATACTCCAAATTAACTATACTGTATATGTTGGCCCTGCGATGGACTGGTGACCTGTCCAGGGTGAGCCCTGCCTCTCACCCGTAGCTGCTGGGATAGACTCCAGCCCCCCCGTCACCCTTAACAGGAATAAGCAGAAGACAATGGATGGATGGACTTTTTATTGGCACGAGGGCTCAAGTGAGCAGCACATGCATATACAACAACCGATCTTCACGTTTACCTACCTGTCAAGTAAGAACTGTGCATATGGAGTCCTTCTGTCGGTGGAGTTCTCGCCACCTCTGAAACGATTCCCCAATGTAAATGTGGGTCCTCGTTCATTCCTTCTCAATCTCTTTTCTTCTCGCCAAATGTTCATCCGAGCGTCTTTTCTTTGGTCGTGCCTCGGCCATTTCCCAAAGTGGAAAAGAGTTGTTAGACGCCGTCCAGCTATCTAGCAGCTTGCTACTCCGCTACTCAATCGACTCTGCTTATTCCCCAATGTGTGCATGCCCACTTAGCTATTTAAATTCCAAATTTCCCTTTTCATAACATTTTCTTTTTTTTTTTTGGTCACGCAGACACATGTTGGTGGACACTTTTACATTGCAATACATTTTTACATGACATAACAGTGACAGTGACAAAGATCTTCTATTGAGCTATACAGTAGCTACAATAGCCCAAACATTTGTAAGAAGAGAGAAAAATAAGAAAAAAAATATCATATTGCAGAGTGTCAATGTGCCGTCAGACACCCCTTCACCCGTTGACTGTCAGGAGAGATTTCTGCTGTTTTACAACCTGCGGCAATCCAGCAGCAGTCATTTCATTAGCTTTGTCTGCCAGTTACCCTCTTTAAGACCTTGTCTGTGCTATTATGAAAATTTAATTAAAACTCTGACTTAATTACATTCACTGTTATAGCTACAAGAAATTACATAGAAGGTGCACCTCAAAGAACTAATTTAAGACGATAGATATTTGTTTGTGTGTCTGCAACCTCCTCCTAATTTGGAATTTAGACAAAAGACAATTAGTGTCTTCTTATATTTAGTTCGAGAATTTTCCCCTTTTCATGATCGGGGGTGAGCAGGACCCAATAACACAACATTTGCTATAATCTTCTGGCCAGGGGATCACTACAGATGCAAATTAGCTATATAGCTAACTCTGGAGTAACAATTAATCTAATGCATGCATACATGGTCCCTGATAAGTCAAGTCAATTTTATTTGTATAGCGCCAAATCACAACAAAAGTTATCTCATAACACTTTACAAGTAGAGCAGGTCTAGTACCAAACTCCTTCAATGAATTTACACCCAACAATTCTCCACCAGCAAGCACATCCTGCAACAGCGGTGACAAAAACCTTCCTTTTAACAGGCAGGAACGTCGAGCAGATCCAGGCTCAATGGGGACGGACATCTGCTTTGACCGGTTGGGGGAAAGAGAGCAGGAGAGCGGGGCAGAGACAAAGACAGATAATGGAGGAAGACAGATATACAGAAGGAAACCTCCCTCTGTTTTCTACCAATCTACAACATAATTTGTTGACTATAAAGTGCATAAATAAAATGTTGAGAAATCCTATCATTGATTATTATCTACTCTACAGCAGAGTCCTGGAAGTAATGTAGTAGGGTTACATTACTGAATCTAAAATTTATAGTCAAGATGTAAACATTTCTTGCATCAAAAGTATTAAAACAGAGGAAGGTGATAATCGTGGAGAATTCATTAAATAAAGAATATTAAAGAGGAATTTCCAGAATGAAATTTCAACTGAATGTAAACCCTGTTCTTGGTGTTCATATTGAGCCCGAGAACCATCATTTTACAATTTCCATTTACACTCACACACTCACACACACACACACACACACACACACACACAACCACACACACACACACACACACACACGCATAAACACTCCATTCACAACTCTGCAGCACTGGGATTGCCTGTAAGACTCGACACTAAAGAGACATTGTAACCTTTTCCTATCAGCTCTTACAGACCTGAGCAAGAGGCCAATTTTCTAAGCAATGTTCAGTCATGGAGGAGAGGACGGCAAAGTCAGCAAGGGTTTGCCCAGCTGCACTCCCCATCCTCACTATTACTATCATTATGCTAAAGGTTTTAGTCTGAACCTTCCACAGAACCAAGTGCATATTGAATCATCAGGAAACTGCCGGGGATTGCACATCCCTGGAGATAACCATGTGAATAATTGATTTTAAACAGGGAGATGTGCATTCTTCCCTCTATTTCCATGGAGAGGAAAGTTGTGAGGAGGTGATTCAATAGCACACTGAGACTTACACAACTTTGGAAAGTTTGAGGATGTGTAATTTCTTGGTAGAGTTGTGTTTCCAAGGATAAAACAAGAGGAAACTACACACCAACGTCTTGTTGGTGAACTGAAACAAACTTCTTAGAACCTCCGCCAATAATGTCTATTTTGTAGATGGTTTTATTGTTAGCAGGTTTATCGAAAACTGATGCACATTTCTCAATGACAATTTGGTTACCTTGTCTGAAGATCATGTAGGAAAGCACCTTGTCGGCTTCAGGTTACGAATTTAGGTCTCGTTCGGACCAAAACTCAATGCAAAAGTTCCGTCTGGCTTTTGGTCCAGAGCACTGATGGTAATGCTTACTTGTGTATTGGCCACCAAATTATGTCATCCCTGGTACTCTTTTGGATCATTTACGCAAGAACTGGACTGTGTTGCTTCATGCAGCGTTGCATTAGAAATCTCGTGGGAGGAGAAGTGATATTAAAAGAACAAGTATTTAAATTTAGGAAGAGATCTGGATAAAATTCTGGATCCTGGATCCAGGATGCTGTTGTAGGCCATTAAAAGGGCATAACTGATAGCTTTATTGTTATGCCATAGAAAAATTTCTATCTTGTTTCTCGTATCCCGCATCTACAGTCAAGAAGAATACCTAAATTTTTAATCATCAGAATGGTGATTGGAGCATATTTTGATGAAATTCCTTGAGATTGCGGTGAAAAAGACAAGTATTAAGCTCCCAGAGACGTTATGGATTGTGAACTGGAGCACGGTTGAACAGATTTTGACGAGACTACGTTGTTATTGTGCATCCACATCACCACCTCGGCTGAGTGTGCAGAGCGCTTGTTTCAGTATCCCGATGTCTAATCTGAGCTACATCTAGTTTGCATGATGCCAAACAGAAGACATACTCCTGCAACCTTTCAGTAACTTATGTTTTTATGTTTAAAGATTTCCTACTGGGAGATTTCTGCCCCAAGGAGCCAAAGATACAATATTTTATCACAAGTGTTACAGTTATCTAATCAGATTTCACCTCACCCATACTCAACTTGGAGTTGGCTTAACTTTTTTCAAAAGCCTAAATTCCCATGTGGTTCTCTTTCATTGCTTTCGATGACGTTTTTCATTTCTGGGTCACGGAGGGGAAAAAAAGATTCTGGTGTTTTTGATGTGGAAACGGTTCTTGTAGAAAAGGTGTGTAAATACTCAGGAGGTAAACATGATGCAGCTTTCTTACCCCAGATTTCACAACTTTGATGTTTGTTGGGGGTGGGGGGGGGGTGGGGTGGGGGTGGCATTAGCATTCTGGAGGGAGAGTGAGTTTTGTGCTTGTGTTCATCTGATATCCCTCAAACTAGCAGCTTAAGGCAGAAAATTCTACCAGGAATTTTCCTTGTCCTGAGCAGTTGTCTGATTATTCTCTGGCTGCTCAGCCGCCTCTGGCTGTTGGAAACACGGTCAGGCTGACATCCCAGAGGATTGTGGGAGAAGCTGGGGGCGAATGTGTGATGGCTTTTTAAAAGATGATATCTCCTGTGTCTGTTTAAAGGAGTGGTCTCATCTCTGTTTAGACCTGTGTGGACTAATGGGCATCCAAATCATTTAAAATCTGATTGATGCTCTGTTTGTGGAGCATTGAAATGTGGGATAACCCTGATCTATCCTGGTTTAATGAGCGATGACCTGGATTATGTATGCAAAGTGTTATCTTTACATATAAAAATGCACACGCAGCACTGTTGCTGTTAGGTAGGGCTAATTTGCCCACCGCAGCTGCAGCACAGAGGAGCCCATTACTCTAACAACCAATAATTAATAAATGGAGGGTCAAATACTGGACCAAGCCATTTCCGAATTAACAATAAAGCACCAGTAATTACTGCATGCCCCAGGCGTTTTATTTTCCAAGAAGTGCTGATTCTTCTATCTTTGTTTTCTAAAACACATGGAAAACTGCAGCGTGATTACAGCTGCTGTAACAAAATATGTAAAAACTAATGGATCAAATGACAAACCCATGAATAACTACTCCAATCTGCACTTACAGCTATTCCCACAGAGCATTTAGTTCACTGTTTTTCATGTTTAGCATCAATCTTGGATCAAGGTACATTGAATGGCACGCTGGCAAATTTCCTGATGGAGCATTTTTCACATAAAGAGGCAGATACTGTCCTTGGGGGCTGATGGAGGCCAAAACAGAACTTAAACTCAGGGCTCACATATTTTAGGTCCAAATGAATACAAACCACAAGCTAATGTTGCTCTGCGTCTGCTACACGTCCACAAGGAAATGTTAGACAAACAAATTTGTTTGCAAAAATATGTGCATGGCCCGCAGCTAAATTAAAGAACCTTCCTTCATTGTTCAGGTCAAATCTTTTCATTTAAATCATAATTATTGTGTTTTTTTTCCACACTAAGCATTTGCACATATAAAATGGCTGACACGACACAGATTATCTCATGTGTTACCATCTGATGTCAGTCAATTTGAAGATTTGTTGAGCTGAGGTTGTTTTCAACTGGGGACCGCTGGCATCATTCAGGATTACGTTCTCAGTGTTGCATTTGTTCATATTAGCTATTTGCCTGAGTCATTGTTTCACATCCTAAAAAGCGTTTGATAGACAATAATGACAATTTCTTGTTTTTGTTTTATAGTCAAGGCAGACCTGTCAAATTTGACCATGAACACTAAAGTAAGTGGGGGGCAAAGAACCCAGGAGAAGGGCAAGTTGTTCTGGCTCAGGAACTGATCTGTAAACCCTTCACAGAGTTCAAATGCCACAGTGTGTGTCTTTTTCTCAAGTGTCGCCATCTCCACCTCAGATAGCCTGGAGAGTTTTGATCTAGCTTGAATTTCAATCTTATTAAGCTGCACAACCCCAGTAAATTTCCTTAGAGGTGTTGAGTGTTTAGAGTTAATGAAGCCCCCCCCATTAAAATTCAACAATTTTAAGCATCATCTGACACACGTTGTGACTCATTTTCCTGCGCCTGGTGATTTTTTTTTTCTAGTTTTGAAGTCATTTATTCCTGGTACATGAATTTCAGACAGTTCATTATTCTCGCCAGGGGGATATCATGTTTGGCGGCATTTGCATGTCTTTTGTTTGTCTGTTTGTAGTATGTGACTGATTTTCGCTAAAGTTTGGCCTCAGGATTTGATGTACGCCTCAAAGTGGGCCAACAAGATCCAAATTCGGTCCCTAATTTAGCAACACATTCGATGATAGTCTGAAGGCATCTACAAGCTGAAATAAAATCCCAGTTGTAGCATCACCTACTGGTTACAACAAGTAAGCCTGATCAAACAGCAGTGATTGATTTACATCAACATTACATGTTGTTGTCTACATGTGATGCAGCTATAAAAGTGTATTAGGAAGTTAGTCTGCACCTTGAAGTAAATCCCAGAACTATCAAGTTTCAACTCCTTCATAGCAGGTTGTTAAACACTGGATTTTAGTTACCTTTGCAGAGGCATTGGCTCCCTGCAATTTGTTTTGTTCATTCATTGATGGATTGTTTGCCGTAGTTGCTGCAGCAGACTCTTGACTCTGGACCGTGTCTAATGTTCAGTTTTGGACTTTCAGTTTGTATGAGTGGTTGTTTAGTTCTGTAGCTCAGTGTTGTCTCGTTTGTGTACCTGATTTAGTTCACTGGTGTTTAGTTCCTTTTTTATTTTGTTAGCTCTTCCCTCCCGTGTCATTGTGTGCTTATCATTTCCTGTCTCTGTCAGGTTTCCGAATCTTTTGGTGCTTCACCTGTGTCTTGTCAATGAATCAGTCTTGATCAGTCACAGTCCTGCTCCTTGTGTCTTTTCCCCCATCAGCTCTTCCCCTGCCCTTCTGTTCTCCCACCTTTGTCGTATTGGGTCATCAGCTGAGTGTATTTTAGTTTGGATGTCCTATCAGTTTTTGTCGGATCCTTACGTCACCTTACACGTATCAGTGTCTCTTTGTAAATACACCCCCTCATTTATTTCAAGTCCCGCCTGCTCTGGGTTCTCTGCGTTTGGTTCGTGCCACTTCTACCTCACATGACAGTTGTAGGACGCAGTGAATGATTGTGAGGTTTCTTTAACATCTTGATTAAATATTGAGACGACTTTGAACTTTTCCTGGCTTCCAGTGTGATCTCTGTTCTTGAGTCTGGTCCCTGCATGGTTTCCCTTGGTTCTGACACTAATCTAGAATTCAATTTTACCTTTCAGAAATATCAAATAATCGCACAGATGTAAAATATTTTGAATGATGCCATTCTGCCTTTGGAAAGTCAGAAGAGGGGAATCTCTGTTTTACCTCCCAATAGTACTTCAAATACCCTCAAAGTCTTAGTCTCCTGCAGAGGCTTGCATGATTTCTTGTTGGAAGATCAAGAGTCTGTTACCACAGGGAGGAACCAGCCTGTATCAGTTTGCCACAAGGGGTTGCTGTTTTGTTTCCTCCCTAAATAAAGAGATTTTATTTGCTTCCAAAACCATTTTTTAACCCTCCTACACCTCCTCCCTGCGGAAGCTCCCCAAATAGAAAAGCAGTGCTTCAAACAGGCACACGTCTGAAAGCCATTGACGGGGTCCAGCTTGGGGCTGCCCAGCAAGGAAAGGAGGAAGGAAAGAGAGGAGGGCGGAAACTGGAGATAAACACAAGCCAGAACACCTAGGGAATACATGTTTCGGGGCTGCAGTCCATTTTTATGTTGATCCTGCAGCTTCATTCAGAGGCAGAATCAGTGCAGTCCCCCACTAGCATATCCATAATTCCCTCATACACTAGAGTTGCTCTTCTCACAGCCAGAAACTTTTAAGAATGGCGGCAGCAGCAGGGCAGCTATGTTTGGAGAGAAGAGGAGAGAGGCATAATCTGAAAAAGCGGGATGATGCCAGTTCTCCCAACAGAGGATGTCTGGATGTGTAATGGGACTGAGGGAGGGTGGAGTGTTCCAAGGTAGAGCTTAGTTGGTGATGTCAGATTTTTGTGAGCCTTTCAGACCACCAAATATCATTCTTGTTATGCAGACATGATGCATCTTCTATAACTATATTAACAAAATGTAATGCAGAGCTTTAATGATCGAGGTCTGATTGGCTTTTTCTGAAATGACCACATCTGTCTTGTGTTCCTCCCCAGCAGAGATGGTAAGCTTTTATCCCCACCCCCCCACCACCACCACCCACATCCCCCACACCTCCCCTCTCTCCTTCAGATTTCCTCTCTCTCTGCTTATAATCCTGGAGCAGCTCAATGGGTACAAAGTATGGGCCATTATTCACTCCAATACTTTTTTCCTCTGTTGGTCAATAGCCAAAGACAGCATCAGAATTGATATAGGCTTATTTATTGATGACATCACTACAAGCTTGATCGTACAGCGGTATACGGATGTACTCACACATGTTTTGTTTTTTTTTTGTTAGCCTGAATGTTTTTAATTTATTTTGAAATCTAGTAAACCCTCAAACATAATAACTTTTGACAGGTAGCCTGACACGAAATTGCAGTCTTTCACTCTTTGTTCCCCATAATCTGAAACAGTTCAATCAAACAGGTCAGGCTCTTCTCTGCGCTTTGTCCTCGTTACAATTCCGTCTTGCGTAGCTTACAATGTGACGCTAGGGAAGGTAATGGCATGAGGATGAGGATTTCAGGTTTGTTAAACCCTCAGAATGATAGGTTTAAAATCTGTCAAGGCACTTTGTCAGAATAGCAAAAAGGTACGATCATGCCGCCAGGTTTATTTCAGTCTAACACTGAATTTTTTTTTTTCAAAGATCCAGATTGTAGAATTTTGGATGTATTAGGCAATATATCTTTAACAATGATTTCATTTATGTATGGTAAAGATTCATTGGGGCACATTCGTAATATAGTCTTACACTCAAAATTGCTCTTAAACGCGTTAAGACTTTCTGAGCCCTCAATTAAGTCTTACAGACAAGAAGCAAAGCCAGATGTTAAACTCTTTGTTCTTGTCATCTAAGGGCTGGGTTACCAGAGATGATAGGTTAGAAAAAGACATCTCCTTTTACATTTTGTACTTGTTAGTCAAGCTGGATAGATTTCAACACTCATAACTGGAAAACCCGAGAAGGCAAAAGATCTTCAAGTCAGGCAAGACAATGTTGATCTTGTCTTTATTTTGGACAGAAATGTGCACTTCGACGAATATCAACTCTTAACAGGATCCAGATGTTCTCCTTATGGAGTTACGGTATTTTTACACCACTCAGTCGATAAATACATAACTCACGCGTATTTTTGCGATTATTCTGTGACTTAAAGGACTTGAATATGCAAAAAAAAAATACATGTTATAGGTTAGGACCGAAACTTTTAATCTTGGAAAAGGTAGTTTATGAGCAGATGAGTACAGCGGGACCCCCTCGCCAGGCTGCTGCTGCAGGGCGATGCATGCTGAATGAGGAAAATTTAGGACTTAATGAAGGAAGTATTGGACTCTTGAATCCACAGCACAATCGTTTGGCTGTGTTGCTGAAGACATTAAAATCTCTCTGGCTCTTACATTCACTGTGTGTACACAAACACATTACGTCTACACGCAACCCAGTGGACCTCATAGCCAACCAGAGCAAAAATCATTAAACATTTTCAGTGACAAAAGAGTCCTGTGATGTGTTTGAGAATGAATTCTGCAAACACTGGACTGTTAAAGTGCTCTGACCTTTAAAGTTAGCACCTGTTGAGAAGGCTGTAGGTGGACTGTTTTTGCGGGGATAAATGAAGCGACATGTCACCCAAAGAAACAAAGTTGCTGGTGCCCTTTAGTGTCTAGCCGGCAGTTGCTGAACACCGCTGGCGCTGTCAGACTGACCAATGCTCTGTTGAACATTAGCAAATGCCAGCCAATGCTGTAAATGTTTCATGTGCAATGTTGTAACGGAGTACACGAGCAAATGTGGAAGTAAAGGATTTCACTACTTTTATTTTACCAAAATAAAAAAGGCGCTTATACCTGCAATTGGTCGATCTCAGGGCCTCTTTGGAGCCGTGCCCCAATGAGGGCAGACAGAAGACGGATGTGCTAGTAGAGCAACATGAAAATTCTGTTCATGGTAGGCAAAGCAAGTGACACAACATGCCTGATGCAAATGTGAGTGATAAGTACTTATGACACAGTCTGGTGAAAGACTGTAAGCATCGGCATCCTGTTAAGTTAGAAAATGGTGGGAAAGCTGATTGTGTCACCCTCAGTTGAGATAATGCACCTACTGTAGGACTGATGGTTGCATGTATGGACACCCGGAGTTGAGACTAAAACACCGACTGTTGCATATGACCTGAACTCTCCAAAAACAAACAAACAAACACGCACACACACCTGAGCTGGTGGCTTTAATGTCAAAACAATTTGTTGCAGTCAGGCTGATCCAGCGTGGGACCCTGAATACTGATGGACTGGTCACCAACAGCGGGTGACTTGCGAGTGAGGCATGACCCAAGTAGGCCCTTACACCTCTGAAAACCTTTGAGCAAATTTTCAAGGGAGATAAAACAACCGCAGAGACAGAGACATGCCACTTTTCCTGTAAACACAAGAAGGAAGTGGGAGTGTATACTATAGATGACATCACCCCAGATCTTCTCCTATTGGTTAAACGGACACTGTATCAATTAAGTTGCTGTTAAAACTGTCCTCAGTCTCCCCTTAACAGTGGATGCAGAACAACTCTCGTAGTTCACTTGTTTTTTTTTTTTTTTTTTTGCAGAACTCAATACTTTCGTGAAGGCCAAATAATTACAAATGACCCCGCTGCCAAACTTGAATGAATAACACGTGGCGGGCATTTGCTTATGGTTTGAACACAACGCTGATTAATGTGACCTCCACAAATCAAAATTACACAAGGAGCAATAAACCCAAAAAACAAAAGCTGCGGCTGGCCGGCACTGTGACTGGTCGTGATTGAAAACAACTCAAACTAAAGCAGAGCCACATTTCGGGGACTTTCCAAGCTCATGGTGATTAAAAAAAAAAAAAAAATCAGATGGCTCTATTCCTCTGCATCGTGTTTCTGCAGACTGCTTAGCCAAGCATATCAAATGAAAAGTGCAGCAGTTCAACTCCAAGGGTCACACACAGAAGCAGCATGATGACAAAGAAAAACCAGGGGGATTTGGTTTTATCATTTCTCTTTGTTTATGCATTACTCTATAAATGTGACTGTTGGAGTCCTCAGCAGCAACTGTAGAATACATATTACCTGCCTGTCAAATCTTATTAATATTCAAGCTCAAAGTATTGGGTTTTTGTTGTTGTTGTTGTTGTTTTTTTACATAGATGGGGCCTCAATCTCCCTGGCGGTTCAATCATAAAGTACATATAATGCCTGGTGTACTACATGGTCACCAATAACACTTTACAAGTGTAACGTTGGTGACTAACCTCAATGCACACAGTCACTGTAAATGAGCAAAGAGGGGGAGGAGTGGGTGGGTGGGTTTATCCATGGGGGATTTGCCTTCAGCCGTACTTGTGCAGATGTATGTATGGGAGAGACGGAGTGACGGGGGTGAGACGAGCGAGAGAAGGCACACATTCCTCAGAAAAAGATAAAAGACTGAAGATGGAACAACTGGATCGCAATAGGCTCTCTTCGCCCACCGGTTAAGAACGAGAAAGCGAGCGGACCTGTTGTCTTTTTTTACGCTCTCAAGAATTGAATTTTGAGTCTGTTTTGTCATCCACAGTCGTTTCTTTGGATTAAAGACGAAGCTGGCAGGATCTTGAGGAGTGCGTCAAGTGAGCGCACGTACATATCCAACAAGTGGATGTTTCTCGCACTCGGGACTAAAAATACAACCATTCTGTGGATTCATATGATTCACATCTCGTTTGCTCGGTTAAAAACGGAGAAATTTTCCCCAGAGCTTGTCGGGCTACGATGGAAACGTATGTGCGTATTCTGTCGCTCTGAGGTAGTTTTATATCTGAATCTGGGAATCTGTTTTTAAGCAAATATTAAAACAGCAATGAGGTAAGACACCCCCTTCATTTTTTTTCTGGTATAAATTAATTGACAGAAACAAGAAAGAAAAAAAATCAAGATTTTGGTGAACACGCTGCGGAATCCCACCTCACCCCTCTCCCCCACTCATCCATGGACTCCGCTCCCTCCCGTGATTATCGGGGGAAGTTGGGATCATCTCTGTAGACATTTCTGTATGACGAGGGCGCAGGTGGCAGTCAAAGGTCGCAGTCATGCCGATGCACCCAGTCACCTCCACGTTGATGTACCGGGGGATCTGCACCATCCCTGACATCCTCTCATACAGCGCCCCGGTGAATCTGCCGGAAGACGAAGTTGAAGGTGAGATGTTACCTGTTCCTCCAGATCTGAGGGAGCTCCAGAGCATCAAAGCAGATGTTTAAGTCTGTCGATACCCGTGTAGATTATGTGGCTTTGGTCAGCTCCGTTCAAACAGAAGCGCGGTCAGGACCTTGGACAGCGCTCTGAGAACCCGCATATGGACACGTGAAAGTAGGGATTTTTCTGCCTCAAACAGCGGGTTTTACTCGTGGTTTCACAATCCAGCCTCCTTTGATCTTGATATCCACTATCCACCTTCTTATCAAGGTTGCTCGAAGATCCGAGCACTTGATTCAGTTTCCTTTAATTGATTTAGAATATAGATTGAACCTTTACAGCATAAAGGGTTGGTCATATACCGTGTGTCTCGTTGAGTGCATCCTTCTGCTTTTTGATGAAAGAAATAATGATCTATTAGAGGCAGAATAGTGACTGGAGACATAATATGATAATCTCCCCAAGTGTGGCTTTCCAGATTGTCTGATGGATGTTTGATATTACCTCCATGTTCAATATTAAACAATCCAAAATAGAAAACCCCCCAAATAATAATAATAATAATAATAATAAAAAACCATCCAATAATTCTCTCACTTCTGAGCAGCAGCACTGCAGTGGCAGCAAATAGCAAAAAAAAAAAAAAAAAAAAAAAAAAAGAGTGACATCCACTATAGGAAACAATGCTGATACACCATCACTAGAATATTCAGTGACGTGAATCTGCGACATGTGCATCTCATCATGAAGAGGCCACTGGGTATTCAAGTCCCAAGTGTGTGTGTGTTTGTGTGTGTGTGTGTGTGTGTGATGACAATAACTTGTTCTCACATTTTCAATGAGGTCACGGTGCCTCTCTGTGTTCTAACATGGTGTAAGGTAGCTTTCCTTTTGATTTACATAACACTTTTCGGGGAAAATCAAAGCATATTTCTGGCCTAAAGCAGTTTTACACCATGTGTTGATTTAAGAAAGAACATTTCCATTGAGGCTGTAACTGTGAATTACAAACGAGCTGTATCTTGTTTGTGATGCAGAGAGATCCAAAATTAACTGTGAATCTTAATCAAAACTGACTGCAAAAAGACAAACACGAATTGCTTTCCACTCCTGCAAGATCCTTAATGACCGGATTCCTTTTAAACAAACAAACACAACCTGAAATATCCTGAAAATGCAAGAATGGGTAAACCTGCCTTTGTTTCCAGATTATTTTACCTTTTTTGTTCTGACACAACAAAGTGAAACTGCGATCCACGAGAAGTGTCAACGTATCAAAAATGATCTTTGTGTGATGTCATCCCCCATGATTATAACGTTGCATCACTCAGCAACTCGTTATCAAACATGAAGTGCAAAGAGACCTGGCATAACAGAAATATATTTTGCAGCAGCAGACAAAACCAAAAAAGATTCTATTTCGGTCTTTTTGTCGGCTCCCTGAAGAAGCTGTTGAGTTTGAGGAATCTCAGTATTCTTGTCACCCGCCCACTTAAATTTATCATCAGCTTAGGGTGTGATAAATAGACAACACTTCAGTTTGACTTTGTCTAATGATCCACTTGTAAACACTTATAGTGCAGTCACCCTGTCCCCCTCCCCCCAACACACACACACACACACACACACACACACACACACACACACACACACATGGCAATCACTTTTGGGTTCTAAGGCTCAAGTTGTAGTGTCAGTTTGACTGGAGAAGCAGAAGGATGCTTAGTGAGGAGAGTAGCAGTAGGAGAGCCCGGGCTAATGCAGAGTTAACAGAAGTGACAGAGCCTTTTTCAGCCGCTGTAGAGCATTAGTGATCTGTGTGAGGGTTGCCTTACAGCTTGTGAAAAAAGGCTGTGAAGGTGATGTCACTGGGGAGGTTGATTATTGTTGTCATCAGTGGTGTGACAGGATATCACTAAGATTTACAGTTTTTCCCGCCAGATATCACAAACTGATTAAAACAGCATGACGAGTTTGTTGATAAGTAGCTCGCAAACTTGATTTTCTATCAAGATTTATACCTTCAACTCTTGCTTTACCTCTTTTACTCCCAATTTTGGATCTTTTTTTGTTCGTCATATTTCCAGCACTTTGAATAACACAATGCATGGGGAAAACTGTGCTGCAAAACAGAGATGGGGAGTTGAGTGTGGGACTTGGACTTGCCTTTAAAGTGCTCTCAAATGAGTGTCTTGAGCTGAAGAACATGTTTTTTTCTTCTCTGTTGCATCACTTCTTTGTGACTTCAGAATGCAGAAAGGGCCAGTCATGGATATTTGGCTTGAAACTAATAGCAACTGATCAGTAATAAATGTCCAAAAACATCAGTTTCTAAACTCTCAAGATTCTCATCTGGTTTAAACCACATCTTTGTAAGTCCAGCCCCAGATCTGAGCTGAAAACAAACAAGCTCACAGTAGGGCTGAACTGGAAGAGTTATGGCTTGATTTTAGCTCAAATCAAAATGTCTGTTTATATTTTCATGGTCACATCGCACCATGTGGCAAACTAAATATAAGTGGCTGGCTCTTTCACCAAAAAACATCTTCAGAAGCTCAAGACTTCTGAGTATTTGCAAGGCAAAATAGACGTTTTTGAACCGTCACTTATTTGCACATCGAGGTTTGTCCTCAGAAGATTTGAAACTTTACTTGGACTCTGGCTTTGGGAATCATAAACAATCTTTATTTGACACATTGTGACATCAAGTAACTCGGGGATGTTATGAATGTCACTCCTGTCATGCGCATCCTTACACGTCTCTCTGTGGTTGCGTGGCCACTGAAATACAGCTGTAACACAACCATGGCGAGCAACAGCAGCACACCTGTGTCCCTTGTCATAACTTCTGGCAACAAATCTTCATTAAAATGCGAACAAAACAACAGCTATGAATATCAGGAACCTGAGAATGTGTCCAAATTTGGTCAGTCACTTGGAAAAGTTAATATTGAGGCTGGCAATCATACATTTACATTTAAGATTAGTACACTTTGAATCAACGATACCTTTTCTTGTGATTTAGAGAAATTAACTCAATGAGATTCGCTGAATATTCCTCTCCATTCCCGTGCCACCACCTGAAAGACAATTGACATGTGTGACAGACTTGAGAGCAGAGTTGGACTTGCAAGTGGGCGCGTATCGTGACACCACACTTTCTCACTGATCTTTTTGGGTTAGTAGAATCTATGATTGTATCACAGCTCATTCATTGTAGATGCTGCAAAGGTCGATCCGATCTCAACTCTAATATGCATTGAATAATTTCAAGTGCTTGTCAATCAGATTCTGACAGCAGTTAGGTTCCATAAATGACTTGTTGATGAGAAATGCACTGCTCGAGCGGCGGTATCTCTGTCTCATCAGTGTTATCATCTCTTGAGAGATGGACAAGAATTGGCTGGAAGTCTCAACTGTCACATACATCAGCTCAGTCATCAGGGAGATGGGGCTTTGTCACAAAAAGAAATTGCACATTAGAGAATATGTGTGTGAGTGTGTGTGTGTGTGTGAGTGCATCATGTATAGGGACATGTGGCTCAAGCACGATTGACACGCATAGCCAGTGACTTGATTTTCAATTACTGGTTTAGATACCACAGGGAATGGACCAATGCTGCCATATTTTTGCAGGCAAGATGTTTGTCAAAGCTATAATTGGAGCAGCCTGCTATTTTCTGATGCTCAATAAGCTTGTGAGTGTATAAAAAAAAAGGTGTGTGTGTGTGGGGGGGGGGGGGGGGGGTGGACAGTAATACAACCATAAATGCAATTGGACTTCATATTCTCAATTTCTCCTCCTACACAAGCAGGATGAGAAAAAAAAAGAAACAAAACAGTTGGTCATATTACATGAGCTCAATATAGTTTAAACCTCCTCCAACACACCACAAAAACACACACACACACACACACACACACACACACACACACACACACACACGCTCTCATTGTCAATATCACTGCAGGTGGAATTAAGTGGGTAGCCCATTTCCACACTGCCTGACAACAGCCCTATTGGAAGCAGCTTCAAAATAGTCCCACTGCTGAGCCCTAAGCATTTGTAACAGGTTCTAAAGTAAGAAGCATGTAAACACACACGTGGACGAAATAAAAGGATAAGGCAGAAACAAATGATAAATCTCTCCCACAAGTTATTTCATCACAGGACAAATGAAGCCGTTTTTTTTTCTGTGTAAAAATAAGGACAAGATCAGATTTACCAAAATATAAAGATACTGTTCTCCTTCAGTCTTTGTCACCTGTTCTTATGACAACAATTCACCCTTTGGCTGTTGCTTATACTTTTCTGATGGCTGCAATATTTTCCAGGCCTGTTCACCGGCCCTCTCTATAGAATGAGGCTTGAGTCCTGAATTCCCTAAAATAAGTTAGCATTTTTGATCACTCTGTTCCACTCATCTTACCATCAATGGGAATTCAGAATGGGTTTTCAGTTAAATGCCTGAAAATCATTATCTACTCACTCTCATGCTGATGGAAGGTCGGATGACGTTTTTTTTTTTTTTTTTTTTTTTAGTCCACAGAACTCTGCTGGAGTTTCACAGGAAAAGGTGTTGCTGTGAAAACTCTTGCTCTGGTTCTACTCGTACATTGTCGTGAAAGAACATTTGCTGTAATTTGGCACTACACAAACAAAATTGACTAGACTTAATTGCCCAGACAATCAAAGTGAATGGTGACCCAGTTTCAAACCTAAATACACAATAAAACCATTAAATCCCCCTTTGCGTCTCATCTGATATAATGAGTGTATCCCAAAGCCTTGACATAAGTTTCAGAAAAATGTTATGAATGTCCCCGTTCACTTTAGCCTGTTGTTCATTTATTTTTTTTTAGTGAGGTTCAAAATATGATGCCAGATATTTTAATGTTTTGTTCTTTGAGTAAAACCCACCAGCAAATACCAGATTCGGTTGCTAACGAGTGGCTAAATGAAGCCGTCGTGTGTGATGGTATGAAACCGGGGGTTGTAGTGGAGGACCCAAAAGCTTAAATCGGAGGCGGGTTGAAGGTGCAATAGAAAAGGATTTATTGAACAAGGTGGAAACTGTAAGGTGAACGGTTGTGAGGAGGGCCGGCGTGGTGTGGGCTTGTGGAGGCACTGCGAAGAGAGAAGAAAAGCAGAGAGCCGATGAACAAGTGGGCAACAGCAACATAAATACTTTAATGGCCAAGGCCAGAATACTCCAAGAAGGAGATCAAGCTTGCTTAGCGTAATTTGTAAGAAGCTCCTTAGAGGGCCAACAAACCACAGAAGACGTGGAATCCACTGGCAAGGGTGAAGCCTCCACGAGCTGGTTTTGTAGGTAGGTGATGAAGTGATTCCTCTCAGGTGTGCAGCTACAGGAGCCACGCCCACTCCTCATGCAGCAGAAGGAGCAGGAAGGCAGGGAGTTTATGGGGAGGAATCCCCACAGTACCCCCCCTCGACGGACGTCTCCCGACATCTGCCCAGGCTTGGTAGGGTGTAACCTGTAGAAGTCACTGAGGAGGGACTCGTCCAGGATGAGCTTACAGGAAACCCAGGAGCGTTCCTCTGGACCATAACCCTCCCAGTCGACCAGGTATTGGAATCCCCACCCTCTATGCCTGACATCCAGAATTCTGGAGACGGAGAAGGCTGGGTGGTCATCGATTAGAAGGGGGGGTAAAGGGGGCTCGGCCGGAGGGCTGAGCTCACTGGTGGCAACTGGCTTCAGGAGAGACACATGGAAGGTGGGGTGGATCCTGAGAGAAGCTGGCAACCTCAGCCTTACTGCTGTGGGATTGATGATCTTCTCCACAGGGAAAGGACCGACGTACCGAGGGGCCAGCTTATTCGACTCCACCTGCAGGGGAAGGTCATGGGACGAGCCACACCATCTGTCCTGGCTTGTAATTTGGAGCTGTAGAGTGATGTTTGTCTGCCAGACGCTTGTTTCATTCAGCAGATCGTGTGAGGGCCGCCCTAACATTCCTCCAGACCTCCTTGATGCGCTGAAGGTGTTCCTTAACTGATGGCACAGCTATATCAGCCTCCTGATCTGGGAAAAGGAGGGGCTGATAGCCGTAACAGGCCATAAATGGGGACATACCTGTGGCCAAACATGAAAGGGAGTTGTGGGCATACTCAATCCAAGGTAGGTGTTCACTCCAGGAAGCAGGATGATGAGCCGCCACACAGTGGAGAGCACTCTCCAAGTCCTGGTTTGCTCGCTCCGTTTGGCCGTTGGTCTGGGGATGGAAGCCAGATGACAGGCTGGCTGCAGTGCCCACTGCTTTGCAGAACTCCTTCCAGACTCGTGATGAGAACTGGGGACCACGATCTGAAACGATGTCACTGGGAATGCCATGAAGTTTAAAAACGTGCGACACCAGTAGGTTAGCCGTTTCCAGAGCAGAGGGTAGCTTAGTCAGGGGAACATAATGGACCATCTTAGAGAATCGGGCAACAACTGTTAGTATGACTGAGTTACCTTGCGAGGGGGGGAGACCAGTGATGAAGTCTGCAGCGATATGAGACCAAGGGCGGTTAGGGATGGGCAAGGGGCGCAGCAAACCAGCAGGGGACTTGTGGGAAGCCTTCCCTCTGGCACAAACTGAGCAGGCAGCCACAAACTCACGAGTGTCCCGGGCCATGTTGGGCCACCAAAAGTTCTGCTGGAGGAAATGGAGAGTCCTATTCGCTCCAGGGTGACACGTGAGCTTCGATGAGTGACCCCACTGTAGAACCTGAGAGCGGGTGGACTCAGGCACATAAAGCCGGTTAGGAGGCCCCGAACCTGGATCAGGCTGCTCCTTTTGGGCCTCTTTAACCGCTCTCTCAACCTCCCATCTTGCCGCTCCAAGGATACAAGAGGGGGGGACAATAGGTGCTGGCTCTGTGCACTCCGAGGGGGAAGAAAATACCCTGGAGAGGGCATCTGGTTTTGTGTTCTTGGATCCGGGACGGTGAGAAAGGGTGAAATTGAACCGGCTGAGAAAGAGAGCCCACCTAGCCTGGCGGGGTGGTAATCGTCTCGCTGAACGGAGATAAGAAAGGTTCTTATGGTCAGTCCAAATGAGGAAGGGGACTTCAGATCCTTCGAGCCAGTGCCTCCACTCTTGAAGAGCCCACACCGCGGCCAGCAGCTCCCAGTTGCCCACGTCGTAGTTCTTCTCAGCTTGAGAAAGACGGTGGGAAAAGAAGGCGCAGAGATGCAGCTTTTGGGTCTGGGGGCTGCGTTGGGACAGGACGGCTCCCACTCCTGTCTCAGAAGCATCCACCTCCACCACGAACTGCAAGGAGGGGTTAGGGTGTAGGAGGACAGGCGCCTTGGTGAACAGCTCCTTCAGTTTGCCGAAGGCGTCGTCTGCCTCCTTGGTCCAGACAAAGGGTGTGTTGATGGAGGTGAGACTATTGAGAGGGGAGGCCACTTTGCTGTAGTCCCTGATGAACCACCGATAGAAATTGGCAAAGCCCAGGAAGCGTTGAAGCTCCTTTCAGGATGTGGGGGTGGGCCACTCAGCCACGGCCTGAATCTTCCCAGGGTCAGGGCGAAGTTGGCCAGCCTCAATGATGTAGCCAAGGAAGCTTACCGAGGGGGAATGGAAGTCGCACTTCTCTGGCTTAACGAAAAGGCGATTCTCCATAAGGCGCTGAAGGACCAGGCGAACATGTTGTTCATGTTCCTTGCGGGTGCGGGAAAAAATGAGAATGTCATCCAGGTAAACAGACAAACCTGTGCAGCATGTCTCTCAGGATATTATTCATGAGGCTCTGGAAGACAGCTGGGGCATTAGTGAGCCCAAATGGCATTACTAAGTACTCAAAGTGCCCCAGGGGTGTGTTGAAGGCCGTCTTCCACTCGTCTCCCTCCCGAATTCTGATGAGGTGGTATGCGTCGCGGAGGTCCAACTTAGTGAAAACCTGTGCATGGCAGAGTGGTTCAAACGAGGGATCAATTCATGGAAGTGGGGACTTGTCCTTGATGGTGATCTCGTTGAGACCACGGAAATCAATGCATGGCCTGAGAGAGTTGTCCTTCTTAACAAAAAAGAATCCCGCACCAACAGGGGATGACGAGGGACGGATCAGGCCAGCGGCGAGGGACTCCTTTAAATAAGTCTCCATCCCCTCCTTCTCAGGACGTGACAGGTTGTACAGACGACTGGAGGGAAGAGGAGCACCCGCGAGGAGATTGATGGCACAATCATAGGGTCGGTGGGGGGGTAGGGAGCGTGCCAAGTCTTTACTGAACACAGGAGCAAGGTCATGATAGGTTTGAGGGACATTGGATAAGTCAGGAGAAGTTGGGATGATGCTAGAGGGCCTGGAGCTGGGAATGGCTGACTGAAGACATAGAATGACAACTCGTGCTCCAGTTTATAATGGTGGAATTAGACCAGTTTATGTGGGGATTGTGCTGTCTTAGGCAGGGGAGACCAAGGACCAGAGGGGAATGAGGTGAGGGAATTACAAAAAAAAAATGAATTTGTTCACGGTGATTACCAGAAAGGATAAGTGTAAGGGGTATGGTTTGGTGTGTGACCAGGGAAATGAGACGTCCATCAAGAGCATTAACTCTCTTGGGGTGTGGCAATGGCTCTAGGGGGATATTGTGTTCCTTGATGAAACCGTGAACAAAATTATCATTTTCCCCAGAGTCCAAAACAACCTGAGCCTGAGCAGTGTCTTGGGTCCATAAAAGGGTGGATGGGAATGAGATTGTTGATGGAGAGTTACCGGAAGAAGAGGTCTGATCACCACTAAACTCTCCTCTAGTGATGAGTCCGCTCTTTTGGCGAATGAGCACATGTTGGACAGGGGTTGTCTCCTCTCTTATCGTTGCGTCGCGGTCTCTCCTTGGAACTCAGCTGAGTCTTTCCGAGCTGCATGGGTTCCTCCGAGACAGCAGAGGGCATCCGAGGAAAGGGAGAGGATGGGGCAGAATGAAGCCTCTCGGGGGAGTGAAACCGGCCAGCAGAGGGAGCCCTCCTGCCATGACTCGCTGCTCTCTCTCTGGCCCTCTCTCCTAACCTATTATCTAGCCTAATGCTTAGTGATATTAGATCCTCGAGAGAAGTAGGTTCATCCTGAGTTGCCAATTCATCTTTCAGACTCTCAGACAGTCCCTTCAGAAAGATGGCCTTGAGAGCCTGGTTATCCCACCCACACTCATAGGCTAGAATCAGGAACTGTACTGAATATGAGGCTACCGTTTGTGAACCCTGATTGAAGGACTACAAATGTTTCGCAGCCTCCTGCCCCTGAACGGGGTGGTCAAACACCTTGCGAAAATGGGACTTAAATTGAGAAAAAGAACTCAACACAGGTGAGCCCCCCCCCCCCCCAAAGAGCAGTGGCCCATTTAGCTGCATTACCCCTGAGCAGATTGACCATATACACTATTTTTGCCTCATCAGACGAATAACTGGAGGGCTGTAGCCTAAAAACTAACTCGCAGTTAAAGAGGAATCGCCCACAGGACCCGAAATCCCCAGTGTAAGGCTCTGGTGGAGACACAAAAGGTTCTCTACACGGTTGGGGGGTATGAGAGAAAGAAGCAGGATCTGAGGCAGCAGGAGTACTCACAGGGGAAGCTGAAGGGAGCTGTAGTGAAAGTTCACTGAGCCGAGTGTGGCGTTGAACCACCTGACGAGAGAGTTCATCCAGGGAGCCGGCTACGCTATGTAGCATGCCTTCGTGCTGTCCCGAAAGGGCTCCTTGGTTGGAGATGGCCTCTGACATCCAGTCCGATTTCGCTGGATCCATTTCGTTGGGCCAGTGGATTACTGTGATGGTATGAAACTGGGGGTTGTAGTGGAGGACCAAAAAGCTTAAATCGGAGGCGGGTTGAAGGTGCAATAGAAAAGGATTTATTGAACAAGGTGGAAACTGTAAGGTGAACGGTTGTGAGGAGGGCCGGCGTGGTGTGGGCTCGTGGAGGCACTGCGAAGAGAGAAGAAAAGCAGAGAGCTGATGAACAAGTGGGCAACAGCAACATAAATACTTTAATGGCCTAGGCCAGAATACTCCAAGAAAGTATCCAAGATCAAGCTTGTGTAGCGTGATTTGTAAGAAGCGCCTTACAGGGCCAACAAACCACAGAAGACGTGGAATCCACTGGCAAGGCTGAAGCCTCCACGAGCCAGTTTTGTAGGTAGGTGATGAAGTGATTCCTCTCAGGTGTGCAGCTACCGGAGCCACGCCCACTCCTCATGCAGCAGAAGGAGCAGGAAGGCAGGGAGTTTATGGGGGAGGAATCCCCACAGTCGTGGACATGAAAAGTCATCACACTCGACAAAGAAACCAGACGTCATGGATCTGCAGTGTGGTTTGTTCGCTGGTTTTGTACTTTTAACTTAGATTCACACCTGAAAAAAAATCATATAAGTGTTGTTCATTTGTGAAGATAAGCAAAATAAAATGTGCATCCTTTTATTATTTGTTTGCCACATAGCACTTTAGAAAAGCCGTTGTAGAAATTCCACCGGCTTTTTGTTGAGGAAATCTGTGACGATGGTAACGTCTTGGTTGACCCACAAAAATACTCCATTGCCTGTCCTGTTGCCTCCCGACCTTCTGAGACCAACCTCAAAAATATCCCGTGCAACAGGCAGACCTCCAAACCGTATTATTGGTGGATCTGAAGGTGGATTGGAAATATGATGAAAGGTGCATCGTGCACATAAGAATCAGTTTAGCATATTAATTGTTTTCTGGGAGCTTATAATGTCATTTTTCAAAAAGGTCCTGGTCATCCCTGCATAGCCTATGTTTTCATTTGGGTGAGATTAGTGTTGCAGGATTATATTAAATATGCTAATGCATCCATACTAATGAATCAGTGCATTTTAACTATGTAGATAATGGATTTTTATACGAAATGTATCATAGTTGTAATTGTGGAAGTGTGAAATGTAATTAGTGTACTTTTATGTGCTAAATGGGAACAACTTCAAGTAGAATACGTTATTCTCGATGAGGGAAGTTTTTGTGCTGTAAGTGTTTCATTTTCAGTGCAGTGATACAAGGTAAATGATTGCATTTAGAACACATCCCTGTTCTTAACCAGCACTCAAAGTGCTTTGCAATGTTGCTTTGTTCACGAACAGATTGAAAGGCTGACAACGAGGGCTGCGGCAAGTTTGATTTGGAAAACGGGGAGACGTATTCGCCAGAGATTCTGGAAAATAAAGGATTTTCGTTGCATTTTGTGAAATTAGGCTCAGCGAGCGTGTTCAGGAAGGGCAGAGATTAGAGCTTCCACAGGCTGTGATTGCTATTTGTGCGCCCACGTTTGACGACTCAAATGCTGAAAATATACATTTAATACTTTATTCGGTCAGGGGTCCATGAGTGGCGTCACATAAGTGCTATTTTCAAGCAAGACGTGTGAATTCTACTTTTAGAAATGTGTTGAAATCTGTCAGTGCTCTGTCATTTTATAATTCTCTTTTACGTGTAGATTTTGTCACCTTCTTTTGGAAACGTCTATCGAATGCTCTCATAGGAATCATGAATCTACAACACACCCTGCTCTTACTTTCCAGCCGTAATAAATGGGCATTTATCTTGAACAGGAATTTTAAAGGTGTAGGCGGAATAAGTGGAAAATCCATCGATCCGTAGACAAAAATGACAATATCCACCCAAACACTCGCTCCAAATCTTTTTTTACCCCTCACTTTCTGTGTGTTTGGTTTAAGCATGAGAGACAAAAGACAAAAAAAAAACAAAAAACAAAACAAAACATGAAAGCATGTCAAGCAAGTCAAACCTGTCTCACAGCCCCAGCGGGGGGCTCGTCTCTCAAGGAGCATTTTAAAACCACTGAGTAACTGTCTGCAGTATAATCAAAATCAACCTACAACAAAGTTATCTCTCCATTTGCTCATGCTTGTGGCAGAGTGAGGGGGCTTTCCTCAGCTCCAGATCAAACAGGAATTGGGCTGTCAGCCCTCCAGAGGCAGGAAGATGAGGAATTGGAAACAGGAAGTGCTCAGAATAATCATACAAAAGATACCCAGGGCTTAGAGAAAGATCTGTAGTAACTGTGTTTACCTTCGCTCAGTTACTTTGTGGTGTAGCTGTGGGAAGACTCATTTTTGTAATTATCGTTTGCTATGGCTTTGCTCGATATGTGTTAATGAAAGGGAGATTCCAGAGTTTTTTTTATATACAGTATATGAACAATCTCTATCTCCACCAGAAACTTAAAGGTCTGATGGTAAACAGTTTTTAAAAGTCCATGTTTGTACTCCTTTCCTTTACATTGCCATTTTGGATTGAAGCAGAAAAGAATCAAATCAGTGTCTGCTGAGGGGCACATTCCTTATTTTTAGTTGGATCGATTCGGGGCGGGGGGGGGGGGATTGATTTTCAGGGTTTTAATATCTGATAAAAGTATAACTTAACGGGACCAATGCTGAACTTCCAAATAAAAAGCAGCAAGCAAAACAGCATCAGCTTCCCATATTTAGATGATGAAATGTAGAGCTCTTGGCTTGTAGTCACTAATTTCTCATAAATATGCATTTTAGAATATTCTCTTAGCATAATACTGCAATTTGTTTTTGAAAGTGAAATGTACCATTTTGCGATTGGGGCTTCTTTTTCAACTTTTTTTTTTTTAAAGTCATTCCCTTGGCAGACATTTGGGGACTGTGCAAATCACTGACTGACAGTTTCTGACAACACTGACACCACTGTGTTCCTAATGGCGTGAACTGCTTGTGAGACGATCTTGATGTTTCGTCTCGACTCCCACTGTAGCTGCGGCAGAAAACATTGACTCATTCCCTCGCCCTGAGGTGGAGGGCTGACTTCTATTCCTTTGGAAATACTTACATGAATACAAATGAAGATATTTAAAGACGTTGACATCTGCTTGGCAAGACAGAAATTATGCACATAACGTATTACTGGTGCAGAATCGGAGGTGTTGTGAGGATCCAAGAGGTCAACTGAGAGTATTTAAAATGCGCTGCTTTAAAACCAAATGACAAATAACGGTGGCATGGATATGCTGGCTAATTTTTACGTGAATGGAAAATAATCTAAACAGTTTCCCATTCCTGTTCACTCTCAGCTATTGATTGCTATTACTCAGCCAAGAATTAGTTCAATTATTGTTCTCTTACAGGGAAAAAAAAAATCATTGTATTTCTAAATTGGATTCTCGAAACGGTGAGTTTCTGCTTTCATACCCTGGAAAAAAAAAGGGAAGTGTTCTCTGCCTGAAACAATATTGAAACAAAAATGAAGACAGAAATGATTCAAACCATACATAATGTGTTGTCCTACTGCAGACGCCATTACATTTCCATTTTTTTTAGCTTTCAAATGCTTCTGACATTGTAACATCAGTTTATAGCCCAGACGGCTTTTGTTAATGATTAACAAAGAAGAAAGACATGCAGTATCAACAGCATTGACTGCAGTAATTGTTCATTTTATTGTGAAGTTAAAGCTCCGAGCGCTATTCAGATTTTATTCTGTGGGAATTTGACTTTGGTGGTGTTTGACTTTGTGACTTCTGATGCAGGATGGTGTGATTTAATGGTTACATCAGAGCGTAGACAAGGTGGTGAACCTGCAAGTGAAATATCTGAAAAGCCTGAGGATTAAAAAAAAAAAAAAGTACGGAATCAAGACAGAAAGATTAACTTCATCTCTTTCAGAAAAGGACAAAGTTCACAAAGTTGCAGATGTGCGTCAGCGGGGACCCCCCCCCCCCCCCCCCCACACACACACACTTATCTCAAATCAGGCAAAGAATGATAAAACTCACTCCTTAGCCGTCATTCGCCTCAGTCCTCTATTGTTTCATGATGGTCTTATAACAGCCCGTTACAGAAGCGGGCAGGCATGGATTTCATAATAACTTTCTGGTCTCAGGATCACCTGCCTGGATGACACGTGGGGGGGTGACAAAGCTCTACTTGACATAGGTGGAGATAAAGGAGTGAAAAGAAATGAAATGAGCTGTTTCTCAGGGTGAAGTGACCCTT
Organism: Aulostomus chinensis; assembly: GCF_037954235.1. Classification (NCBI taxonomy): domain Eukaryota; kingdom Metazoa; phylum Chordata; class Actinopteri; order Syngnathiformes; family Aulostomidae; genus Aulostomus; species Aulostomus chinensis. Next base: position 16,138,170 of record NC_141325.1, on the reverse strand, counting down.
TGACGTAACCGGTGAGCCACTGGTCTTGCCGTGATTATGAGGTGTAAAAATAATAATCTGTAAAATATGAGTTGTGGATATATAATGTATGTATGAATGTGGATATATCATTTTTTCAAGACGAATAGTGTTCAGGGCACCTGTGAGACTGCTTTTTGCTCTCATCAAAAGATAAATGAGACTAGAAAACTGTATTCATTTGTGTTTATCACGAGGTAACCAATACTCTATATTTTGCAGCAGAGAACCAGTTGAAAATTATACTTGCTCCTCTTCAGACACTTTGGAGAAAGTGACTGCACTGAAAGCCTATTGACATCAATTATTTGGAACATAACATTCTCGCATGTTTCAAACTGTCTCAAGATATTGACCAGAATCTCAAAAGACTCTTGGCTTGTTGAATGTCCAAATACAGCTCAAAACATTACGTGTTTCAGTTTGTGTTCAGCAGCTTCTTCAGATGATGACTATTGCTCTGATAAATTAACAAATGGCAGTGAATTCTGGCTTCTGGCTCTTGGCAGTAAATTGGTGTAGGCAACACCTTCTTCCCCTGTAACCTTAAGAGCAATTCTTCTTTTGGGAACCTCTTTTCTTGACGATGCTCCTTCCCCTCCTTCCTATTCAGTGTTCTTATTCTTATCCAGTGTTTGCCTTGAGCACTTTGAGAAAAATGTAACATTTACTGTGAATTTTGGAGCGACTGTGGACAGCATGCTAGCAGCTGTCTCTGCTGTGCTTTATTTGCATATTTCATGTGAGAGGACGTCAAACCGTCTCACCTCAGGCTAATCAAGTAGCATTTCTATCAATCTGTTAAGAAATGCATTTCTTTGCATTGAATGCAAGGGTGCATAATCCCTTTATGATACCATATCGCACCAGACATACTGAACATCTCATCTCCACGCTGCTTTAAGTGCAAACAATGCCTTACCACTGTTTCTGTCAGCTATTTGTTCTTAGCAGGAATCTGGCTAAACCATTTACCACAGGTAGAGATGCGGCAGTGCATCGTTACTATTAAAATGGCCACCTCAGTGGGTGTTACAGCCTCGTGTAAGAACATGAACGAGCAAGATGTTTTCCAAGTTGCATCTACTTTAGTCGGGTATCGATCTAAAACGGCGTTAACATGCCACAGTCGAATGTATTCTCCATTAATAAGCTGCAGAATCGGTTATGACATCTTACCTTAGCCAACTGAATTTTGATGGAAACCATGCGGTGCAGATTAGCGGGGGAATATTATAAAGTGCTGTGATTACGGCTGTCGGGTAGGTCAGCGTTAAGCCATTTATTTCTATTGTGATCGATTGCCATGACAGAGTGGATCCAGCAGACTTTATTACCTATGAAATGAACTGTGATGAGTTCTGGAAGGTGAAGTGCTTTTTTCTCCTGGGTAATATTTTCTCACATTGATGAACAATATACTGCAAATTCTGCTTCAGGCAATCACCTAATGCAGAACTAGACAAATAGCAGCCGTTAAAAAAAAAAGAAGGAGAAGAAAAAAGAAGGCGTACTGTTAATGTGGTGTTAATGCACAGTGGAGGCTTTTGATTGCTAACATTTGACCTTTGAGGCGCTTTTCACTGTTTTTTTTTCATCCTGTGGATATTGTCTCAGTTGGGTATCAGCTTTGATGATGAAAATTTGCAACTTCGGTTGAAAACACAAGAGCAAGGAGCGAGAGAAAGACAGGCACACAAAAAAGGCAGATCAATGATTCTCTTTGTCTGCAGGAAAAGGAGACAAGCAGGGGTTAAAATTTGGCGGTCTTTCACTAACTTCAATAATTTGAGGTCAAATGGGGTTTGAGACGTTGGCTGGGGGGGGGGGGGGGGTTCTTATCAAGGATAAAGTACCTTTATGACTTTCCAACTTTCCCCTGCAGTATCCCTGCGGTCATGATAGCGTTGCATGAACAGTGTTAAGTCACTTCAAATTTCATAATGGAAGCAGGAGTTTTTTTTATCTAAAACGGAGATGGGATATTTCCTTAAGACACAGACAACTTAGAGTCAGCCAATACCCCTTTTGAATACTCCAGAGCCTTGTTAGAAGCCTGTTATGGTAATATTCAAATCTTCCGGGTGCCCGAGTCGGCCCATATCCAGCTAAAGATGGATTAAGGTTGCTATGGGTGTTTAAAAATAGTCGCCTGAGGTTCACACACAAGGCAAAGCGGTGTTTTTCTCACACTGATAAGGTCTTACATAAAGTGTGGGTGTGCTGCAATTACCCATCTAAAGCCAATGCAGGTCTGACTGGAGCGTGGAAAAAAAAAAAAAAGGCCATGGATTACATTTACGGACACTTCACAGCTCCTGACGTTAGCTTGTTGAGCTCAAATTGAGCCGTGTGTAATTAACTTAAGTTTTCACTGATGCTAAATTTAGACAGAAAAGGGGTAAAGCTTTGCCCTGCAGGCATACTTCAAAAATACCAGTAAATATTTCCTTTATGACGTGTTTCTGTTGTTTGAGGATGAGGAGAGGAGAGCTCATTTTACACAATTTTAATGTTTTTCACGCATTCTTTCGAAAGTCGTAGCTTTTCTGCATGCTCATGTTACAACAGCTCCATAGACATGAGGCAGGAAGTTGATGTCACTGTATGAATCAGCTCCATTTCTAAGTGAATCCTGGCTCTGTCGTTTGCTGCATATAGATTTCAGATTGTTCAGGGTGTGTGTGTGTGTGTGTGTGTGTGTGTGCGCTGCAGCACTTCATTGATATTATGTACAGTGAGAGCAGTGCAACGGGAGTACGCTGCACCTCTTACTTGCGAGAGTTCAGCCTTTAGATGCTTGGTTCTCACAGCGCCTGATCTTAACTTTTTATCCTCTGTGAGATCATACCACAGGGGACCGCATGGAATTGAATGTTAAAAGGCCAGCGAGTATACCGCTCCACATCATAGCAAATAAAAGATGCTTTCAACAAAAATATTCCCACCTCCCTGGTGGAGCAGACGTCCCAGAGACCAAGGAGATGATGCACTATCAACACCCTCGAAAACAAAAATAAAAAAATACAAATCTTAATAAGGAAAAGAGTGTTACTGAACCTGAAAGTGAGAGTTGCTATAATTTAATTCGGTTGGAGGCAGTAAAAGTTGCTGCAGTGGCAGAGGAAGTACGGGACAGACAGGTCAGTTCTGATGAGGGGAAATTTGATTTTAACAAACATGAAAAATGACTCGGCTCTCAGCGCTGCTTCGGAATTCCTGAAAGTTATGAAGGAGAATGAAGCCGCTCCAGAAATTTTAAGTAGTTCTTTGGGAAGGGAAACTATAGATTTTTCAGTTTTGAGGACCAAAACATGTTAAGCACTGCCATGTTCTGTCATTCAAGTAATTTCAAAAAAAAAAAAAAAAATCATTTGAAAGATGGAAACATTTTTTTGTAATTTAGAAATTACTGGCTCAAACCATGACATACAATCCTAGTTACTGAAAAAACATTTTTTTACTTAAAGATACAGACCATGTCAATGGCATAAGAATGACCATTGTGATAAATATGGAAACAAAAATACAAACAACAAAAACCCATTGGATTACATTGTGTTGGCAGCATGTTAGGAATACATGCCTGCATCACGGACACAAAACCAACCAAAAACCCCGGTTCAACAGCGCAGTGCTATCACTTCTTTCAACATGGAACCGATGTTCCTTTCTTTTTGTGTTAAGATGGAAATAAATTTTTTTGAAAATGCAGTCAAAATGGTGCATGATCAAATTGTATGGAAAGAGATGTTAGCATCCACTTATAGCACATCTAGCTGCGAGATTTTAGAGTGAGAGTTGTACGATGACCACAATAGCAAACAATTATTTCTCCTTTCCATTGTGCTATCAGACAATTATAATAACAACCTGAGCCCATCAGTGTGGAGAGAGAAAGAAAGAAATATGCACTTTTAGTTAGCGTCATTTGACGTCAGCCAGTTTTAAGCTCCAGATTGAAGCAATTTCAAAAATATTTATTGTCATCATTCATCCATCAAAATAGTGTCAGGGCTGGAAAAAACACAACTACCTCTTTAATATTGTGTTGCAGTTTTGAAAAATTAAATGACAACAGCTTCCACTCATCCATCCATCCATCCATCCATCCATCCATCCATCCATCCATCCATCCATCTCACACTCACCACACTAATTTAGAGCCTCCAATTAAACTGACTTTCAGGTTTTACCCCTGTCGACCAGCAGGTTCAGGATCCCAGCTGTGAGGCGACCGTGCCAACCACCGCAACACTCGCCAACCCTGAAATGAAATTCTCTGTTGGAAAATTATCTTTTGTGGTGTGTCAATACAGATATGTTTCGGCCCCTAAAAGTACCACTTTAAAGTTAACAGCACATTATGATTTGGGTTTTGAAATGCGGTGTTATAAACAGGACTGAACCAACCGTCTTATTCTACTGTGTAATGCAGAGTTAAGAGGTTGAGGTAATTTCTCGTATTTTCCCTGAGATGCAGCTGCATTTATCAAGCAATTATCCCAAGCAGCTTTCATCTCCAGCATCTCACATGAAATAGAACACAAATTTATTGTCCACTGTGGCGGAAAATCTTTGCCCATTGGGTGGCGAAAACATAAAAAGACACACAAACACACACATACACACAAAGACACACACACACAAAGACACAGTGCTCATCAATGCTTACAGTAAGAACACTGATTATTATAATGCAGCCCACAAGATTTAGGGGAAATCTTCTTGTGGAAAAAAAAAGACTTTGTTCTGTGTTTTCTGTTGCCAAAGACACCCTGTATTGTCTGCCAGAGTTGAACCAGCTAAGAATGTGTGTCAGATTTACCCACAACCCTCCTCCTCCTCCTTTTCTGCCCCCAAAGAGCGGATCTTAAAGTCCAATTTTTTTTTTGTAGTGACTGTTCAGGTTACCTTACCTGATTTTTCAAATGACTGTGCACTTGAAAACAATTTAAATGTCTAAGCTTCCCTGAAGTCATTCTGGAAACAAACAAAAGAATGTCTTCATCTTGACTTATTTTACAGAAATTTAAATACAATATCTTTTAGCTGTCGGCTGCTGGTTAGACAAAGAGAATGCGAAGCACCACCTAGTCCTCTGTAACCGTGTTTCCACGGAGGCAGTTCTGGGGCTCGATTGGAGCCAGTGCCTTGTTGTTTTCACAGCTTTATGACCACAAGTGTTAAAAAAACAAACAACAACAAAAAAACCCCACTGTGGTATCAGCCACATTGCCAAGAACAGTCAGTGATGGACGGGAAAATGAAGCACTAGTGGTTCATTGTGGTGCCCAGTCAGTGGAAAAGTAAATCAGTTCTTCTAGGGTTCACAAGTTGAAGTAATTACAAACCAGATCTAGCACTAGCGCAGAATTACAACCAGGGTGATTTGGGTTGAAAAGATGAACAAAGGACATCTTATGGACAAGAGTCTGTCCTCCCCAGAAAAACAGAAAATGACCCCTTCAGATGCCATCTAGTGGGCATTAAATTATGACAACATTAAAGTAGAAAGTCACAGGAGGTTTTTAGGCGACGGCAGTGCAAGAGACTCATGTTGGAGGCTACGGCGTGGACGAAGCTGCTGTTACGGCTACTGGTGTTCAGTGCTCTTTCCCAGCTGGTTTGGCGGGTGGTGTGGATGCATCCTGTGTTGCCGATGCTCATCTGAAGTCAAACCATGATATTTTCCTATGCTCAGTTTTTGCACCTAAATCTAAAAATAGATCATGCCAAAAATGCCAAATTAGATAACCGGAAACAAAAAAAGACATGAATTATGCTGTATGGGTTGTTAGCTCCAACCGGAGATTATTTAATTTATGAAGTGGTATTTTTCAATCAGCGTGCATGATATCTGAACAAATCAGATTCTTAAAAAATAAAATAACAAATTGTCCCAGCAGGATGTAGAATCTATAGATTATATAACAACCTTTGACTGATTTGATAGCAGTGTGACAAAGATTTGGGCAGGAAAAAAATAGGGATTTATCCTGAAAGAAGCAATTCCTCAGTTTCCGCTGCTGAGGCAAACGCACACCCATTTGACCCGTTTTAGGGTGTGAAGGTGAAGTGAGAATTAAAGAATATTGTTGAGAGTTCAATCCAATTGGAGTGCTACCTGGAACTGGTTCTTTGTAGAGATGGTGCTCTTGTCAGGCTTCGTCCATTTTAAAAGTAGAAGGATACCAAGGCACCCATCTTCTTTACAGTTAAAATGCCTTTAGAATAATAAAATAAAGGCCAAAAAATAAAGAATATAGCTGTTGATACTGAGGACAGTTGAAATAGAGGATCATATTTAAGTGTATAAAGTGCAGTCAATAAAAGACAAATTATTTCTTTCGGGGGATGAAAAGATGTATCTGCTACGATTCAGATATGTCTTGTGTCGTGTACTGACAAATACTTTTTGTCCTGAGTTAAAAGGTTTTTTTCGTTCTTTTTTTTTTTTTTTGCAAAGGTAAGTGAAATTTTGTTAATTCACGAATTGCCTCCGGAATTTCAATCTGTACAGGGCACAGTATGTACGCTCATTTCATGGATCCTCAAATTGTGCGGGAAGAGCATTAACCCAAAAAAACCTTTTAACTGGGAAAAATGGCTGTAACCTAAAGGAGATGGATCTCTGCAAGTATAAAGCAGGAAATCATCATACAGACAACATTTAATAGCAATCATTTATGTGACTTATAATATATCTTATGACCCACACACTGAGACGCTTCATCAAGCTAGCCATAAAAAAAAAAAATACACCTCATCTCCACACACAACCCCACCCCCAAAAGTTATATTTTTAACTCTTTTAGGTACACATTGATACAACTATTTTTTAAATCACTTTGCACTGTTTCTGTTTGTCCAGAACTGGCATCTGAAGGACCTGTACTGCACTTCTACTTGAAGAATATTTCAACATAGTACAGAACTGCTAGTGTCATGTACCTCAGTTTTTTGAGTGTGCACCTCGGAGACACAGCAAAGAAACATAAGAGAGGGTTAAGAGAGGAAAAAGAAAGACAGAAATACCTCCTTGCAGCGGAAGGCCTTATTGATCCGCGCCTGTCATAGTAATCTTGACCTTTGACTACCTACAATCAACGAATAATAAACAATTAATAAATTAATAATCTCCGCAAGGCGTTCCTCTGTTCATGTGAAGTGACAGTGACCTTTGACCTCATTTTTTTTTTGTAATTTCATCCTTGAATCCCATTGGATGCATGTGGAAAATTTGGAGGCATTCCCTCAAAGAGTTCAGGGGGTGAGGTGTCAGTGGCCTTGCCCTTTGACCTTTGGTCCCCAAATCTTAATTCATCCTTAAAACCCAGCCGACATTTGCTGCAAATTTGGAGTAATTCTCTCCAAATATTCCAGAGATATTATCATAACAAAGAAACTGATCACACTAACTGGCAGCCTGAAAAAGTAATGACTCGGTCCTACAGCTTTTAATCACATAGTGGCGTTAAAAAAAAGAAAAATCACAAGATACTGGAAGTACACACATAGAAAATAACATTATATCGAGATCTACAGCCTGGAACTCATCTGAGTGAGAGACTGGATGTTGTGTCTCTGTGGGTGTGACAAGCCAACCACTGGCACATACGTCTTTGGAGCATTTGAATTCTAGGAATGGTGAATTAATAAACTCATCCTGTAACAAATTATGCTGTATTTCATTCTACAGTAACAACTTTTTACATCAGACATGCAGTACTTGGGTTATTGTGTTCAACCTGGCCTTTGATCAATAAATAAAGCTTCCTGGGGGAGACAGAGTATTTGCTAAAACTGTTTTGGCACCTCATTTAATCGTGTGTTTGCCTCCTCTGAGGTGGCAACATCTTTTTTTTTTTTTCTTCTTCCCATCATTGGCTGCCTGCTGGAAAGCCCCTCTTTGTAAGGTCAACAGATGGAGAGGAGACCTCAGGTGGATACTGAGGTATTGTTATTCTATAAATAATAAGATCACACGTGCGGATGGACAAAAAAAAAAATCAAAACAAAACGAAAAAAACAACCAACAACAACAACAACACACACAACTGGAGTCTCTCAATGATTCAAACTACACCCCTGAAAAGACATTTTACGGGGAAAAGTAACGTGAACAAAGCTATTGCTGTGAATGGTTTTTATAAATGGCACAGCCGGATGTGGTCCATTGTATTTTATGATTGCCAAGTACTCTTGTCCCAGTGGCATGGTTTCTGTCCTGTGGACCTGATTAGAACAAAGTATTTCCTGAAGCCTCGCTACCACATCATACCTAGAATAACCCCCCACCCCTGCCATCATGGATACATTCTAAAATATACCGGCTGTCACGCTGGATTTTTCCCTGAGGCTCAACCATTCGTCTCTGTTTTGACAGTCTAGTAAATCACTGGAGCAGCAATTGCCATAAATACGACTTTGCAGCAGATTCATAAAGTTTGTTTACTGTTCAGCATCAAAACAAAAAAGCTAATTGGCTGTAAATTGTAAAGCCAAAGTAATATAAATTGAGGTTTTCATTTTTGTCTATCCAGAAGGCTGTGAGAGTCAACTGAAAACAAATTATGCATTATTTAGCGACAACTTTCAGAGCTTGTTCGGTTTTCATCAGTCAATCACAACCCACTCACTCTCTCATGTACAAACTTCAATTTGTTTTATCTATTCTACGAGCTAATCTCTTTCAGGCCTCTTGGGAAACACCTCTTAAAAAACATTTATTATGACTAGTTGATGATGCAGTTTAAGCTTTTTCTCCCCCCCCCCCCCCCCCAACAAATGGTAGATTAGAGGGATTACAGACATTATGGAGATTGATACTCCACATCATTTTGAGATTCATCTCTTGTCCTGCACTTTTGAGCAAGTGTGTGACAAGTCTGAAATAACCGGCGACTTGACTGCGTGATGCCATTGCATATAGATGAGGGATTTTGTTCCTCGGGAAGAAAAAAAAATCCAAAGGTTTTTGAATACTATGAGGAGGAATTAAAGATTTCCTGTGTGGCTCTGTAACAGCAGGATCCAACATCTATACAGCAATAATCGGGTCCAAAAGGTCAAGATGGATTTCCTATTGCTGAATTTGTCGGTTTCAAACGAGGCGTTATCACTGCACAAGAAACTGATGGTCTTTACTTGAGACCGCAACATTTTTGGTCTTCAGTTAAAAATATTTATATCAACTGGGCTGGATCGTAACAAGGAGACTCTGAGGGAATATCAGAGTGAGAAGAGTGAGGGGAGCTGTTAAAGTTGACGGTCTTCTAACTCAAACAAAACATATTTTATGCATAGAAACAATGATCAGGCAACATCTATAATTCATCAGCTGCAAAAAAACAACCCAAAAAACTCAAAAGATGTATTAAAATTTAAGTAACTTGGGAGCTTTCATTGACCAAAGTTACTACCAGCAGCACAACATGGATTCCAAAACTCTCTACTGTTAGAAAGTACCAGGAAAGATTGTACTGTAGTACAACTGTGAGGTGCTGCTATTGCTAATTTATTCCATTTCATGGCACTTTTTTTTTTGTGCTGCTCCCCACATTTATGTAACGATTGTATTGTTGGACTCTTTACGTTGCACAATGTTAAATAAATCCAACACTGACACAACTGATCCGCTTTTACCAGTTACACAAGTTACATTATAGTTATTCATAATTCTGCTGCAGGGTACGCATTACTTTTGATACGTAAACATGTTTTGATACGAATAATTGTGTAATTTTACTTGATATCTATTGTTAGTGCTGGACTTTTCTACCGTGCTGCCTTGTAAGTTTTATTTTCATTTACACTGGGTGCACACAAGAATAATCCAACCAATTTCGGGGTTCTGACACTCGACAATCATCTTAATTTGTGACTGACTTGAACAGATTGTCACCCCACAATGATCCTGGAGTGTTCCAGACAAAATCTGGAACTGCAACGGTATGTTGAGCAGAAATGCACAATGAGGCAAGGCAAGGCAAGGCAATTTTATTTGTGTAGCCCGTTTTCACCAACAGTTTGTCTCAAAGGGCTTCACATGGCATCATAACAACATCCTCTGTCCTTAGACCCTCACATCGAGTGAGGAAAAACTCCATAGAAAACCCTTTTAACAGGGAAAAATCTGAGAAACCTCAGGGTGAGCAACAGAGGAGGATCCCTCACCCAGGACGGACAGACGTGCAGTAGATGTTGTTACAGACAAGAAAACAGTTTACAATACAAAATGTGGGAAACATGGAAATGTTAATAACAGTTGAAGAAGGAAGCTTCTGGAAGGGGAGGCAGGGAGAGCAAGCCAGCTTGATGGGGGACTGGATGGCAGACTGGTTCATGGAAGGGGAGCGCAGGCAGGTGAAACAGTAGGGAATAAGAGAGGGGGGGGGGGGCGATGCAGGCGGCGGTTGGGGAGCGATCAGAATGAACTGAATGGCAAGCATCATAAACCAAATGTTGTATACTTTAGCATGTAGCAGTAATTAGCCCCAGCCAAGCCGAATTAGAAATATGACTTCATCCAAACTTTTAGTTTTTTCTTATTTTTGTGCAAAACATTGGACACACATGCAATGTCAATCATGCAAGCGTCTGTGAGATCACAAGTCCTCATAATCGCCACTCTGAAATCACTGAGTGATTTCTGCAGTACTTTAACTTGAGTGAATCATATTATGTGTGTGTGTGCGTGTGTGTGTATGTGAGAGAGCGATAGAGAGAGAGAGAGAGAGAGAGAGCGCTTACGGATAAATGTTAAACTCTGTCTTATATGTTTTACAATACACGCAAAAGCTCATGAACCCAAGAACACAAATCCAACCAGGTCAATGTTAGAATTTTTATGGGTCTTGCAGTGTTTCGCACTGTCACTGCACAGCAAGAAGGTTCCAGGTTCCAGTCCCGGCTCCATCACAGGATCTTTCTGTGTGGAGTCTGCATGTTCTCCCTGTTCCTGTGTGGGTTCTCTCTGGTACTCCAGCTTCCTCCCACAGTCCAAAGACATCAAGAGGGGACGAGGCTGATTGATACTCTAAATTGACTGTAGGTGTGACTGTGAGTGTGAATGGTTGTCTGTCTCTATGTGTTGGCCCTGTGATGGACTGGTGACCTGTCCAGGGTGAACCCCACCTCTCGCCCGAAAGCCCCCGTGACCCTTAACAGGAATAAGCAGAAGAAAATGAATGGATGGGTCTTATTCATAGTTTTGCAAAAATACCTTGATGTAGAAATCAAAAAATTGAAAATAATTGAACCTGCATGGACCACATGTAGGCACATGAAAAATCTGGTTGGCACCATGCTTTATATTTAGATTTTTTTCTTCACCACCATTTCCAGGGGTTGAACTTGAATGAGTGACATGATTTTGTTCAGATTTAAACTCAGTGTATATTAGACCCTTGGGTGTCCTTAACAGTGCACCAAAGACAATTTTAATATACCTCTGGCCGATGTGATCAATCCACAAAAACTGTCCAAAAGAAGCTGATTTTTTTTACATAGTTTTGTGTCAGTTAAACAAGGAACTTTTTATTAAAAAATCAGCAACTATGTCGTAACCTTGAATTATTTCTGTTGAAAAAAATCAAACTTTTCTCATCATCCTCTGTTATATCACAGATTGAATGTTAATGAAAATCGTTAAGATAGAAAATTATACGAGGAAGAAACAATTCTGGATAAACAAACCGTGAGAAGCAGGAGAGACAAGCACATCCTCCCCAGAAAATGCACTCAACAGTCTAGAGAGTCAAATCAAAGACATTCATTAAGTTATAATCACTTGAAATGAACATCTTCCAGACAAATTTACGTTCAGTAACCCTCATAGGATGTAGTGTATAATCAGGACATGGACCTTTAATCACAACATTCCCAAGAAACATGAATCAAAATTGAATAAAGAGCATTTATATTGATCAAGTGGATATCTTTCTGTTATTTGTTTCCCTTGACTTCTACCTTCATGCTGCGTTTTCCTCACGTTGTTTGAAGGCACCAAATAAACATGTCAGGTTATTTTTGACATTAAAACTAAAAGATCCTGGCAGGAGAGGTCTTTTATTCATCCTGTAAATATTCACACACACTGAGGTCAGGAAGGATTGCACTTTTAAAGTGTTGACAGTTTATGTCAGTTCCTTTTTTATATTTGCCACATTTTTATTTATTTTCTGTATTTGAGTGCATGTTATTTATCTTATTTTAGCTCTTTTTTGGTAATTTTACTGCTGGAATGTATTCTCTTGAGCTGCCAACCCCCATATAACTATGACTCAAGCACTGAAGCGGCATAACAAATGTCTCTTTGGTGTGTGGAACATTTCTCACTTTCATATCCTGCTCTGGCGCAAGACTTCAGCTTGTATGCGTGTGTGTGTGTGTGTGTGTGTGTGTGTGTGTGTGTGTGTGTGTGTGTATGTGTGTGCGTGCGTGTCTCCGCAGAGATCCGTGAGGCCTTTAAAGTGTTCGACCGTGATGGGAATGGCTTCATCTCAAAGCAAGAGTTAGGAATGGCCATGCGCTCACTGGGCTACATGCCAAATGAGGTGGAGCTGGAAGTCATCATCCAGAGACTGGACATGGATGGTAAGACAAATACACACACACACACACAAACACACACACACACACACACACACATGGTACTACAGGTTTATTATCTTAGGTCACAAAAAACAACAGCCTATAACAATGCCAACTGCTTCTTCCTGTTCCTTTTCTCTGTAGGCGATGGCCAGGTGGACTTTGAAGAATTTGTCACTCTTCTAGGCCCAAAGCTGACGGCTGCTGGGATGCCAGATAAGTTCAACGGCACTGACTTTGACTCCGTTTTTTGGAAGGTGCTCATTATTCAGTTGCTCATTTCCTGCTTATTAGAGTAAAAAAAAAAAAAAAAAAAAACTTGAAGAAAGGGAGAAAAAAAACACACAACAGAGACGCAGCTGTTGCAAAGCAGAAATCTGTAGACACTGTCACTGTACAACTTTAAAGGAAAACTGGTTTAATTGCTACTTCCACTGGGTCGTTATAGGAGGATTTTAATCTTGGAAAGGTTTAGGATTCCCTCAAGAATGATGTCCTTCATTAAGACTTTGAGTTGATATCCCCGCCTCTTTGTGCAAGATGTCAGTCTTAAACCTATACTGCAGTTAATTTCATGAGAAAACGAATTCATATATTTTCAGAAATACATTTGATTGTTACCTGCTCACTCTGACTGTTTGGGACGACAACGTCACTGCGAGCTAGTTAGCATCAAAGCTGTCTTTTTCTGTGATGACTCCAGCTGAAAATCAAATACAGCAGAAGAAATTCTGATTCGTAGGAAAACATCAACACAACTCGAGTCACCTGCTGTGAGACTTGAGAAACCCAGCGGGCTGATGTAAAGGCTGCAAAGCTTCACATAACATTATATAACAGAATAGTAATACGCAGCATGTGCTACTGCTGGTGGTGAGTTGATCACACCGAGCCTCTGGTCACACTGGTGAGCCGAGGATGAGTCACTCAGTTAAGCTTTCCAGCAGGCACACATCATGGATCGGCTGTTTTTTGTATGGATTTTGTATTTATTCGGAAGGTTTTTCCATTTAGAGAGCCTGTATTTTATGTAATTCAGTGCTTCAACTGATTCTGTTCATACAGTTATAATTTTGAGGCTTTTATCTGACTTTATTTTGCACTGTAGGTTTTTACATCTATATTCGGTAAAACTACTGTACGGCATGTAAATATATTTCTATCAACGGTAATAATTTCACAGTTGCGCACAACACAAATTTTGATTCAATTGTTTACAAGGTGTGGGAAATGTTCCTATGTTCTACGTTTTCCTCCGAAACTTAACCTGAAAAAGGTTGTCATGTTACAATCACAGTATGTTTACAATGTTTTCCTGCTAACTAAGAAAATCCCTATCATAGAGTCAAACTGTAAGATGTAATTGAAGCAGGACCATGCATCCTTACATGACACAACATCCTGCAAAAAAAAAAAACCCTCTGGTGTAAATGTCTACAACACACTTCACTAATACCACTAAAGAGAATGCTTGACCTTTGCTTCATCATTTATCCCTTAATCATTTTAAGGTGGTTAGAAAATGCTGTTTACGCGCATAATCACAGTGTTTTAATTGGGTTAATATCGGAAAAATTGCCACCCATGTAAATAAATCTGTAATACTGCTCATAAACTCAAGCACCTGCTCTATTAAGTTATCAGATTTTCACAGACGAGAGCCATTAAGATGACTCCTGATCTGAAGTGCATTTTGCTGATGAGATCTTAACATTATTTTTGAAGCCTGGGCTGTGATTTCCCAAGTTTGGTTTGTGACATGATTCACGAGAGAGAGAGAGAGAGAGACAGAGAGAGAGATGACATTTTGAAGAGGATGCCTACAGAGCCTGACCTTTTTATTTGTGTTTCCCTTCTTCTGATGACTGTATCACAACACAAATTCAACAAATCCAGGATATCCCTCGTTTGGTTTTTCAGTTGGATATCAATTTGTTAAACCCTTAATGTAGGAAAAAGCGGAAGACAATGGATGTATGGATGGATCAACTTGTTCAGTGGACCAAGGTTTTCTCTGTCTAGCTGCCGGCAGACTCATGTTAACCAGTGACCTGGGCGCAGTGTGGCCTCCGTACATCGAAGAGCGATGGGCTCAAAACACATGAAGAACATAAAGTTATAAAATAAGTCAACACAGCTGCTGGTGCCAATGCCGGGAAGGACAAAACTTTAATTATGTGTGAATTAAAAAGTTCCACTGTATAATCACAAATAGCATTATTTTGCAACCCTGGCATTATTAAACAATATTTGGAGTAAGTGAGGAATGAATATTTAATTCAGATCAGTAAATGGGGACAAATATCCTGCTGGAATTTTGCAGCCGTGCCTTGATTGCTGTCAGGATTGGAGCCATTACAATCATTTTAGTCCCCATTAATCATTTCGATACAAAAGAATGAAAAATAGGATCCCTGTTTAAAGAAATTATATTTTAACAGGATTGACACAGGCTTACACTTGTAATTCATAATTCTGCTATTATATGTTGTGTGCTTGTGAGTCTGCACATGTTGCATGTGTGTATGTTTTCATGCGCACCGATTTGTTTTACATATTAATATTCAGACGTGTGTCCAGTGTGACATGCAGAAACTGACAGTGGAGGAGCTGAAGAGGCTTCTCTACGACACCTTCTGTGACCATCTTTCCATGAAAGACATCGAGAACATCATCATGACCGAGGAGAACCACATGAAGAACCCTGAGGACTGCCAGGTGGATATTGACAGTAAGGATGATCTTTTAATTGTCAGTCAGCAAGAACATGTTTGCCTTGATTTTACTTGATGCTCCTCTTTTGGGGGGATTTAGCTTTTGATGATTTTGACGATTTTTACATCCTCCAAAGAAGTACTGGAATTAGCAACGTTACTCTGTCTGTTGGAAGGATGACTCAAAAGGTTGTGGATGGATTTTGTTTTCATTTGATAGGAGAGTAGATCCATCCATCCATCCCTCCATTTTCTTCCGGTTATCCTGTTAAGGGTCGTGGGGGGGTGCTGGAGCCTATCCCAGCAGTTTTCAGGCGTGAGGCGGGGTTCACCCTGGACAGGTCGCCACTCCTTCGTAGGAGAGTAGATAAACTGTAAACTGAGGAACAATTGATTTGATTTTTGTAGTTGATTCTGATCTTTTGACATTTCCGAGAGCCCTCTGTTTTGGACATAGGTTACCTGATGAATCCCTATTATTCCTCTTAAATTTAAACCTTTTATTCACAAGAAACCCAAACCCTTACAGCGATTTAAAAGGAAGACATTTTGGGTTTATACAGCTGTTATGTGTTCATTGGCTTCACCGAGTAGATAAATCTATGGTTTGTCTGTTTGTAGGATAACTCTAAAAGTTCAAAAAAAGTAGATTCTATTGAAATGTGGCAGGATGACAGAATTATGGTTGAGGGGCCCTTGATTAGATTTTAGGACTGGTTCTAATCCAGATTTGATGTCACATTACCTTGGCAGACGTGTAGTATGTGTCCACGCTAACAGATCAGGACTGCAAGTCTCGGAGCATTGCAGATTTTTCATTTTACTACAGTGCCAACTAGCAAACTGGATGAACCGCATTCAGGGACTCCTTTTATCTGGAGAGGTCGGGGGAGGCTGGCACCATCCAGGGTTCCTAAGCACAAGGTTTTAAACCTACAACACCTGCTTCTCTGACATTGCAGGAACAGGCTACCTGCCTCTGATTGTTGGAAATTCAGAAATACCATTTTTGACGGATTTTAACGAGAACATTATGTGACCCAGCAAAATTATGAAAAGTCAATGGGACAGTTATTTGTCATCTTCATTCAACACAGTGATAATAATTCTACATTTAGAAAAAATACTGGCTTCTTCTCTGCATACAGCGTAAATCAGCTTGTGAGGAATCTGCTGATGTCCGATCTCTTTGCATCAACATCCAGCGATCAAAGCGCATGCGGGGCTGTGCTGTAGAAGCAGACACACCGATTCCTCTCATTAGCAACCTGGGTAGAACATAATGTACGTGTGCTCTACCTCATCAACACTGGAAGAAACACTGTGAACTCTAAGGCAGCTGTTTTTCAATTAGAGCAACTGTGTGCAACAAAACATGATATTGCTCTCACTCCCCTCTCACTTTTTTTTCCTCCATCATAAAAATGTATTCACTAAAGAGCCAGGTTCAGTGGGACTAATTTTAAAGTCATTATGAAGCAAAGAGGAAATCCCTGAATTCAAAGAGGCGGGGTTGGAGATCATGTTTTCACAGGGATAATGAAAATAACAAACGTAAAGGAACATGAAAATGGTTTCCTTTCATTGGAATTCCACAAAGGTTGCAAGCTCATATGCTTTTTTTTGTTTTTGTTTTTTTGGGGGGCGGGGGGGTTATATATTTGATCATGTCACTGCAAACTAGATCTGTAATTTAGGGGGAGATAGTGTTCTTTCATAAAAATGAAGTATAGTATTATTAACAATAATAATAATAATAATAATAATAATAATAATAATAGCTTTCCAAGACACACAAAGATGCTTTAAATGGGCTAGGCAAAAATATGTAAATAAATAAAAAGGGAAAAAAAAAGAAATAAAGGAAAAAAGATAAGGCATGATCAGTGGAGAGGTCACTAGGGGCTTTGTAGATCATGAGGAGGATCTTGTACTGAATACAAGTGATGTGGTCAGTGATTGGGAGTGTAAAAAAAGCTGCAGAGTTCTGTCTTTGTTGGAGCTTATTGAGATTTTTTGATGATGAACCATCGACAGAACTATTGCAATAGTCCAGACGGGAGGGAATGAAGGGGTGGATGAGGGATTCTGCAGCGGAGGAGGAGAGGAATGGATGGAGGCAGGCAATGTTCTTGAGGTGGAAAAAGGCCTTTTAGGGTGGTGTGTTAAACGTGCTAGTCGAAGGGGAGGTTTTGGTCAAAGATTATGCCAAGATTTTGGATGTTAGGGGGCTGGGGACTGTGGAGTCATTCATCGTTAGGGTGAAGTTGTGGATAGTTTGGTGAAAGATTTTGGTCCAATGATGACAACTTCTGATTTTGTTTCATTTCAGTGATGGACTTTGTCAGGGTAGAGTAGGTGACATATGAGAGTGTCTTAGCAGAGATGAGAAGCTGTTGTTAGCTTCACCTGCTAAAGCTATAGAACTTATATTCTCATAAATAATTAGTGTGATCAATGGTTCTTTTCTCCATATATATCTATATCCATATCTATATCTATATCTATATCTATACACACGCACATATAGATATACATATAGATATATTGGTGTATGGTAGCGCACCCACGTATTACTTAGATGGAGCTAGATGTGAGGATCACATTGTAAGTTCCTTTCTCTTTTTAGTGTAAAATGCACTATGATAAAATCATCTTGACTAAGGCTGTAGTAACGGTCTAACCCTAACCATGCAGTTTTTGTGCCAAAACCTAATGAGAGAAAGATCATGGTTTGGATTCATTGAAATAAATGATAAATGTCTTGATGTCTTACCCAGTTTTGTCACAGGAACACAGCTGAAAGTGTCCACTACCAGTCAAAAGTTTGGACACACCTTCTCATTTAATGTTTTTTTCTTTATTTTCATTACTATTTACATTGTAGATTCTCACTGAAGGCGGGCTGCACGGTGGTGCAGTGGTCAGCACTGTGGCCTCACAGCAAGAAGTTTCCCGGTTCGAGTCCCAGCTCGGGCACAGGATCTTTCTGTGTGGAGTTTGCATGTTCTCCCCGTGTCTGCGTGGGTTCTCTCTGGTACTCCAGCTTCCTCCCACAGTCCAAAGACATGCACTTGGGGACGAGGCTGATTGATACTCTAAATTGACTGTAGGTGTGACATTGAGTGTGAATGGTTGTCTGTCTCTATGTGTCGGCCCTGCGATGGACTGGTGACCTGTCCAGGGTGAACCCCGCCTCTCGCCCGTTGACGCTGGGATAGGCTCCAGGCCCCCCGCGACCCTTAATGTAGGAATAAGCGGAAGATGACGATGGATGGATGGATTCTCACTGAAGGCATCAAAATTATGAATTATAAAAGTGTGAGATAACTCAAAACATGTTTTATATTTTAGATTCTTCAGAACAGCCACCCTTTGCTTTGGTTACTGCTTTTCTCACTCTTCTCTCAATGAGCTTCATGAGGTCGTCACCTGAAATGGTTTTCCAACATTCTTGAAGGAGTTCCCAGAGATGGTGAACATTTATTGGCCCTTTTGTCTTCACTCTGTGGTTCATCTCATCCCAAACCATCTTGATTGGGTTCAGGCCAGGTCATCTGGCGCAGCACTCCATCAGTCTCCTTCTTGGTCAGATAGCCCTTACACAGCCTGGAGGTGTGTTTGGGGTCGTTGTCCTGTCGAAACAAATGAAGGTCCAACTAAACACAAAGCGGATGGGATGGCATGTTGCTGCAGGACACTGTGGTAGCCATGCTGGATCAGCGTGCCTTCAATTTTGAATAAATCCCCAACAGTGTCACCAGCAAAGCACCCCCACACCATCACCCCTCCTCCTCCATGCTTCACAGTCAGAACCATGCATGTAGAGACCATCCGTTCACCTTTTCTGTGTCACACCAAGACACGGTGGGTGGAACCAAAGAGCTCAAATTTGGACTCATCAGACCAAAGTCAGCAGCCTTTCCTGCGGCGGTCCTCATGTGAGCCAGATGTAGCGCTTGATGGATTTTGCGACTGCACTTGAGGTCACATTCAAAGTTTTTGCAATTTTCCAGACTGACTGACCTTCAGTTCTTAAAGTAATGATGAACTGTTGTTTCTCTTTACTCAGCTGATTGGTTCTTACCAGAATATGAATTCTACCAGTTGTCAAATAGAGCAGTGGTTCCCAACCTTTTTTGTCTTGTGTACCCCTTGAGCCTTTTTGTCATACCATGAGTGTTCATGATTCTCCAAAAGTAGAACATAACACAACTGAATATTCAACGCAAGTCATTTTATTTCATCTTCGTAAATTGAACATTTAATATTCAGGCATTATCTTCTTATTTAACTCAAATTAAACATAAAATTATGTTGCCTTCAAGGCAATAAAAATTATAAATATAAGAAACAATATTATAGTAAACATTTGTATTAGTAATACTGTATTATTAATACTAATATATTATTATTATATTGTTATTATTCATGGAGTTATTTGCCAGGACTTCACCGCAAAAGTAGCACTGAGGCTGCGGTGGGTCCGCAGACGTAGAAGTGAATCCATATAAAATATAGTTTTCACTATACTGCCTTGGTTTAGGTTTGGAATCTTTCTTGCGTTTGTCGGCGGGCTCTTTTCCCCCTCCTGGATCCACAGCAACTGGACGTTGCCATTTATCCATGTTTACCTGCAGGTAAACAGGTTCCCGCTGTTTGATTTTGGTACGGCTGTGCCACAGGTTATTGTCTCCCCAGGGAAACAAGTCATAGTGCACACGTACCATTTTATTGACAGACTTATGAAGTGACTAAGAATATTTTTTATTATCGTGGACATAAATTCTTAATTTTTCCACGTACCCCCTGCAATGTGCTCACGTACCCCTAGGGGTACGCGTACCCCTGGTTGGGAAACACTGAAATAGAGCTGTCAGCTGTGTACCAACCTGACTTCTGCACAACACAACTGATTGTCCCAACTCCATTAAGAAGGCAAGAAATTCCACAAATGAACACTGACAAGACAAACCTGCGAAGTGAAAACCATCTCAGGTGATGACATCATGAAGCTCATTGAGAGAAGGCAGAGGGTTTGCAGGGCTGTCAACAAAGCAAAGGGTGGCTACTTTGAGGAATCTAAAATATAAAATATCCATCCATCCATCCATTTTCTTCCACTTATTCTGTTAAGGGTTGTGGGGTATGGAGCCTATCTTTAGGGCGAGAGGCAGGGTTCCCCCTGGACAGGTCACCAGTTCATCACAGGGCCAACACATAGAGACAGACAACCATTCACACTCACAGTCACACCTACGGTCAATTTAGAGTATCAATCAGCCTCGTCCTCTCTTGATGTCTTTGGACTGTGGGAGGAAGCTGGAGTACCAGAGAGAACCCACACAGGAACAGGGAGAACATGGAGACTCCACACAGAAAGATGCTGTGCCTGATATATATATATATATATATATATATATATATATATATATATATATATATATATATATATATATATATATATATATATATATATACTGTATATCAGAAACACCTTAAGAAAAACCTGTAGAAAACACAACAAAATTTTAAATAGCTTTATTCCCAGATCCTTCTGCTTCACAGTTACATGGGTTATCATAACAGTTCAACTTTTCATATGAATAATTACAGATATGTCACTGGCCTGCTTTAGATCATTCAACAGGTATAGAATACACCTTTTTCTTTGTGTGTCATTGTTTTGATGAGCAACTTTTAAAATGCCAGTGCTGATCCATTTGTCAATCCGAAACTTAATGCACCATACGGGTATAAAAACAATTCTTCCCACTGGCGTTCATCCCCTATGATTGTGTTCATATAATTACAAGGTTTTGTGATGAATTCTTTCGCTCAGAAATTATTTAATGCTTGAGAGATATCTGATAATAACACCTGATTCAAAGGACCCCTCAGGTAATCTTCTTTCCCTCCTTCCTTCTCATTTCCCTGCAGGTTCCAGCCCGACGCAGCAAGTCAAGCAAACCTGCGTGCGTAAGAGCCTGATATGCGCCTTTGCCATTGCTTTCATCATCAGTGTCATGCTCATTGCAGCCAATCAGGTGCTGCGGAGTGGCATGAAATAGGAATTGCATTTTCAGCCTTGAATACCATCCAAAGGCTGCTTCACAGATAAATGACTGTTGAGAATTATCTAAAAAAAAAAAAAAAAACACAACAGACAATCACACCAACATATGACTGCTGCAAATTCACCAAGGACACAACATGTGCAGGAATTTGTCTTGGTGCCAGAGATGCAGATATCTTACCGAGTTTCAAAGACAACAGGACCTCATGTACAGCAGAGTGGACAGCAGACTATACATATCACTCTTCGTAATACAACATTTAGTATCGATTAGCTATGTGCATTTGAGCAGTGTTGCATTGAGTATGGTGGCAGCTATAGAGAGAAGTGTAGTGACTGTTCTGTTTTGTATTTGTCCAGTGTACCACATGCTTATAAAAAACAAGTAGAAAGAAGTCTGTGAAGTATTGTGGGGGGCATTCCTGAGGATGGGAAGTGTTGTGTACAAGGTGTGGAGTGCAGAGCTGTTGTGGCATTTTTGTATCTGGTGCAACATCGTTCACTCATTCACAGGCTGCAGAGCGTCAGTCTGAACAAGATGGAACAGGGTGAAGCAGGTTAATAGCTCTTGGAAGGGAGGTGTTGGCGTATGAGTGGACAGGCAGCTAGCAACCGTAAAGTGACTGGATGTGCCGTGACCACTCAACGCTTTCTGTCTCCACGATGGGGCTTTGCAGGCCTTATTTGATTATTACCTATGCATGAAATGCATGGATTTAGACAGTCGTATTGAAACATTTGTTAAAGTTCAATATATTAATCCTTCTGACTGTGTAACAGATGTTTTCAGTTACTCAACAACTGTGAGCAATGTGGTGCGAGGTTATCAGCAATCACAACAAAATTGAAGCATACAACTGCATGACAAAGAAGGGCTGCTATAGTACATGCTCGTAAATAATTCTTTTTGGGAGTTGCAAAGCTATGGACCTCTTGCCTTGCCCGACGACCATCTCTCACTGCCACCGAAGACTTCTAAGATGTGTGAGTCACTTATCCATTTAAAGAATATGCATCCAAACTGATGTTGTCAGTAGTGAGGATACAAATGTGCAGGATTGTATTGTTCTTTCACTTGTTTTGTCTGGATGTGTTGCAATAGAGCAATAAAGAAAAAGAATCTTTGAACGGATATGAATTCTTAAAAGCACCAATGGACCTACTAACTGTTGAAGTCTTTGAAAAAAAAAAAACAACAACAACATAGATAGCACTTTTCAGATTAAGGCTTTAGCAATACAATGGGGACATTGGCTGTGATATTCAACCAGGGAATATTCCTCCTATTCAGAGAAGATTAGATGAATGCTAACCTGTGTGTTAGATGCTGCCTAGCTCATTGATGTTTGACAGGAGCCACACGGTGAGAGCTGTTGCAATAAAATGACTATCTGTGAAGTACCACATGGATTTGGTTAGGTAGATTGTTTTGCATGCATCTGGGTAACGTATAAATGTATATTGTACATATACTGTATACCGACTTCAACCAAAGCTTGGAGGGAGCTGTGATAACAAAGCTGGGCAACAAAAACGAGCTTAAAATAACATTTTAAAGCTTTTATAAACAGGCAATTACAGATGAAAAAATGAAATCCCTCTGTACTCACTAAATATAGTTTTTGATAAGTTGCTACTTGTAACATTTGTAGTGGTCGGTGCCTCTGTAAGTTTGTACTACTAATAACTGTAGAGGGCGGAGTTTGAAAAAGTTACTACAAGTAACCATTTAGAGAGCAGAGCATCTAAAATTTGTACTTAAGTTACAGCAAGTAACACTCAAAAAGGATGAAACTTCAATAAGTCACTTCCAGTCACATTTAGAGAGGTTAGAGGTTCAATATGTAAGAGCTGGTAACATTAAGAAAGGTGGAAACTTAATTTGGTTAAATTACAATGCTCTGATTACTCGATTAACAGATGGAAAGATTTAATCCTAAATGAAGCAGATTAAAAAGTATATGAAGTACACATTGCCCTCAGACAGTGCAATATAGAGTTCTAAATAATTCATGTCTTTTAAATGTCCCTTTTTAGAATTGCTAATGGCAGCTAGCTAGAAAGCCAACAAAATTAGATGGGTTGCTAAGAGCTAAGCCGAATAACTATTATCTGATGCACCCAGGCAATTTGTCAACCGTGTCAAGTCTGTGGGGAACACACCCAGAAACAAAAACAGAGTCCAGCTATTAATAAATAACCCCCCCCCCCCCATTTTGCACTTTAAGATGTGCTGCAGCGCACAGCAACAACTCACCGCCATGATTGTCCATTCATTTCAAGATATAGTTTAGTCTTAGAGAATGACTTTACCATAGATTTATCTATTTTTTAAGAATGTGATGGAATAGATTATTAACTGAATGACATGATATTGTCTCATTCATTTTCTAGTACATCATTACAGAGGGAATATCTTCATGGGGAATAAAGTTATAATAATGTTTTTATTTGTTGCCTTATTCTTTGAGACACTTTGGCATTGTGCATACTAACCACAGTTTTATTATTTATGATCAGAGAATAATGTACAAACAAGTATTTATTTACTTTTAACGGATGATAATAATGTATGGACATGTTGCTAGTCTACTGAATGTCCTGTTTCCATTGTATTGGATTTGTCTTTGGATCTTGATCTTTGGATTGACCACGTGATATCTGTTCATTGACTCCACCCGATGTTCTTCTATGTTTGTGGAATAGTATTTCACACAAATAAAACCACATAACCACTACATGATGTGTCGGTAAAATCATTTTTCATTTTGTCAAATCTCAAATCTCCAGGCTTGGGATGACTATCAAATACTGAGGATCAGTTTTGTTGTATAGATTGACATTGTGACGTTTCAGATTGAAATCTTGAGAAAGTGATGGATTTTTCAAGCCCTGAGCCAACCGATTGCTTTATTTCATTCTGAGATGCCCTTTGGCTCGGCGGTGTGTTTTGGGCCCCATCTGTCACATTCATCCCGCCAAAATCAACCCATATATCTTTTGATTGAAAGTGAGGCCGTGTAAAACAGAATTGGAGAGATTGGGAACAAAAACGTATCATAAAATTGATTATGTAATTGCATATAATTGATGCATAAGGAAAAAAAGATACTTTCGCTAATTTTCACTCCTCCATCCTCTTATGTTCTAGTAGCCTGTAGTGCTTTGAATCATCTTGAGAGATATACATAAACATACTAGTACAGAGTCCCACATAACCTATTTTTCTCAACTATTGATTTTTTTTTCCCTCTTCATATCTCCTCTGGGGCTCTGCAGTATTTTTTTTTTTCTTATTTTGGGCTCGAGAAAGAAAAAATCACAGCCTTATTTAATCTGGCAAATGTTGTGATCATATACAGTATGTTGTTCTACTGGCTTCATGCTCAAAGCACCGTGTTCCGTCTTTGAGATGCTGAAAATACAAGTAGGTGGAGAAAAGAGATTAGCATTTTTGTTCCGAAACTGCCACAAGCCTGAGACTTTCTTTCCCTAACCTGAATTTCAGCCAAATATCAAATTTGAAATGCTTAAAAAAGTAAGCTCCTTTTGATGCTATCAGTTCATAAACACACTGTGTTTATTAATTTATGCATTTTTACACCTAGATATATCAAGCAGAGTCTGCATACTAAACCAAGTAGAATGACTGCCTTGTAAATTGTACGTGGTGCATTTTGGGGAATTTGATTTGATATATGAAGCCAGAAAGTTTTTTTTTTTTTTTTTTTTTAACATAACGATGTCCCATAGAAGGTTTCACCTTTTGGATGTACAGTAAAGTATCATCATCTCATATTATGAGACCTTTATGTGAAATTTGGCTTTAATTTAATTCCTAGATCGTCAAATGTTTTTATGTTGTCAGCGATTTTTTTTTTTTAATTTTGACCTTTAACTACCAAAATATAATCACTTCATCCTTTTGTCCAAGTGAGCATTAAAAACAAATTTGAAGAAAATTCCTCAAGATTTTTCTGAGATATTGGATGGACAAACTAAAGGTGTCCCAAGGCTGTTAATGGCCCAAAGGTATAAAACCAGGAAGCACATAGGTTAGACACTCATGGTCCAAAGGAATCACGAGTGTAATGATGGGTGTCACATGTTCCTGATGCTTCAAATCAAAGTAACTGAACTGACGTCATCCACCACATGCTGAAATACACAATAATGATGTATCATTTATTGAAGCGACAACTTCCGCACAAACTGCCACGCAAAATATATAAAATTTCATGTACATCATAAAAAGTCACAAATAAAAAAAGTCGAAAAAAAATTTATTTTGTATGTCCTTCAGTACATGTTTGCCGTGTGGTATGATCTCAGAGGTTACAAACAGCAGCACAAGCCTTTTCCCAGAATGAGTAACGAGTTTGTCACCACCCCAGAGGGGGAGGAAATAGGAAAAGCATTTCATTTCTTTTGTCTCAACATTAATCAGTTGCTAAATGCCTCAAGGTGAAAACTGGTAATCAAAAGAAAACAACTGGCATGACGTTCATCTTTTTTTTTTTTTGTGAAAAAACCTTGGAGACACATTTCAAGCCGCCAACAATGACCAATGAACCATTAATGTAAGCTCTAGAAAGTCAGGAAATGAAGTTCCACGTGGATAATGAAAGAATATGGTGGTGGTGGTGGTGGTGGTGGAGCACCAGCGATTTTATTTTTCCGGAGAAAAGCCTTAACCAGATTTCTTCTGGATCCCTCTGTGGGATCGGTAACTCACGGTAAGTTACAGATAGAGCACCACTGCATCACTCTATAAAAGGCTTTCACTGAATTTTAGCAAATCACTTAGGCTTCCTGCACCAAGGTTAATACCCCCTCTTGGCAAAGCATACAAATTTGGAAATAACAAGGTTTAATATGGTTCTTAACTGAACACGAGAGGGCACAAGGCCAGTGGGTATGCTGCACTATTGCCTCAGTACTATCACAAGAAATATTTCAAAAAATACTCAAGATAATACCTAAAAGCTATAAACCCTCAGAGGAAGTTTTGCTAATCTCATCACAGCAGCACAAACAAATTGGGCAATTGAGCATGTGTTCCTCTGTGCCATACCTAAATAAGCACTACAACTGAGCCGATATGGTGCTGGTGGTAATCGCATTTATTTATAGAAGGGAGGCATTAGAGAGCAAATAAAAGTTTGTTCCTGGGGGGGGTCTCCAAATCCATAAAAAAGACATATTTGCTTCTGCAAAATGTTCACAAGGGAGGACTGCCATATTCCAGCAGGAAGACACAGAAAATTGAATTGCTGATGGCTAGATTTATTTTTTTTTGCCAAGCGTATGATGTGTATTTGTGAGCAGATAGTGAATGTGTGCAAAACTTCGAATGGTTCCACAGCAGATTAGTTTCACAATAAGGTGCTAAACACATCGAAATATCTGTTCCCCGAACAAGCAGTATTGATTGGTGAATAATACAGCATCAGATCGTTTTGTTATCTGCTTCAGGTCTGTGAAATCCTTCTGCAAGTGCGTGATTAAAAGGACTGATTCCAACAGTGGCGCTGCAGAAATACAGCAGCATTTCTCATCCATTACTGATGAGCCGGCTCCTATAGCCTCGACAGATGAAGCCGGGGCTCTAAGCTGATGGGTGATCTATTCTTTGTCAAATTTCGGGGGTAGAGGTAGAATTAGTTGTGTCTGACATTATATCATACGCAGGAATCGATAGCGAGCAAAGGTGAAGAAAGCTAAAGCCATTCAGGGAAGTAAAAGGGTGATCAATTGCATTGACCCAAGTTATTGTGAGCCACAAATCAAATTAAATAATAGATGAGATGCCCTTTTTGCTTTTTGCTGCTGTGCGTTTGCTTCCTCTGTAATGCTGTGGTCATCGCTCGTTGACAATAAATTTCACAGACTGCTCTTGTACAATGTGGATCTGCATTTGAAGTGTGTGCACATAAACCAACAACAGGTCAGAAAAAGTAATACACAGCAACAACAGAAAGAAGCACAGGCGAACCAAAGATTTTTGGTTGAAGCTAACGGAGACCAACAACCAACAGCAGCAAACCAGTCCAATAGTCAAATTCAACTGTATTATTGATCCATATTTGACTTGGGATAAAACTAGACAATCTAGAACACGTCTGGTTTGATGCCACCGTGACTAAGTGTGACCAGCTGGTACATTCAGTTTAACTCATTCACACTAGTTCACGATCATGTTCTCGTTAGTTTTTTTTAGGTCAATCAAAATTTTTATGGGTAATGAACGTACGTGTCAAAACAAAACAAAACAAAGAAACCTAGGATTACACCTGATTCATTTTAAGAGACATTTTGGATAGATGTGCTGTCGTTAGTATTGAAATACTGTATGTGGTTGGTGTTCTCTGATTCCCACACAAAGTAATGAAGAAACATGTCTAAGTGAGTACAAGACACCGTACTTAAAAGGCAAATTGCAACTTTTAGGTGAAGTAATACTCCAACACTTCAATATATTTAGTTTGGTCCAGTGTCTTATGATAAGGAAAATGGTTCCACTTTAATTCCTCCTCCAAGCTCCCGACATCCAACCGTATCTTTCAAGCTAACAGAGCAAGAATTCCCTGCTGACTTGTGACGCTCTTTTCAGATATGTTTCGCATCGCCGTCATCACTGTTAAATATGTTGTAGTTTTACGGTTTGTCTCAAAACCACCACCAGCGTGGTCACAGGTATTTGCTGATCGGAGAATTATTGACTACACCTGCAGGGTTCACCTCAGCTGCTGATAATCAGGCTATGAAGGGAGGCTGGCGGACGCTGTTCAAGTGTATGTGTTGGTTTGTAAGTGAGAGAGTGAGTGATATCAGAGGGTCAACACCTTTAGTTGGGATTTTGTTTCATGTGGATGTAAGTTTGTTTATTTTGGTTGATCATTTGGATTGTGTCCAAATCCAGTGGCTTCCACTTTAGTTTTGTTCAGGGTTCACTTTTTTCTTTTCATTCGTCATTTTGATGGATTCAGTAGGTGGCTGTGTGAATTTTTATTCCTGTGCCACCATTTTATTTAAACACTCAAGGAAGCCCACGTTTGCTTTCACCCAGTACTGTTTTTCTTTTAGTTTCCCACATGGTGACCCATGACCTAAGATTTTGTTTTCTGGGGAAACTTATATTAATGATAAGCATGATGGACGTAAAGAGAGAAACAAAATTTTTACCTCATACATGTTTTTATTTTTCTCTCACTCAAGGTTCTACTGTCAAAATCAGGTGCATCAATCCTCCTTACAAGTAGGTATTAAGCTCATTCTCATACCATTTCAAATGTGATAGCATCTGGTTGATTTGCCTTGTAAACTTGTTATTGCAATTGTAAAGAAGTAGTCCAGTTGAAAAGCGTGTACAATAAACTTAAGTCTGCCCATTCTCGACATCCATTTTCAGATCAAATCTAAATCTTAATTTGCTTCCTTTCTGTCGAAAACACATCAGTTCAAAGTAATCTCAGTCACACAGGTGAATCACTGTTTGGTTTTGTGGGTTTTTTGTCAATTTCAAGGTCCTCTTCAACATACTCTATAGATGTAAAAATGGAGATGAGTCAGGCTGCCATTCATCAGAGTAGAACGTCCAAATATCACCCTTCCAGTGCCTTGTCGTCAGAGTCAAAAGAGGGATGTGGCTTCATGGCATCTGCCATCTTAAAAACCTGGAAACAAGGCAGTGCAGGGCTTTTTTCTAGTTGATTCACATGGACCTCAGCTTCCCAATTCCTTACAATAGCACTAAGAAGCTAATATATCAATAGAGAGCAAAGACAGACACACGCTACACTGCTACTTCTGAATCAGAATCTTTATGTCATTACGCATGAAAGTATATTCAGACTTGTTCCGTTTCAGTGCAAAAAATATACACTAGCAAAATAAAATATCATAATAGAAGAATACAAAAAGAAGTGCAGAGGAAATAACTGCTCCCTATTTACAAAATTACAATAATGACATTCTTAATAAAGAGAATTGTGAAGAAAATTAAAGGAATGAGATATTGCACAGGTTTTAATATTGCAGTGGCAATATAGTGTATTGCACAGGAAAAAGATAATGTGGTTATTTCAGTGTTCATTTAGAATAGCAATGGCCCTTTGGTACATGGTGTTTCTGAGTCTGTTTGTTCAGGAGTTGATGGTCCTATACTGCCTACCTGATGGCAGCAGGTGGAACAGGCAATGTACAGAATGGGAAGAGTCTTTTAGGATGCTGCATGCTTTTCTGTGGCAACGGGACCTGTGCAGCTCCTCTAAGGAGAGGAGAGCACAGCCAGGGATCATCTGGGCTGTGCTGATGACCCTCTGGAGTGCTGACTTCTCCTGAGCAGTGCAGCTAGCAAACCACACTGTGATGCAGTGTGTCAGCACACTTTCAATGGAGCATCTGTTGAAGGACAGCAGCCAGGCTGGCCAGGGCAGGACCCCTAGGAGGTGGAAGCACCGCTGCACCTTCTTGATCAACGAGGTTGTGCTGGTTTTCCAAGAGAGGTCATCATCTAGGTGAAGGCTCAGGAATCTACAGTGATTCTACATTTTTATTTGGCAGACGCTTTTGTCCAAAGAGACGTACAAAAAGGCAAGAACTTCGACTGGAGGGAAAGCCTTAATCAGTACGGCAAAGTGCTTCAAGTGTGATTGGCCGCAGGTGCTGCCATCTAGTGGCAGAAGAAGTCCCAGATTTTTTTCTTAATATAATTTAACCACAACAGGGACTCTGCAGATCATATAGAGTTGAGTAGTTCATTCCACCTTTTGGGAACAGCAGAAGAGAAGAGACTAGTTAGAATCTAAAGTCCATAACCCTCTCCACACATTCCCCATGAATGTGTAGGGGCTGGGGGTTACAAGTTCTTATTCTCCTAAAATCCACAATCATTTCCTTTGTCTTTGACGATGTGTTGAGAACCAGGTTATTTTTGCTGCACCACCGTGATAGCTTCCGTGCCTCATCCCTGTATGCAGACTCATCTCCCCCTAAGATGAACCTGACAACTAACCATCGTTGTGTTGTCCCTTCACGATGGGGATGGTGGATGGGGATGAAGTCGAGGGTGTACAGAGTGTAAATTAGGGGGCTCAGCACATATCCCTGTGGAAAGCCAGTGTTGAGGCTGAGTGCTGGGGAAAGGTGAGGCCCTGCTCTCTGAGGGCGGTCACTGAGGAAGTCTTTCCAGATGCAGATGGAGTGGGGGAAGCCGAGGGTGTTTAGTTTGGTTACCAGTCTGTCAGATATGATGGTATTGAATGCCGAGCTGACGTCAGTGAAAAGAAGCCTTGTACAACTATCCTTGTGCTCTAGATGAGTCACTGTTGAGTGGAGGGCTACGGCTATGGCATCCTCTGTGGATCTGTTTTTTCTGTAAGCAAACTGGTGGGGGTCGAATGTGGGTGGAAGTCCTTGCATGATGTAACTTCTGACCAGTTTCTCAAAAAACTTCATGACAACTGCGGTGAGAGCCACTGGCTGAAAGTCGTTTAAATAGCTGATGGGGGTCATTTTACAGACAGGGTGAGGACTTCAGAAAGGGTGGGATGGTGGTTTGTGCAAGAGACTGGTTGAATATTTTAGGAAAGATCCCTGTGAGCTGGTCTGTGCAGTCCCTCAGCACACGACCACTGACACCATCGGGTCCTGCTGCCTTCCTGGGGTTTACTGTCAGTAGTGTGCGCCTGACATTCTCACTCACAGGGAGAAGGTAGCTGCTTTTGGCTGGTGGCTGTAGTGCTGTTGCTTCTGGTGACTTTTGTTCAAAGCAGGCAAAGAAGCAGTTCAATCGCTCTGCCAGTGCATCGTCTCTGTCTTCAGTTTTTGGTAGGGGTTTGTAACTAGTAATGTTTTGGACCCCCTGCCACACCTGCCTTGAATTTTTGCTGTGGAGATGATCCTCAATTTTATTTTTGTCGTCCAGTTAGTCTTCCTGATTCCCCTCTTCAGGTTTTCCCTGACTGCACTACAGGTCCATGTCCCGAGACATAAAGGCAATGTCTCTGTCTTTGAGCAGGGTCCTTACCTCTCTTGTCATCCATGGTTTCTGATAAACAAACACCTGCATGAGCTTATCAGAGGTGACGGTGTGAGTGCAGATGCTGTAAGAGAGTACAGATGAAGTGTACACTTCAAGGTCCTGGGATTCAAAGATTCTCCAGTCTGTGTTATCAAAGCAGTCATGCAGCTGTGAGGAGGCAACATCAGGCCATGCTGTCAGTTTTTGAGGTGGTGGTGGTGATCAGACTGGACTGGGTGGGGAGATGGTAAGGTAAAGCCCTTTATCCCTCTTTAATGTTTGAGGAGACCTGATCTAAAAGGTTTTCCCCACATGTAGCACAGTTTACATGCTGGTGGAATTTGGGAAAAATTACTTTTAAATCCACATGATTAAAGTCTCCTGCAATAATGTGTACTGCTTTGGGGTATCTGTTTAGTTGGTTGCTAATGACGCTATAGGAGTAGGCGAAGGGCCAAGTTATCTTTACCATAAGGAGCTTTATACACTGCTGTAATAAGCACCGCTGATGAAAACTCACGGTAAAGGAAAAAAGGTCTGGATCAATCTGTGAAGAATTCTAAGTCTGGACAACAGTGACCGTCTACAGCAGGGGTGGGCAACCATGTGCCATGGAGGGCCATGTGTATGCAGGTTTTCCTTCCAACCAAACACTTTAACAAGTGATTCCACTGATTAACACTCTTCTGTGGCTGAAGGTGTGTTAATCTCCACAGAAAATCTTAAACCACAGCAACTCTATATGTGAGGAATTTTAATTTTCCATTCTCTCAAAAGACTGTGTTATGTGTTCATGTCCCTAATGAGATCCGGTATGCCGTAAAATGCCATAGGTTTAGCACTGTTAAAAGGTCAAGGCTAACAAGCGCGCACACACAAGAAGGGACACTGTTAGTCTTTCTTTTTTCATGAGCCGTCTTGTGGAGGAGCCTGGGTTACCGACTAGTGGCCATCAAACAAGATGGACTGCATGGATGGAGAGTACTACACTACTGATTCAGATGTTTCTGTCAGTGTCATCATATCTATAGTTGGTTTGTTCTGGTCTCGATTAGTTCATTAGGAGGAGTCGGTACATTTCCCTCTTGGATTAGTATGAACCTCAGGAAGGAACCTCACCAAGAGAGTAAATAGACCAACTAAACAAGATGGCAGTGAAAACACCCTTGGCGATACTGCAGGAGATGGCAGGTGACACACTCTGTGTACACTATTGTCCATAAATGTGTGTGTGAGTGTATGTGTATCTATATACTGTGTATATAGATAGATAGATAGATAGATAGATAGATAGACAGAGAGAGAGAGAAATG
The DNA here is from genome assembly GCF_037954235.1 of Aulostomus chinensis. NCBI lineage: Eukaryota > Metazoa > Chordata > Actinopteri > Syngnathiformes > Aulostomidae > Aulostomus > Aulostomus chinensis. Next base: position 16,105,428 of record NC_141325.1, on the reverse strand, counting down.
TTTCAAAGTTCCCTTTTATTTTTGAAGGCTCAATGTAATGTGAGCTAAGGTCAAATCAGTGTCAGTTATTAGTACAATAACAGAAAAATGGAAAACAACTCTTAACTGTGTTGTATTGTCTTACTTTACATTTATATGTTCAAAGTTTCCATGTCATGCGTCCAAGAAACTTCACATCAGTGCTAGATATACTCGACAGAAGTATAGGGCACACTTCATTTTTTTGTCTCCAATATTTTATACAAATGTTTATGTGCAAAATGTGCATCTTTCCAAAACTGTAAGATCCAGCAATAGCTTCCATGCCATGAGTCTGAAGGTCTCCGGATCAGTTCCAGATATTGGATGGGAAAGGTACAGGACCAAATTGGAAGCTTACATCTGCCAAAAGCTTTTTGCAGCATGACAAGTTTGCCCCATTTCAAAGAGAACATTTTTTTTTAATAAATGTTCCCTGACGTTAGTACATCAATCAAATGCCTCGCAGCTGAACATATCCCAGAATGCATATCACCTGAAAACACAATATTAATAAGAGTTTGTCTCACTTTTGCGATCTACAACCACAACCCTGAGGTTATTCTCTGGCATTCGTAAGTTACCTATACTGCAGCTCCCACACTGCATGACATACCTGACATCAGCACCAGGTATGCTTCAATTTAGGTTTTGTTATTGTCGTTATATATATGGAAATTTGCTGTCACACCAGCACTTTTTCTCTTTTAGCATCAGTTAATTTCTCAGACAAAGCAGAACACTGTGCAGCACTGGAGAAAGCGGATTCCCCCTTCAGTCTTTTCATATTCAAACTAAACCATCATTAAAATTTCAACATCTGGCCATCATGTGGCAGTGACTTAGTTGGTCTCTCAGGTTTAATTCATCCCACTGCTAAATTTTCATCACATCCCTGCCTGCCTGCTTGACAGATTCCAGCGTGTCATGTTTCCTGTCTGTTTCTAGGATTATCTTCGGTGGCACTATCATTCGCGTCATGGTCATGGACCAGAGCCAAGAGCTTGATTGGATCAGGAGCCATCGAACTTCCACTTTTAATTGAAGTGAAACTGCTCTCTCCCCAGGAGTCTACCAGTGGCCTGTGGATTGAAAATACTAAGCAGAGCATTAAGAATATGCATGGGCTGCTGGGTTTAATGGTGACAATAGCAAGCTAATATCAGTATTACAATGTTTTGACACAAGTGATCTGCTTGTACCCATTTTCTTGGTAAGACAGCTGTGACAAGATTACAGATTGAGAATAAACAAATCATTACTTTGGAAACTCTATGGGCTGAATAAATATTTAATGGCAATGCAGAGACAAATAAGGTGCTATGACACAGAAGTTGTTCCTCCCATTGAGGATGAATCTCTGTCTTCCTACTGCAATACATTTTTAGGTATTTTATGCCCTGTAAGCTTTGAAGTGTCGCTTTTCACAAAAAAAAATTGTCAGGCTGGAAAAGGAGTTATGATTTGCAAAAAATCTGCCATCAATTTCCAGCATGTTCTCCCTCAGCAGTTAGTCAGCTTGAAAGCAGCACCATCATTCAGCTAAATATCAGTTAAAATATGTCTCAACATGTTTTCCCAAAAGCGCCAGTGGAGAATTCTCAGAAGCTCAGTGACTTCCACTTAAGCTGTTACTACCCCTGATGAAAAGACAAACACATCAGATCATGTCGACTCTTATTTTGGGGTTTTGTATTTCATGGTGCTGAATGAATTATATCCTGAAAAGTGAACAATGAATGTGTGTTGCCACACGCTCAATGGAATCATGCACGATTGGATCTTTCAAAACTTTTATCAGAACACACCTCAAACATATCAAAGCCTTGCCTGAATAAAAAGACTGGCACGCTCACAACTGCTTCATTCAAGCTGAGAAGAGGAGCTCTGCCGCTAAATGAAGCTTCATAATCAGAACCGTGTGTCTTTCAAGTCCAAATAAAACACTGGCAAAGAGACAAATGGCACATTTCATTGTAGACAATGTAATTTACAGTGTTGATGGAATTTATTCATCCCACTTTGCGAAAATAAATGAGAGGTGAAAATTTAAGACTGTGAATTAAAAAGCAGATAATGCACTTCGTTGGGGAAAATAAATGAAAGGTGCAAATTGGGGAAAATAAAGGAGAGGTATACATTTAAAATTGTGAATTAAAAAAGCAGATAATACACTTGGTTGGGGAGAATAAATGAAAGGTGCAAATTGGGAAAATAAAGGAAAAGTGCAAATTTAAAATTGTGAATTAAAAAAGCAGATATACACTTGTTGGGGAGAATAAGGTTAGGTGATATGTCATTGCTACAAGGATAACCTGTGATTTGGAGTTGTTTGGGGTTTTTTTTTGTTTCCCCAAATTCTCGAGTTAATTTTTCAGGGTTGACCTTTCGAATTCACTGGTATTTTCATATTGTCTTGTTTTGTTTTTGGTCTTCTCACTAAACTTTTGAAATTGGACGATAAATCAAGGGCAATGCAAGCATTCAATATGAAGATAGATTAAAAAAAATCACACTTGGAAGGCATCTTATTTGAAAGGGCGTGTGTGTGAAAAGCAGAATATTTGCATTGGCTGTCACTGATAATGAAAATTCTACATCATATACCAAATCCTTGGAGCAGGCTGAGCGTGGTAGACAAGCTGAAGTGTCATGGAAGTACAATGTTTGATTGTGTGATTGTGATCTCAAAAATACACACATATATATACATATATATATACACACATATATATACATATATATACACACACACATATATACATATAAGAAAGGAAGGGAGCTGTTCATATATACATATATATACACACACATATATACATATATATACACACACACATATATACATACATATATATACATATATACACATATATACACACACACATATATACATACATATATATACATATATACACATATATACACATATACATTATTATATACATATACATACATATATACACATATATACACATATATACATATATATACACATATATACACATATATACACATATATACATATATATACACATATATACATATATATACACATATATACATATATATACACATATATACACATATATATATACACATATATACATATATATATACACATATATACATATATATACACATATATACATACACATATATACATATATATACATACACATATATATATATATATATATATATATATATATATATATATATATATATATATACCGTAAATTCTGGACTATAAGCCGCGACTTTTTTTCGACGCTTCATTCCCTGCGGCTTATGCAGCGGTGCGTCTTATACGAGGATTTTATCTTCACCCTGGGGTGTGGCAGGCAGCGGCAGCGGGCAGTAATTCCCTATTGTTCCTGATGGTAGCTCCAAGTACCGTACTTAGGGAAATTCCAAGCCAAATGTTATGGTAATTTCTTTAAGTACTGTACTTGGAGCGTCCAGTCCATGCCGTGGTGCAGTGTAAAAATAGAATCACACTATATTTTCAGTCATTTGTACTCACCCTCAAGACGGAGAGCAGAAGAAGGAATGCTTATGATGCAGCTTTCAAGTTAAAGGCAATCAATCTGACGGTGGCAGATGGAAATAGAGCTGCAGCACGTAAGTTTGGCATAAACGAACCGATGGTGAGACGCTGGAGGCGGCAACATGACGAACTGACCCAATGCAAAAAGACGACAAAAGCTTTCAGAGGTCATAATAGCAGATGGCCCGGACTTGACAACGCTCTGGAAGACTGGGTCAACACGCGAGAACGGGCGGCCGAGGTGTTTCCGCCGTGCACCGCGGCTTATTTACCGGTGCGGCTTATACGTGTACAAAGTTGATTTTTTTTCCCTAAAATAAGCATCTGCGGCCTATATAACGGTGCGCTCTATCGTCCAGAATTTACGGTATATAAAATTTTGAATGCAACCTTCATAATATGATAGTCAGGCAGCACGGCGGTGCAGTGGTCACCACTGTCGTGCAGTGGTCAGCACTGTTGTCTCACAGCAAGAAGGTTCCAGGTCCGAGCCCCAGCTCAGGCACAGGATCTTTCTGTGTGGAGTCTGCATGTTCTCCCTGTTCCTGTGTGGGTTCTCTCTGGTACTCCAGCTTCCTCCCACAGTCCAAAGACATCAAGAGGGGACGAGGCTGATTGATACTCTAAATTGACTGTAGGTGTGACTGTGAGAGTGAATGGTTGTCTGTCTCTATGTGTTGGCCCTGAGATGGACTGGTGACCCGCCCAGGGTGAACCCTGCCTCTCGCCGAAATGTCACTGGAATAGGCTCCAGCCCCCCCCCCCCCCCCCCCCCACGACCCTTCACAGGATTGGCAGAAGAAAATGGATGGATGGATGGAATATGATAGTCTGCTTACACGCTTCTATCCCAAGAACTGTGAAAAGTGCATAGCTTCATGTTATCTGATAGGTTTCTAATGTGAGATTCAAATCACAGTCACACACTATGCAGTTTGGTGGAGCTTTGTCTGACTTGAGAATTACCTTCTGGTCTCTGTAGAAATCCCTCCACTTACCGGGATGCTTCTTTTTTCTGATTGAGAATTACAGAGCCCTGGTTTCACCCATGGATACGTTGTTCCCCATTCTTTGTTGTAGTCTGCCTTTGTGTACTCTTCCTATTTTTCCAGTGGAACCTGCTCACAGATTTTACTGTGCTTTTTGTTTGATAATTTTTGGCTGGATAATGGGTAGATCTGCCACATATTGGGGATCAGGGCTCCCAAACAAACTGCACACCCTATACTACGTGTGCCCCAGTTTGATTGACAGCCCTTCCAGCTTTATTGCTGCTAAAAGCCAGATTTTAGATTTATACGCTCGTGCTAGAATGTAATAACTACAGCCAAACAAAATGCAGGATATAGCCTCAAGTTGCTGGGATTTGGACAGGAAACGCCGTCCAGTCTTGTACAAAGTGATGGGTCCTCCTCGACCAAAGCCAAGAGAGACATTAATTTGGCTTTTATGAAATAGAGGATTATATTTTCCTCAGTGCAGGAGAGTACAGTGTAGTAGTGATGAAGCATGCGCCACTCTTTTGGAGAGAGGCTCACAGTATGGGGCAGAGCGCAGATAAGCATCACACACTGTTGTCAGAGATGTCAGCCAATCAGTTAGTAACCTGCCCATGGATACACAAATGAAACAGAAATCCAAGTTTTCTCTTTTTCCAGTTTTGTCATAATGTTTTCCAGCCATAACCGAGATCATTCACAAGTTAAAAGCTCTGCTTCATTTTAGTGAAGGGTGTGGAGGCGATTGAAGATGGGTAAGGGTAAGAGCGTGCACAAGGATTGCATGACTTATTTTTAGAGGATGAGGTGCTAAGGGACTGTCATGGTTCGGGTCTTTACCAATTCTTGGTTCAGTGAAGCCTTGGGAGCATAGGACCACACGTTTGGTGCTTGTCCATATCAATTTCTATCTGCCGTGAAAGTGGGTATATAACTGTGGCAGTCATTATGTACAACTGCTACCATTAATTTGGGTTTACTGGCAGTTTGATAAATGTAACAGATGGCAGGCGACAGTGGATAGATACGGTCCAGATGTGGTAAAAGTGTTTGCCTGCCATCTGTATGACCTTGACTTGATTCCTACTGTCATCTAATCTGTACGTGAGCCGCATACTTAGAATAGGTAAGTGCAGACTTGTCCTTTGGGTCCGCCTTTAACTTTTAATTGGGTTATGTTCTGACAATTGTGACATGCATGGTATTGCATTAAGGTCTAACTTTCTTCTTGCAGTGTTTAAAGCACAAGCTGTGAGACTGATTCATTAAAAAAAAAAAAAAACAACTCTTTATTAATGTGTTTCATTTGTTTGTGTGCATTTTGCCCAATAAGAGTCCAGTTGTAAACCATGTGTATGCTTTGCAGTTCTTTTTTTGGAATGAGAGAAATAAATCTATCAAAAGTTATTTAATTAGTATTTCGGAGCAGCTGTCTGCTCTCGCTAGAGCAGTGGTCTTTGTTGCAGTAATGAGAGAGCAATTGAGTGCAATATTTTCATAGATTGCTTATTCCTGTCCTGCCTTTTATTATGTTATATTTATACTTCTTGCTCAGGGAGCAATGACTGTTCATGTGGGTCATTTTGAGAGCCTTTTCCCTTTACTATCCTGCCTGTGGACTAATAGCTACATGTTGCTGGTGGTCCTGAATAGGCAGAAATTGCAGGGGAGGTCCCTTGGTCCTGTGGATGGGGTTTAGAAGGCCTTTCATTTATTTTTTTTAATCCTTAATTTCACTGAAAAGATCCTGGATAGCTGGATGGATAGACCTCTAATGCCAGGTAGTCCTTGGTATTTAAACCTTCCTGCTAGATAGGACAGAGGGAATGAGGATGAACATGTAAAATTGTCTCGCTGTGGACAGAAAAGGCGTGAATGTGTATTAATCTTGTGCTGTTAGATCCACCAAGGAAACACTGACCTGCTGTGAGAACCAACCCAGCACGATTACATTGGGCTGGCTCAACCCACCAGACAACCATGCAGTACCCATTTTCACAATGACCATTTCTAGCCCATGTGGGCCCCAGTAGTCACCTACTGAGCACTGGTGAAGCACACCTAACCCAGGTAAAGCCAGGTATGACCCATGACATGAGCGTTGCAGCAGTTCACTAAACACTTTCATTGTGAACCTCTCTTTATATTGTGGCAGGTGTATTTGACTTGTGCAGTCCTCCAGGAACTTAAAATAACAGAAACTCCATACCAACAGCTTTATGCTGCAGGGCTGGCAGAACAAACAGAGCCCATGGGCCACTAACATGATGTAGGTATCCAGTGTGTTTCAGGTTTAAAGCCCTTATGAGCCCCACTTAAACCGTTTGACAGCGCATGTTGTCATGAGTGTTGTTGATGAGGTTTATTAAATGGTATTTCAAAAGTTATGATCATCCCAAATTGTGACTTGAATGAATCAACAGAATGAGATCACAAGCAAGACATAAAAAACCACACAAAAAAACAGGTTATGTGCATTTTTTTCTGAAATTTTTACATCTCAAGTGCTTAAATGTAGACAAAGTTATCCAAAATCCATCAGGAGCTTGCTAACATTAGCCACTAACTGTGATAGTCCATGCAGTCCAAAAAACATGTACTGTATATTAATGTTCTTTTAATTTGAGCAAATTTGTATTTCATGGTTTTCAACATGGGTGACATGGTCAGCACTGTGGCCTCACAGCAAGAAAGTTCTTGGTCCGAGCCCCAGCTCAACATTTATTTGCTGTTTCTTCTTGTCTGATTCCTCGTTTAAGTGTAGTTTTTTATGAGTTTAAGAAAATATCTTGCTTTACCCACTTGGATTGATTTATGCATTTCATTTAACAGGGGAAGGCAGTTCTACGGAATAGAGTTGCGTTACGCAGAAATGACATTTCTAAGGAGATGAAGAATGTCATTTGGTGTGTCGGGTCACTGCCATACAGCCAAGGTTACTGTAGATTCATCAAGTGTCAGGTTGAAGCGTCATTGAGGTAAAATACCTGCTAGCTCAAGGACGCTTTGATCATCACATAAATGACCGACCTATAACTCTCTTCAAACGCTGTGTCAACTTTTCATTAACTGGTTGAACTGTACTGATTACGGGTCAGACTGGAAACTTGGCCTTGAGCGACTACAACACTGAAATAACTGACTCTGGAAGCTACATCACATTACTGAATCCATGTTAACTATGTAATAAAAATGTCAGATTATTGCACACAGAATTATCCAACTGGCCAAACTTGGGAAGCCATAGGAACACGATATTGATGAAGGACTATTTTTTAATTAATGTCACTGAATATAACCAAACCCATAATTTCATTCAAGCAAATCCCTATCCTACTGGGTTTCTAACAGAAATGAAATGTTTTTCTATTCGCTTTATCTTGAGAGAGAAAATATTTTATGAGAAGAGTTTTTTTCTCTCAGCAGCTTATCTCTTTTTGGAAAATGTAATTGCCCTTTAACCGATGGGTTACATGTTTGAAGTCTGCTTTTGCTACTGTGTCAAGCAGATTGTTTATCATATTCCGTGTCCTTGACTAGCCTTCTCTTTGATATCGGTTCCGTTTCAAATGATTCTTCACATCTGTGTTTAGTTGATACTCATAGATTTTACCAGAGACAAGGATATTTGACAGGCAGATATATTGCATTTCAAAGAGAAAGTCAGTTAGCAGTAGCCTGACTGGAATTAATGGAATTAATCTGTTTTGACTAAAACGTCTTCATGGAAGTGTGTGCATAAAAGTAAATCCCTCCAAAAAGGTCCTTATCAAAGCTTGTTTCCTCACCCACTTGTGGGAGTTTTAGAGTAGATGTGTGAATTGGTTTCAATTGGATTATTTCAACAGGATTAGCCTATCCAACCAGCATCAACAAGGTTTCCCTCTTAGTCCCCGGGGTTACATTTGAGAGAGGACCGCAATGCAGGCTCTGAGGCAGATCTTGGTTCAGATATTTAATAGAACAAAACCAAGGACTTGAACTTAGAAGACACATAACTTTATCTCTTCCAAGTTTATGACCAAATGCAGTGGGTGCATAACATCATAAACAAGCAATTACTGGGTGGTAAGACGGGCAGCACGGTGGTGCAGTGGTCAGCACTGTCGCCTCAGGTGCCTGGTTTGGGCCCCAGCTCGAGCACAGGAGCTTTCTGTGTGAGTCTCCATGTTCTCCCTGTTCCTGTGTGGGTTCTCTCTGGTACTCCAGCTTCCTCCCACAGTTCAAAGACATCAAGAGGGGACGAGGCTGATTGATACTCTAAATTGACTGTAGGTGTGACTGTGAGTGTGAATGGTTGTTCGTCTCTATGTGTTGGCCCTGCGATGGACTGATGACCCGTCCAGAGTGAACCCCGCCTCTCACCCGAAGGCTGCTGGGATGGGCTAGAGCCCCCCCAAAACCCTTAACAGGTTAAGCAGTAGAAAATGGAAATTCCAGATAAGGAGTATCCTGGCAAAGGACTGCAAAACCATTTTGCCCAGACAAATTAAATTTAAATTTGCATTCTTTCAAATCATATCCTTTTAAGAGTCAATGTGTTTATTGTGTTTGTAACACATGAGAGGGTGAATGCTTCTTGCAGGTGGATAAACTTTATTTTTGTTTTCCTTAATCAACACCCTGAAAACTGTAATACTATGATACACACAAAACATCCGCTTAATTTACAGTTTCACAGCACTCAATTCAAACTAACGCCAATAGCATTTCAGACACCAATAACACACCTTGGTTTGTGCAAAAATAGAACTTGTTGACTGAACACTACACAGTACTATGGACAAAGAGTTTGTGGTGTTTTGATAATATTTCTGTGGAGAACAGAGTACCTCACTCTGTTTGCTAAGGGTGCTCAGTTTTACAAACAGGATGAGTGTATAGCCTCTTCAAATCAGTCTTTTCCTGAACAGATAAAAAGCAACCTGATTGTAAAATTGAAAAACGGCGGCGACAGAAAACGAAATAACTCTACTTATGTTCCCCAGTAGAGAGCTCCCAAGCACACAAACGACAGGGCAAGGAGATGCAGCTGCCAGAATCAGACAGCTTATTATGCAGCACGGCACGGTAAAGAGCAATGAGGAGGAAAAAGGTGCCTCGGTAAAACAGGAAAGCCAGGTCACTTCCTCCTACTTCCACACTCCTGCTGAACCTCTGACATCACAAGGTTCAGCAAGTGACCATCTTTTACTGTCATTTACAGAGCGAACTCCTCAAAATAGAGTAAGTAGATCTGCTTAACAGATTTTATTCATTGAATAACATTTTATAAATTGATTCTTTGACTGAAGCACAATTTAACATTTTAGAAATCACACTGCGTACAGTTTTTATACATGATGCTCATGCTCCAGATGTAGGATATTGAATTTTCTAAACATAACACTCAAGTCTTGGCATTCTTCAATTTTATTTTTGTAAATGAATTGGCTGTATGATAAAATGGCTTTTTATAATTTGTGCAATTATATATGTGATTTAGAGGTAGGAATTAAAAAGCTTTATGTCTTCCTCTTGACCTTCGAAACAAGTAATATCTAATTTGTTAGCTTGAGTTTTTGTAAGTGAAGTATATGGAGGACGTCGTCTCTGCTTTTTGTGGATGAAGTGGTCCTTCTAGCTCCATCACACCATGACCTTCAGCTCTTGCTGGGACAGTTCACAGCCAAATGTGAAGCGGCGGGGATGAGAATCAGCTCTTCCAAGTCTTAGGCAATGGTCCTCAGCCAGAAAAGGGTGGCCTGCCCACTCCAGGTCGGGGGGAGGTCCTGCCTCAGGTGGAGGAGTTTAAGTATTTCGGGTTCTTGTTCACTTGTGAGGGTAGGATGGAGATTGACAGGGAGATTGAGGCGGCATCTGCAGTGATGCGGGCGCTAAACCGGTCTGTTCTAGAAAAGAGGGAGCTTAGCCAATAGGCAAAGCTCTCGATTTACATTCCAACCCTCACCTGTGGTCATGAGCTTTGGGTAATGACCGAAAGAACAGGATCGCGGATAGAAGCGGCAGAAATGAGTTTCCTCCACAGGGTGGCTGGGCTCTCCATTAGCGATAGGGTGAGAAGCTCAGTCATTCAGGAGGGACTCAGAGTAGAACTGCTGCTTCTTCATGTCAAGAGGAGTCAGTTGAGGTGGTTCGGGCATCTGGTGGGATGCCTGCTGGACACCTTCCTCAGGAGGTTTTCCAGGCATGTCCATCCAGGAGGAGGCCTCGAAGCCAACCCAGGACACGCTGGAGGGATTAGATCTCTTGGCTGGCCTGGGAACGCAGGATTCCCTCAGAGGAGCTGATGAAAACGGCTGGGCAGAGGACAGTCTGGTTTTCCTTGCTGAGGCTGCTGCCCCTGCGACCCGGATCCAGATAAGAGGAGGATGATGGATGTTTTTGTAAGTGGAGTATATGTTGTTTTATTATATATTGTTTACTGAACTTTATAAATATTAATTTTCTTTTTTCTAGGTAATTTGGTTTCTACTTTTTAATTTTTTTTACATGTTTGAAACAGGATGGCTGCACGGTGGTGCAGTGGTCAGCACTGTCGCCTCACAGCAAGAGGGTTCTGGGTTTGAGTCCCGGCTCCAGCACAGGATCTTTCTGTGTGGAGTCTCCATGTTCTCCCTGTTCCTGTGTGGGTTCTCTCTGGTACTCCAGCTTCCTCCCACAGTCCAAAGACATCAAGAGGGGACTAGGCTGATTGATACTCTAAACTGACCGTAGGTGTGGCTGTGAGTGTGAATGGTTGTCTGTCTCTATGTGTTGGCCCTGCGATGGACTGGTGACCTGTCCAGGGGGAACTCCACCTCTCGCCCGTAGCTGCTGGGATAGGCTCCAGCCCCCCCACGACCCATAAGTGGAAGGAAATGTTTGAAACATAAATCATAGGTAGTTTTTCAATATATTTGTTTTTAGTTTGGTCAAATTAGGGACAAGTAACCATGATATTCAAATCACAGTCAAATCAGTTTATCTATGAAACACATTTAAAGAGCGATTACAGTTGATCAAAGTGCACTTAACAGAGTTTTGGGTCAAATGTGACCAGAAAAAAAAGTGCATAGAGATGTAACTCCTTCTTCCCTCTCCCTGTATATTTGTCATTTGAGTAAATTCTGATGGGTGAAACAACCTTATAAGTTGGGTAACACGCAGACACTTCTACTCTTAAATTCTAGCAAAATAAAACCTCCCTTAACTTGACTCCAACAGATTTAACATGGTTTTCTCTGAGGGCAGCACAATTCACTTTGTCATCAAGCTGTGCAGATTTAATACTGTTGCTCCTGATAAAATATTCATCTGTACAGTACTGTGGTGAGTGGCCGTTTAGGAGAAGAGAATTGCCCTGCCATCCCCTCTCACCCAGGTAATCAGACCCAAATTGAAAATATCCAACCGCCAATTTCAGTCTGAGTTTCAATATTCCCTGTTTGCCTGAATGATGTCACATTTCTACTGAGCCTCATGGCTGTAATGGAGGAGACAATAAATGGCTCATGAATGAGATTTGAATTTCATGGCCCAATATCATTTCGAGTCAGTAATTGTGCAATATGTATTCTCTACCCCTAAAAGTCAAACCTCATTCAGATATGAGTGGGGATGCTCACGGGTCAAGGGAAAGGCATCCATTAATGGAGCCATACATGTGTTCCTATCAACAATCGTATTGCCATTTCTTTGCAGATGTCAGGTTTCATTCTATCGGCCGTATCTGGGGAAATGACGAAGAGAGACTGAACAATGTCCCGGAGGATTTAGCAGCTGCCTTACTCTCCTTGCAGGCTTTGCACAGATGACGTTCACAGTATATTCTTGGAAGTATTTTTCCTCAGTTGCTAATGGAAACGAGTTCTGGAAAAACAGCAGGGGGTTGCAGAGGAAGGTCACTTGTGGCTTTGTTACTCTTTTAATCATTTGATTTTTTTAACCGTCTCAGCCATTGGGGTAAGTTAGTTGAAAAGAACCGATACCCACCAAATGACCGGAAGAGATTCTCTCGCCTCATTTCTACAATTAAATCCTGTCAAAAATAAACTGACGACAATTAACTGTATCAACATGGGAGACATAAGAGTTTGCTAGCAAGTAAAATTGCACAATTTGAAATATTGAATTTGCGGAGAAACTTGCTATGTTGGATGTATGGGGTTATTTGCGCTTGACTGTGTAGTTATAAACCTAACCAAGGGATTGTTACCGTGGACCGGATAAAGGGGTAGAGAGGATGTTTTTCAATATTGTGGCTATTGCCACTAAATCACACACCTAACTTAAGTCAACAGCATCAAGTCTTTTTTAGCTCTCTTCTTTTTTGCTGTCTTCTCCAGCCACAACTCATCGCTGCAGCTCCTCTGCTGGAAAGAGAGCACAGTTGCTGCAGGAAGCCTGCTAGGTGAGTATGAGTCTTGCCTGAGGACATGATACAGCCGATCAAGCGGTCAATATATGGCTGGATTACTGAATCATCTAAAGATTACTTTCAAATCTCTTTGATTCTGGAGAAAAAAATGGGAGGAGAGAGTACAGGCCGAAGTAAAACACAAGAGTACAAGAGAAAATGTTTTATTACACATGCAGGTGAGGGATGAAACCAGGGGTAATGAGTGTAACGCCTTACTCATACAGTAGAACCAACACGCAAGTGGAGAGCGCTCAGAGAGCCAAATGTAAAGTAAAACCAAAAATGATGAGAGTGTCCTTGTGTATGCTGCTCTGGAGAGAGAGAGGGAAATGGTGAGTCCACAGAATGTTTTTATTTTGCTGACAAATAGACCCACTAGTTCATGTACTAGAAGTGACATAAGATGTACAAGAAGTGAAAACAACAGTGTCATTTTGTGTTTGTTACCTCAGGCTGACAAGGGTAACCACTAGGTGGCACTATTGTATAAGTATCACTCACCGTAAATCCAGCTCGAAGATGTCCTCAGGCCAGGACACTCATCAAACACTAGAAGGTTTGGCTCCGACCAAAAGATCTGACCATAAGAAGTCCAGTGGCTAATATTTCCTGTTCTGTGGTTAAATATCAAAATATGTCCGCTTCACCATGGTAACAATGATTAACAAAATCTCAGTGTTTCCAGTTATCTGTCACAAAGTGCTTAAGGCATTTTTAACCAATTTTGAGACAGCTCTAGTTGACCCACTTGGAGAAGTGACAAAAACAAACATGCATCTCCTAGTGGTCACACACGATGACTAATCTGCCCCCAAATTTAATGGCTTCTCCCTCAGCACACACTGCTCCACTCCACCACATATGGTGAAAATTGGCTTCCTATGATTTTTGTAATCCTGTTTAGTGCAAGATCGTGGAAGGTGACTATGTTCTCAGATTCAAATCCACTAATTTCTGCTGAAGATAAGTCAAAAAGGGTTAAAAACAATCATATTTGAATCCAAAAATTATAGTATATAATAGTAAATATTGCTGTGGGGAATTTGACTGGCATTTGAATGTACTTTTTATTCAGGAGAACTATGAAAGAATATGTTACCTACTTTAACACAGTAGCTCACTGTTGCAGGGCCTGTGGGTGCTCCGCCTCCAGGGATTTCTCAAGTAAGGGATGAGAATTTCCCCATCATGTCTTGGATATTACCTCCCGTCGGCGCTTAACACGACTTCTTACAGTCACATTTTGTGATTACCTCTGAGCTGCACCCAATCATAATTATGGTGATGACAGATTCACAGGAGCCCAGCTGTCGACGCTACGCCGTGGTGTTGTGAAGCCGAAGTGAGGAAAGTTTTCTAAAAGGATGCTTAAATAAAAGGAGTGAAACAATATGTTATTTGAGATAGGGAACAGTGTGTGCCCAAACTACAAGAGGCTATTATTCAACACACTCCACCAAAGAAAGGCAATTTGATGTGGCAAACGGCGTGAGGAGCTGCCTCTGACGTTACCACTCGGTCTCTGTGGGGGTTTTTCTATTCAGTTTTTCCACCACCAGCTGCTTAATCATGTTCTTATTCAGCATTTGATAAAGTTCATACTTATTAAAACTAGATACAGGTGAATTTCAATGGGTGGGAGCATCCTCGTAAAAATACAGTCCAGAGAGAGAGAGAGAGCTTTCTTGCAACATAATCACTGTATTCAAATTGACTATGAAGAATTTGATCCAGAGAATAAATATTGACGTCGCAACATTACGGACCAAATCAAAACATGACCATGAGATTATGACTGTCAGCGTAATCTCTGCCAGAAAATGTGAAAATGGTTGCGAGGGTTCATAATGCCAGTGACTCCTGTTTTGCTACATTGAAACATATTGAAAGTGGCTCTTTCATGAACATTTTACTCATCCAAAGACCTGCTCTTGTGTGAAAGCTTTCGCTGCGTTTGGGATGAAAACGTCAAAATGTTATCAGGCTTTTTATTTCTCCTGTTTTTGTGCTTTAAATCAAACATGAGAGAGTGAAACTGTGGGAAGTCAGATGGCGTCAGTACCACCAGGCGAAGCTAACGCTGCTGTGCTGGCTCTGTCAGGCATGGGACTTGATGACCTGGAGAAGATGGTTTCGGTCAGGACTCTGTCTCTGTTTCTGCTGCTCCCATGAGCGGGAGATGTTTCAACCATTTATCCATATTTGAGCAAACTAGAAAACATATTTGGAGTTATTTTTCTGAAACTGATAAAGGTAAATGGACATAGGCCTGCAGGGTGCTTCCCAAGAAGACCTGCCTGAAGCTGTACTTGGTGCCCTCAGGTGTAAAGCGTGAAATATTTAATTTTTATGTTTAGGCTTGTTTTTGATGGAGAGGGATACCGCACTTTTTTTTTTTTGAGTTAAAAGAAAATAACCCATGGTTGTTTCAATAAATTCTGCAGGCTGGTGCCGCATCTCCAAAGTGTCACAGGACAAAATAATATTTGCACTTTGGAGATGCTGCACTAGCCGCACTGAACACACTGAACGAGAAATTCTTCACCTTTGCCACTAAAGCCAAATCTAGAAAACATTTGTACAGTTATGACATGCAAACTCTGAATAATTTCCCCATTTCTATCAGTTCTTTGTCATATGTGAGACTTTGATGTTGATGGTGGATGTATTTTTGCTTCTGACCTCTCCTGCACAATGTTTACGCTTTTTAAACAAATAAATAAATCATATTCTCTTGCATATATAAGTAAAAAAAAACAAAAAAAACAAACAGAATAAAACGAAATTCAGATTAGTGTATGCACAACCAAGGTGGTTCCAGAGGGACCTGTAAAGAGCGAAAACAGGAATCACCGAATCTGCCAGGGGTTAATGAGTACCGGGCTTCTGCTGTACAGTCAGATGAATAAAATGTCTCTAAATTGTTGTAATTAAGCTAACGACCGCGTGTGAATGTATTAGTCAGAGCGTTATATTGATATCAAAGCCTCACACTTGAGAGAGACCAAAAAAAAGTGCACATTTCTTCTTCCTGTTGTTGGTTTTGTTCTCCCTTTAATTCATCTTTGCCCTACAGCACTAATTAACTGAGCTGCCTTGTCGTCAGTGTTCCTCCGCTTTACCAAAACAGCGCTGACGGTTGAAGGTCACACCGGTAAAAATAAAAATAAGGAAAAATCAAACACATTTAGAGCATAACTTGATAAGGTTAAAGGACTGCAGGTTATAATGTTTGCATGCGCCTTTGCTTATTTAGCTGCGAGTATAATCTTGTTTCAGTCTTCAGATTTCAAGAATGAGGGACAATAATGTGATATTGTTCTCCACAAATTCAATTGAGATTTTATTCAGGACGCTTCATGGTGGTTCACAGTAAAAAAAAAATAAATAAAATAAAAATCCAACAAGGAAAATCAAATGAAAACGTATCAAAAATGATAATTAGATTATCTTCAGTATATCATAAGCATAATGTGGCCTTCTTGTTTAATGTATCTTTTGAGTTTCCACCTTGCACGAGAAGGCATACAGTTGTTCCTAAACTGAATGTTTTGTTTTTTTTACATTGTTTGCCTTGAAAGAGCGGCAGACACCGCAGCTTGTTTCTGGAATGTAAAGTAGAGCAGAATATGCATGTTGTATCATAGGAACTCTGCGATACATACAGCACGTTGACCGCTCTGCGTTCCGTGCTCACAACATTTTAGCCACAAACAACACTCACAGAGCACCATGCTGGCTTTACAAATGTGTTAAACCACACATCATAGTGCCTACGTTGGTCAACACCCTCCACACGGAGGAAAACAAGTGTAGAATTGATTCCCGTGTAGACATGAGCTGGAGTTTTCAATGATCAGATAATGTATCATGATCAAGAGTGGACAGGTTTAACCTTTCTTCTTCTGCCAAAGGATTTCCTGATCATTGCCTGTGCTGCATGGTAATCTTTTCTCATTGGACTTTGCCGCACTGTCAAATCCTCCCTGTTCTTCTTTTGGTCACTGACTGCCACTGTGTGGTCATAAATATTTAATACAATTCTGCTGCAGTCAGGCTACACTCCTTTTTTAAAAGAGAGATTCCAGCAATGATAATAATATTATACAATGCAGGAAACAGTGCAACACAGATTGGGGGAAAAAAACAACAACACAATTTTACATGATATGCTTCCCGTCAAAATAGAATAAAATGTCACATTGTACCAGCAGAAAAAGCTATTTTTGTCTCGTGAAATAATGTGATTACTGTTTGGCCAGCAATTCACACAGCCATGCCCAGACTGGCTAAGGCTCCATCATCAATCACTGTTTGAGTCCACCTCTGTAGAAAAATGTATTTTACTTATTGTGTACCCACACAGCGATGTGTGAGCTTCTCTGTGCAGAATACAGAGAACTGTTTTCATATTTGTCTTCTGGGCTTTTAGTTCAAGGTGTATGAGCATGGATTCTGATGCTAAAAATAGGGCTAATATGTCAGCCATGTATGTCACCATTCCTCCCAATAATTAGACTGCTTTATTTTGTAAATACCGTGCTTCTATACTGTTTGTTGTATTTACTGTAAAACATATTTTGAACGATTATATTTTTTTAATCATTTTACAACGTTTCCATTTGTTAGCCTTTGTTTAGATCACGTTTACATTTTGAATGGACTTTTGATGCATGAATCAAGTTCTTATTCCAAAAGTTTAGCCAAATTTCTTGTTATTATTTTGTGTATCGAACGTGATGATGATCAGGGTTAATTGTTACTTCTCTGAATTAGGATTCTATTTGGTATTGTTACAACAAAAAGAGCTATGAAATGTGGCAATGTAGTTTGGTGAAACTCACTGCACGCACGCACGCACACACACACACACACACACACACACACACACACACACACACACACACACACACACACACACACACTCTCAACACACACAAACACGCACACACGGGCTTTTCAGCTAACCAGGAGACATCTTATATCCAGCATGTAACTTTTAAGACATAATGTCATTGTACAGTTGTAAAATCTCCACATTTTAAATTTTACTTGAAAAAGAGACAGAACTTGCCATCAAAAGCTGACTGTATTTATGCAGAATACAAATGTCTTGAAAGTATTTCTTGTGATTTCGTTCTCACTCCGATGTTTTATTTTTTTCTCTTTAAAAAGCCGCCGTGACAGTCTGGATGACATGGCGTTTGGTTTTGACATGTAGAGTGGTGATAAATGAGTGTTTTTCTTCTTTTATTTTTGAGCGATACATTATTGAGATCTGACATGGGTTTCTTTTGTTTGTTTGTTTTTAAATCTGATAATTGCAGCAACTTTCTGGAAATTATACCAACGATAAGCAATCTAGTAGGGAGAGGAAGTCTTGGCGGATGTAAAAAGAGGCACACTCAGTGGACCATAATGAGTCTGAGTAACAACATGCAAGATCACACAACTACACAAAAAGGAACTGACTCATATTGAAAGGCGTCCTGAAGGTCTACGTTCATGCTATCACATCTTCAAGGTGTCCTATTCTTGACTCTAGTGGTACATATCATTGGTGGGTGACATTGGCAGCACGCTCCTGTGATAAGGCTGGCCGTTGTAGTCAGGACTCAACCTTGCATGGCGGAAGCTGCTCACCTTGCCAAGCTGACGCAGATGGAAGAGCAAGGTGAGTTTTCGGGTCATGGTCCTGAGAGCCAGGAGGGAGGCCAGAATCTGGGCGAGTAAAAAGAAGAGGTAGATGGAGTGGACAGCTCTCTCTAGAGGGAGGATGATTATGTCTTCATCTGTCAGGAAGAACAGCAGCACCGGCAGCTGGAACATGAAAGACAGGAGCCAGAAGGCTGCCAGCTCTGGCACCTGATGACAGCCAAGCAGAGAGAATTTGGGGAGGAGGATGGAAGAGATAGAATGATAAAGCAGTCAGTCATCAAGGCTCTTCACTTGTATCTGCAAAAAACAACACATATATCCGCTTGCACATCCACACAAACTCCATATAGACACTTCTAGCCAAGAGCTGATTGTTTACACACGCAGGCAGAATACTTAAGCAGCCACATCCTTCCCTTTGTTTTTCATGAGGCACTTTTGTAAAACGGCCCTGTGTTGTGGTTCACAGAGAACGCCGGTTTGAATTACCTTCTCTTTCAGGTTGCCAGTGTAGCCCAGATAAAGTCGGATCACTTCAATAAGAGTGAGGAGGATGATCCCTGTTATGAGCAGACCCTGGTAGTATCCGGGCAGATAATGGTACTGGAAATGAAGCAGAGCTGTGAGATCAGTGGAAAAGAACAGGAAGTATTCTGATAGTACTTCTGATGTTTGAACAATTTAAAAGTCCCAAAACAAAGACAGCGGTATGATTTAACGAAGTTGAAGTATATCTCATTGTGACATGTAATTAAAGAAGACTAATTGCATCTGCTGGACACACTGAAAATAGTTGCAATGAAATTATCTTGATTAAAAAATGGACCAGTATGTGTAGCTGTTTGCCTCTTGGATCACTAGGGTTGGCTGCCACTAGGGGGAATCAAAGTCACATTCAGCGCATAGTTGCATCCAGTAATTGAATTCTAAACCACTATTTCTGTTTTTCCTGGATTCAGAGATTCTATCCACTATCTTATAAATACTTTTGTCATAAAACACATTTGTTTAGATCAAAAAATACATTATCAATTTCCTAGTGAGTTTCTTTCCTGATGAAATCATTTTATTTCATTCAGTCTTATTGGTGGCTGTAAACATTGCTGCTCTTTCTCTACTGCCTAACTAACCTTGATTTCCAACATGAAGACAGCAGAGAACCACCAGCAAGGGAAATAGTACATGTTGAAGTATAGCATCATCTGAAGGGGAAGATGGGAAACCACCTCATTGACCACTGCAAGGGAAGAACATTGATTTGATTTGACTTACTCAAATTATCAAAACATTATACAATAGTATACAATTTTCTGCTGTTTCTCCGTACGGGTTATCAAATTAAGGGTCATGAGGTGAGATATGGGTTACACCCTGGACAGATCACTCATACATAGAATCTATATTCTCATCATGTAGGTGCCTACAACCATTCACACTTACAGGCAAATAAGTCTATGAATCAAACTTGAATGATTTTTAGCTAATGCAGGAGGACGCCGAGGAACACAGAGAGAACCTCCATGGACACAGGGAGAACATTCATACCCCATACAGAAAGGTCCCAGGCTGGATGCTGATGCTAACCTAGAACCTTCTTGCTGTGTGGTGACAGTGCTAACCACTGCACCATTATGCTGCCTAACGACATTGTATTTACTTTAAAAACACATTTTAGATTGAATAATGTAAATAAAAGCTCTTAATTTAGCTGAAAGCAACTTGTTGCTCCTTAGTGGTTAAAGGCACTAATTTGATCACGGTAAATTTCCTTGTGTGGACGAGGGCAGTACAGCCAAAATCACTGACCATGTGAGTCATAACAAGATTAATTTTAAATACTTAAACACATGTTATTTGAAAGCATCACTGAAAGAAAACCAGATGGCCAGCTGATTAGAAATGAAATTGGAACTAACAGTCAAAATTATAGTGTATTTTAGAATTTGAAGGATCACCAAGGTGCCTGTGGTGTGTGAATTGTCAATTATGTACAGTCTGTTCAAACTATGTATTTGTTAGACCACCATGATCAATAAGATTCATTTACTTCAGGTTATACCTGGTAGCTACACGGCTAGACATAGGATATTGAAAACTAATCAGTAGTCATCTGTGTAACCAACCAGAATCGTCCTCCTGCTCCCTGTTGACATCGCTGTCCCCTGTCCTGTTGTGAGTGAACACAGAACTTCCAACATAGGCCAGACCCAGCTGCAGGTTCTCAGGAACAGGCGAGTAGAACACAGGCATTATAGCTGCCGATAAGACAGGAACAGTCCAAAACTCTATGAGTGTCTCAGTGGCTGCTAATCTTAGATCATACAAATGCATCCTCATGGAGGCAAATGGACACACACCAACGCGTGCTGGCAGATACTGCTGCTAATCAGATTATGGCGGAGGAGGCGGGCTGAGGATTAGACTGAAACAGTGGCATGGCAGTTTGTCACTCAGTTAATAGCTACATATTGTGCCCAGTTCAATTCAAGTCTAATTAGGGGGGGAAAAACCCTTACTTATGGTTGACGTAGATAAGAACCAGAACATTTAATTACAGAAGAAGGACATTTTGCTTAATTTTAGAACAGAGCTAATTATTTCTCTAGAGATAGGGGAACATTGCTTAACTAAGAATCAATGTGGGAGTATTCTGTATGTGTATGGACATTCATTTAAAGGTCCTTGGAAGTGAAGAACATAATATACCCATAGATCCACTCAACAGATATTGTGATAATGTACAGCCTCTTTATTTTAACTGCAGCAGGTGACACAGCAGACAGCACCTGGCCAGCGAGTACTCAGAATGCTGCCTGGCCCATCATTAGGCCTTGAAGCCTCATTCGTCATTAATGTGACCAGGATGCGGTGGCGGTGTTTGACCACAAGGTGTCATCACAGCTCATCCCTGGGGGCATGTAGGGGGAAATGCTGGAACTCCTCTGGCACCTCTTCCCCTTTCTGGGACCTCTTGTAGAAACCGAGGGAGTCCAATAGGCTGCTGATCTCATCTGCCTTCATTTTCTTCACAGGAACAGTCTGATGTATAAGGACGCACAAAACATAGACACAGAAAGGTATTAATGAATTACGCATGAATGTCATATATCTACATCCCAGTATATGCATGAAAACATACTGTATTTTGTGATTCAGTATAAGCGGACTCAGATTCCTCCTGCATCATTTGATCTCAATTAATTGTAAAACTACTTCAAGAAAAAGTCATTTTAGAGTTTCAAAGCGCATCCACATGAAACACTACATGAAAACAACGCTAAATAATCTCAGAATGAGACAAAAATAAACCAGTTTGGAAAAAGTTTCATAGTAAATCTAAATAATGACTCCTTTTGTTATCAAAGAGGCCGTTTTAATTCGTTTGTGTTGGTTTCAGTGCACAGTTTGACTGGTCTAATTGCAGGCTTTTCTTAAGCTACAAAAATGAGTCTGATGGAAAAACTGAAGAACTTATTATTATTACTTATTATCAAGAAAATAATATTGAATGGTTTGAAACAGTTAAAGGCATGCCTTCTCTCTTTTTTAGTGCAAATTCTTGCTCAGCTGTCTATTTTATATTCTTTTATCATCCTCCTAATTTCTGTTTTTGCATTAAGTTTGACCCCACCTCTCACCCGTAGCTGCTGGGATAGGCTCCAGCCCCCCCGCAACCCTTAATAGGAACAAGCGGAAGAAAATAGATGGATGGATGGATGCATTAAGTTTATCTGTTTATTTGTGTTTGTCACTCCGTCAATTGACCTGTCCAGGGTGAACCCTGCCTCTCGCCCGAAAGCCGCTGGGATAGGCTCCAGCCCCCCGTGACCCTTAACAGGATAAGCGGAAGAAAATGGATGGATGGATGGATGGATGGATGGATGGATGGATGGATGGAACTCCGTCAAACACACTAACTGTTTGACAGATGATCTGATATCAGAAGTCTTAAAAATTCCCTTCGTGAACGTGCCTGAATGAAGCTCCGTCCCCAAGCTGGATAAGATCCTTGAATCACATCATATCATTCACATCAAATCTCACCTTTACAACCTCGTCCTTGTCATTATAGAATATCAGAAGGGGATCCTTCTCTTCCGACGAATCATATTCCAAGTTGTGGCTACACAGGAAAGAATGGATCAAGGGAAACAACAGCTTGGCTGTGTTTGAGAAGAATGAAGCACATACATCTATTCTTAGACTCAGTCCACATGTTTTCAACTCGGAAGAGCAGAGATTTGGAAAGCTCATAGGAACTCATAGGCCTGGCACTGGACTTGGCAGCTTTGTGAGGAACGCTGTTTGGTTTACAAAATCGGGTCATGAGAATTTTTTTTTTTTCTTTTGGAAAGGTCACGTCTAACCGAAAAGGAACATGAAAAGAGGATACTAGAGGGCCCATCGCTCCATGAGAAAATGGTGTAGCTCGGGCATTTTCTTTATGCCTCATCCAACAACACTGGGAGCCTGCAGGGATGACAACAGACAGACATTGGTGTCAAACAGCAGGCTATCATCAGAGGTGACAGAAAAATGTATCAATGCCAAGACAGTACATTTCATAGTCCCTTATTTTATTCATCATCTGCTTAATGAATGTATGACTGTGTCGAATGTTGCAGCGATATACAATAATTCATTTGTTCGACGGTCCTTTAAACCGATCTCGATCATTTTCTCTTGACATTGTGGTATTCTTTTCAACTCTCATTGCTACAGAGGCACATCACATTCACTTGATTTAAAAAAAAATTGGCATTTTACGGCAAAAGGGATTTTGTAATCATGAGATCAGGATCTTGTGATTATGAGAAAAATTCTAGTAATTATTAGAGCAGGATCTCGCCTGTAAATTCTGACTTAGCATGAGTGGCCATGATGGCGCTATCGCAGTTAATCTGCTAGTACTACCCTCTCGGTGTGAGACACTGAGAAATACTGCTGTTTCTTAAAAAATGAGGACAATATTAATATCAGTATGGCAACACTGCACAGGCATCTCGTGTCCATGAAATCGCTCAGGCACAGAACTTTGCTCGTGGCTGCAAGATTGTTTCTTGTTATTATGAGATGAGGTGTTTACATTTCTTTTAAATCCAGTGAATGCAGTTTGCTTCTATTCATTGCAGCCCCGCAAATCTGTTTTATTTCTGACATTAAACATTTTTTTCTTCTCTGATATCACAAATTACTGACCATTTTATGGGCATGATAAAAAGATCCGTCTGTACTCACCAGCAGTTTACCTCTGGCTATATGTATTTTTTCCTCAACCTCCGTGTCGCTGATTGTCTCTGATGCCCCAACAACAAAGGTAAAGGCCAGCACCAAAAAAACCCACATTTTGAGACAGATTCCAGTCTCAAGTTGCTTTTGCTCTATCAACAGTGTCAGTAACCTTTACATGGAAACTGTCTGATAGTGAACAACACCATGGAACATCCCCAAAGGGGGGGCACTGTCCACCCATGTACATATTTCTTGTTTTTCTATGTTATCATGCTAGTTAGTCAGATCACAGTGTCTCTGGTCAGCAAACTGGCCTGCGTATGGATGAGTTCTACACTGGAGTGAAGCAGTCATTCATCACTGATATTTAAAAAGCCATGTCGCGGACCCTCTCAACATAGTTTCGTCTATATCTGATGACATTTTGGTCCACAGAAACCATGTGGCATCTGCACTCTTATCACTTTTTCCCATACCTGCAGGTGGTCAATGGCCGATGAGAGCCGGGTCTCCTCTCATCAAAGCCGAGAGCTGCTAAGCCTGATTTGATCTGGCATTTTCTCATTCATCATAAAGAGAAACATTATTTATAAAAAAAATATATGTTGAATATCAAGGGATAACTTGGAGTCAAATGTGGCCGAACTCATATTTTGATTACCACATTTTGATTGTCTGTCTGTTAGCAGGATTAAGGAAAAGCTATGGCACACTCTCAGAAACAGAGGTACCAGTGTCAACTGAAATGGCACAAATGGGGGGATACTGTATATCTCACTGACATTTTTGAAGCAGGAAAAATGGGTGAGTGTAAGGATCTGAGAGACATTGATAAAGGCTGCATCGAGATGGTGAGACCGGCTCAGAGCAGCTCCTGAACTGCAGCAGTGATTAGTAACTGCCAAAAGTGGTCAAAAGAAGGAGGACCAGTGAACCGGTGACAGGGTTCAGGAGGCCACAGGCTCACATGTGTGCATGGAGAGGGAAGGCGAGCTACTGTAGCACAAACTGATGACAATGGGGTTATGTGATGTTGAGTCAATGGTGGTCCTCATAGAAAGGTGACAGAACACACAAGTCATCGCAGCTTGCTCTCAATTGGGCTGCCTAGCCACGGACCAGTCAGAGTGCTCATGGTGATTCCTGCCCACCACCAAAAGTGGCTACGATGAGCATCAAACCTGCACCACAGAGCCTCAGGATACTGTTTGTGTGTGCTTGTTTTTTGAATCCCAATCTCTCCGGCATTGTGTGGAAAAGTAGTGTTGATCTCAACAAGAAAGCAAATTTACACATCTGATTAAGTTCAACCATAGAATTAGATCTGTAGATGGAATTATATGATATAAACAAAAGCAAGTTGGAATTATTCATGGATACCTGCCAATCATCCAGATGTGTGAGGAGGTACACAATATGACAGGAGCAAGGAGTTAAACATTGCCGTCTGGCTTTGCTTCCTGCCTGTAAGACCAGATTCAGGGCTAAAAATAAAGTTCTATAAGAACGCATTTATGCCTAAGAACCTTTCATCAGTGAGGCCCATTGATAGACTTTGGAGCAGATGTTTGCAGAGGAGTCCCAAGCATGAAGAGAAATAAAAATATGCTATGTCATATTCACCCTGTGTTGGGATTTTGGATGGTGTCTTGTTAAGAACTCTACAAGTTTCACTTGTAGTCCCCTTCATCTCCAACCGGAGGAAATTACAGAATGTTGTTTTTCTTTGAAAGGAGCCACAAAACAAGAACAGTTCTGTCCTAAGAAGAAAAGCTTCAAAGATTGTTCCCTCGAAGGTGCATTCACTACCCCAAAAGGAACATTG
Organism: Aulostomus chinensis; assembly: GCF_037954235.1. NCBI lineage: Eukaryota > Metazoa > Chordata > Actinopteri > Syngnathiformes > Aulostomidae > Aulostomus > Aulostomus chinensis. Next base: position 16,079,746 of record NC_141325.1, on the reverse strand, counting down.
CTCTTTAAGAGGCCAGAGTTGCACTGTTTTAGCTGACAGAAAGCATCTAAATTGAACCGCACACGTGCACACGCACACACACACACACACACACACACACACACACACACACACACACACACACACACACACACACAAATAAAAAATATACAAACTGAAACGATATTTTGCTTTCTCTTTCATTTTTTTTAGTTTGTTGTGTGTTGTTTCTTTTTTGTTTTAATGAATTTTGAAATGAGATTGAACTGATCAAGAAACACAGGTTTCTCTTCAATCTTAATTCTATTTCACTGTTAACATGTGTCCTGCGTGGTCTGCCCTGTCTGGAAGTTCTTCATTTAAGTTTTCATCATCAATTCTTTTACTAAAAGCTTAGTACAGATTCCTTTACACACACAGATTCGCAGATTCTCTTATACTGCTCCATGGTAAAGCATGAGACACAATGTTTAGCTCCACATTTGCTTAACACTTCCAAAGAGTATCTTCACTCGTCGAGTCTGTCTTGAAACTATATCAGGTCACCACAAGAGGGCAGTAAAACACACATGAACACAAGTTTGGCAGGGAAAGTGTGCTTCCAAATCCTAGCCACAGACAATTATCTTTCCAACAAAAATAAACCATTCCTGCCTGGAATGCTGACGTGAAACCATCTCTCTGTCTCTATCTTTTCCAGACACAGAGCTCTGAAGCTCTGTGCTCTCTATGTGCTGTTTGAGATTATGTGTCAAATGGCAGTAAAACAGTCCCTCTTTTTAACAAGGTTTCCTCCCCTTGGCAGCCATCGTAAACCTCTGAGTCTGTATGCTTGCAGGTTTACTCCTTGCTGGAGTTTTATGTTTGCATTTTTAAACGTTCTTAACATAAATTTCCCCTGAAAGGAGTTCGGATAATTTTAATGGTTGCCTCAGAAGATGAGGTTTGATGAGAGAAAGGGAAGAAAGTAGCTCAGAAAGGGGAAGTGAGGAGAATGAGCTGTGGAGATGGGGTGATCTCTCCCCTGTATGTGTGTGTGGATGCATACCATATGTGCTCAGGATCAGCATGTTTCAGCTTACATCATGCAGCGCACGCCAAAAGGAGAAGTTGTTATATTAATCTGCTGCTGACAAAGTGGAAAAAAGCATTCGTGTCCAGAGGGTTATGGAACATAGATGATTGTACTGAGCAACTTCTTTTTCCAGTAGGAGTTTTGCAAATTGTAACAATTGCAGCTGGCAAATGATCAAAGGCTAAAACACCTCGCTGTAATTCGGCCTCCATGGGTGAGCTTATTATAAAGATGCACGCTTCCTGTTCCTCCAAGGCACCAAACACTACCTTCCAGACATCAGCGTGTATGTGCTGTATGTGCAACTTTATTTGAGTTACTGAGAAAGAGAGTACATTTGTTTCTAAATGTCTGTGCTTAATTATTTTATTTTATAATCATATTGATGAGCAGTGGAGGAACAAATAGTTATATGTGTGAGTTTGAGTGTGTGTGTGTGTATGTGTGTGTGTGTATGTGTGTCCTTATCTGTCTGGAGCCTCAGGGCAGCTATGGGGGGGGGGGGGGGGGGGGGAACGACGACAGCCTGCTGCTTGTCTGCCTCCTGCACTCCAGCGCGCTCATAAAGAAGAGAAGTGGTGCTCATGACCATGTGGAGAACTTCATTCAGTAAGAATCCAGTGCCAATTAGTGGTCTGTATTCTATATAAGTAGACATATCATAATGAAAGTTCAACTCTATATTATAACATGTTGGGGAAAAAGCTGGTTGCCCAATAAGATATAAAAAAATATATATCCGGCTTAGAAAGGAAAAGTTAATTTAAAGGAATTTTTTTTCATTTAAGAAGTAATCATATTTGTTTATCATCATGTTGCTTTCTTATTTGAAACAATCTTTAACCTGACTAAAATCGATTAAAGTAAATGAGGCAATGAAGAGTTGGGAATGGAGTGAAGTGTCTATGTGACAGCGACTGCAATCAAATTTACAGCTTGTGCAGTGAATGATAACATTACAGAATTTGATTTAGCTTGTGGTTAGCTTGAACCTACGACCTAAAATAAGTGGCTCCAGTTGAGGCCGCAGAGGGCTGTGGGACTCTGCTGGTCCTGGTGAAGAATCTGTTGGGTACAGACATGGATTCCCTGCTACTGACCTTTTTTATGCTGATGATGAAGGTGAGACAGGACTTCTGCTCATATAGGACAATGGTACTCTTTTGTACAACATAATATAGAAAAGTATTTTATAAAAGTTACTACTTTATCAAAGATAAAAAAAAAAAAATTGTTTAAGGCTACTTATAATTGGAATATTCTGCAGCTCTATTTCACCATAAAACAATGTAATGTTCCATGTTCCCTCTCAGTATCTTTGACATTACACAATACTGTATAACATGAAGTCAAAATTTGGAAACTGTTGTTATCAAATGGCTATCAACAACCGCTATTTGAAACATTCTGGCTTACTTAGGTTATAGATGCCATGCTAGTCGTCGTTGTCTCCAAATATAATGTTAATTTGTTCATGTCAATCACTTTATTCAGGGGCATAAATGAGTAATTAAAAGGAAAAACCTAGAAAGGCAGCTTTAAGGTTGTATACATGTCTCCAGGTGTTCCAGGGATATCACATTTGAGGTGAGGTGGCAGTGAACTTGGTCTTTGACCGCCCAAATCTTTTCAGCTCATCCTTGAGTCCAAATGAATGTTTGAGCCAAATTTGAAGCTAACAGTAAGAATGTGATGTAGGGACAGATGAGGGAAAACCTGCAAACACCATGCCTCTACTCTACTGGTCTGAACTATTGTGATAAATTCTTCTGTTTCTGTGTGATAATCTCCATTTAGAGCTTACAACATTATGCATCTTTGTGTTCTTGAAGCAATTAAAGGGATTCTTCACACACACTGGCAGTTGCTTTGTTGCTGACTTTGACCTTTGACCTCCCTAGAGGAAGAAGACTGTACTCCTCTTTAGGTCCCAAGACTGAAAAACAACATATCTGCAGTTATCAGTATGATGTGCACTAAAAATAATTCCAGTGTTTGCATATTTAAATGTGAAATGAAGTGATCTTACATGCCTGGCAGTGACATCATGGTGGATGTGGGATAGGATTTGACGTGGAGGTGGGGAAGGGTGTGAGGGTTGTGGAGAGATTTGCACTGATGGATGTCCAGTTGCTGACCACATCACAGGAGCCGGGGGGCAAGCAGACACCAACCACCGCTCCCCTCCCTTTAATCTCAGCCTGGGTAATCAGAAGCACATGGCTCCCCATAATGGCTCCAGTGTTGTCCTGTGAAGTAGGACGGGGTTGCAAGGGTTGCACACACACCAGCACACAGCCACGTTGATGGCAAATAGACAGCACACACACTTCCCTTCAAATGCTTGTGCGCTGTAATCACATATTCCGGTATTCACTTAAAACAAAGCTAAAAGGAAACTGCTTTTTAAGAAGTTATTGATAAGAAGACAGTGAATAAAGTTGGTCTGGCTTCTGAGTCATAAAGACATGGTTCTGTTGTGATTTCTGCAAAAGGTGTAAAGTTCCTGATGGCTCAAGAAGAGCTAACACTTCATGTTTTAGTAACTTGTCTCAGTAGAAAATTGGAGCAGAAGTTTGCGTCTCAAACAACAAAGCTGTTGTAAGCTACAGTCCGTCGCCCATGAACAGGACTATCGGGACTGATGGAGTTCAGAGCACAAACGCATAAGACATCTGCTCATTTTCCCTAAGTTTGGGCAAACACATTCAGTCTTGTGATCATTTCTCCCTTTTGCTATCTGGAATAAGGTGCCTTCTTTGCCTCTCTAGGTCAGAGTGGGTGAAAAAAAAGGAAGAGAAAAAAAAAACCTTAGGTCAGCCTGTGGAATACGTGAAAGCTGAAACCTCAAACCACATTATGAAGTTTGAAGTCCCACTTTACTGCACAGATAGCAGATGGATGGTTGTGTAAGGGAATAAAGGACAGGGAGAGAGAGAGAGAGAAGAAGGAAAACAGGCTTGAGAGAAAATGCAAGGGAGGTTTTAAATGATAGAGGAAAAGAAAGAAAGGAGAGCAAATGACAATCTGCTTTCTATTAACAATCCAAATATTGTAATACACTCGTTCCGTAGAATTATGCTGACAAATGGGGAAAATTCAAGGGCAAATTGAAGTCCCAGACAACTGTTTGCACACCCCTTCATGTGAAAGAAAAGGGGGGGGGGGAACTCCATCTGGATAGAACGACTGTGGCTTCATTACATTTCTGGCTATTCACATTTGTTTGTGCAGAATATGAAAACTTTGTGTACTGTATGTGTCTCTCAGAAGCACTGCAGCCTTGACTCATCAGTCTGGCTCAAAGAAATTTGAGCCCGTATTGACCCATTAAAGTAGTTTGAACTAAATAATACTTGTCAAACTCATATCCAGCCTCAAAAAATCAGACTCCTTCACTTTCAGCAGACTGGCTCTTTTAGCCTGGTTTCCATACATCATCAGCTTGTCTGCAGCTTCTATTTGGGAGGTCGGCTTGTTGTGTGGTTGCTCTTAATTTGTGCATTAAGTGTGGCTCATTTTAGCTTGGTGCCACTGCTGGGGAGTTTCGGGTCTATTATAATGACAGTCTGAAATCGCAGAGTAAGTAGATGTCACTGGAAATGAATAAACACACATTTGATGCTGGTGCTGCCCCCCCCCCCCACCTCTCTGGTTGCACACTGACCTCAGTTCTCAGTGGTTTTGGCTCAATTGAAGCACCAGTTCCATTTCCAGTAAATGTCATTTCATAGTTACTGCATTTCTACAGAGCTGAAAAACAACATTTAATGTGTAAGAAGGGACTGCAATTAGACAGCGTTGCTTGCAGACAGTGTGTCGACAGAGATACAAATCCTCCTTGGCCATATCTGATGCAATGATCCAGCCAGAGCGATGACAGCCTTTTAGGATTTTGTTCTGCAACACTTTCATGTCAGATAAATGTTTGAGAATCACACCCAAGCGACTTGAGGTTTATCAAAAAAACAACTTGAAAAGTTCATGAACACTGAAAGCATTTATGTTTTCTGAATAGAAGAAGGGATTTGCATTGAAAGATACTTTTTTCCCCTTCTTTCTATCATCCAGGACTTACACAGGCACTAAAAACTGCTCTTGACTCGGTCCACGGTAGAATTAATATTTTCAACCCCTTTCAAGTGGAACTCTACTCCGCTTCCTTTCTGCTTTGCATTGCAGAAAATATTTGTCTTTTTCCCCCTCACTCATAAATTTCTTTCTTCCTCTCCTTGCAGGGACTGAAATGGCTACCAGATGTGGTTCCAATCTGCTCCTGTTGCTATGGAAACCCAGGGACTTGAATAGGTTTTCCAGGGCTTTTGGCTGACTCATAGGGCTTGAGTTTTAAAGCTGTTTCTATAGACTTGGCACACTGGAGAGTGTCATAGCTCGATGTCATGTTTAGACTGGCAGACAACATGTCACTGAACCCCCTTCCCACACTCAAAACCCTGACTTTTCAACCACTCTACATTAGACTGTATAATCGCTCCTTTGTGTCCTTTTTTTCTTTTCTTTTTTTTGCAAAAAATGAATTTATGTTTCACACGTCAACTTTCAATACAAAGTTAATAAAACGAGCTACATATTACTTTTAGCTGACTGCAGAGAGGTTGTAAGAAGGCCAGCTTTTATAATCATACGCAGGCGTCTCCTAATCCAAAATAGGCTCCTAAAGGCTCCAAAATATACCAGCTAGTTGTAGACATTCTCAATCAAAACAGTTTTAACTGAAATGCTGTGCAACCGTGACACGCAAAGCACATTTCTAGGCTGTGACTTTTTTCCCTCAACCTGTCAAGGATGAAAAGCACGAACATGTGGTGTATCCTCAGCTGAGAATCTTCTCCATCTGCTCATCCTAAACTCACAGATGGAGGCAGTTGTGTCTACATCCTTTTTTCTTCCCGCCCTGAGTCACACTTTTGAGCCATTGTCTCTTGAAGAAAATAATATGTATTGCAGAAAGTGTGTCAGTTCCAGATAGAGCTGTGTAATTATGGAAGACTGATCTGGGGACATCAAGAATGTGGTCGTTGAAAATACCCCCCCCCCCCCCCAAAAAAAAAAAATCAGCAAACATACTTTCAAAGAGGAGCCATGCAGATGTTCTGCAGTCTGGAGAAAACACAAGCCACTACTTTATCAAACATGCATGCATTCACGAACAAATATGCTCGAAGAACACCATGTCAAAAGAATAAGGGTCTAAAACAAAGCTGCTTTGCCTTCTGGTTCCAATTACCTATCACATGATCTCTCCATCCATACTTATATCCATTCATGCATCCTTCCTCATGGCCTTCTGGCACAGTCCCGGGTATATCCCTCTTCTCCCCTCCAAACAGGACATATATGCAGCGCATGATTAACTCCTTAGCACAGAGTTTCCACTGTTTTTCCCCATGAAAGGAGCTCTTGTCCCTATTCACGACGCACCAAATGAACAGTCCCCTGGTTTCCTCTTGCTCTTTGAAGAGCCCCTGTGACCCAGCGACTCCTGAAGGACTCCTGCCACATCCCTGGAGCTCAGCGGCTTACAGGAAAGAGATCAGATATCAATCAGTATTTAAATGAATCTTTCTGGAGGATACCACTGGAGATTTATTAGTCAATATTTTTCACCTCATTGATGGTCTGAGTGTCGACTGGACCAATACGCTTGTAAGGAAAGGTCATGCCCCCAATGAGAAAAGAATAAGGCCACAGTAGATTAGAAACTGATGACTGGAAATTCCTTAAATGAGGACTAATTTAGATTTTTTTTTTTTTTTTTGGTTTCACTATAGCTACATGTTTTGCGTTTCTTTTATTCCAGAGAAGTAAATGAGGAAACCAATATTACCATACACAAATTGAAATCAAAGTCGATTAAAAACAAGGCACAAAAGACAAAAATATACCTTACAGTTGGTGACGGTGTTGCAGCATGTTCGGCCCTTTCAAAAAAAACAAACAAACAAACAAAAAAATGGCCTATATGAAAATAGGCAAAGGCCGGTAAGATAAATTGTCACTTACACAATATTATGGTTATATGTAATGGTATCAACAGTGGTATCATAGTAGTATTGTACAATCATTTCTGTATGAGTTGTTTTTATGGGAGGTAATAATAACAACTGAAGAGGGAACAAAGAGGTTACAGTTTTCCTGTGCAGCTATTAATGCCATATAATTACACTCTGCGTCAAGTGTTACACAAACAATAACATCAACAGAGACCAATTACAATGCCAATGTAAACTTTACAGGAAGAGAGTATGGAAGAGCCCAAAGTAAGCGACGTATTCAAAAACAAAATGAAGCAAATACAAAATGAAAGCCAGTTCATTGACATGAAGGAAACAGGAGGGAACTAAAAAGGTCATATAAGCACAGCTTACAAAGATAATAAAAAGTACACAACGTATACAAGTAGAAAATGCTGGGGGAAAAAAAATGCTTGTTGTACCTTGAAAAAAAACACATGAAGATTATTTCGTATTAGCTGTGAGTGTAAAATATTCTGTAGCCTGTAACATGCCAATAGCATGTGAATGACAAAAATAGTTATCCTCCAATTACTGAAAAAAACTTGAAATTGGATCAGTCCAGTTGAAGTACCTTTGATACCATCGTTTTTGATCTTTGATTTGCTAATTTAAGATAAACACCATTGACAAACATAGCTTGTTATGCTTAAACTGATCCACAGTCGAGGCACATTTGAAGACATCTCACACAAAAACTAGAAAATAGCGTCTTTAACGAAGAATAACTCTACTATGATCTTTAAGGGACACAAAATTGGACACATTTTCTAATAATACCCTGATTGCAGATACAAATTGATATCCATCCATCCATCCACTTTTATTCCTGTTAAGGGTCACGGGGGTCTGGAGCCTATCCCAGCGGCTACGGGCGAGAGGCGGGGTCACCCTGGACAGGTCACCAGTCCATCGCAGGGCCAACACATAGAGACAGACAACCATTCACACTCACAGTCACACCTACGGTCAATTTAGAGTATCAATCAGCCTCGTCCCCTCTTGATGTCTTTGGACTGTGGGAGGAAGCTGGAGTACCAGAGAGAACCCACACAGGTACAGAGAGAACATGCAGACTCCACACAGAAAGATCCTGTGCCCGAGCCGGGACTCGAACCTGGAACCTTCTTGCTGTGAGGCGACAGTGCTGACTACTGCACCACCGTGCTGCCCAAATTGACATCAGTGTCAGTTAACTTTAAATGTCTTTGAAAATTACCTAATCACATTCATTGCTCTGTATGGAGAACAGCAGAAAAGATCTGCATGCTTTTTGGAGGGAGTATTAGACATTATCCTGAGATATGTTTTCTGAATGACAGCACTGGTAAACGCTAAATGTTTTGCACAACAGAAATGGGAGAGTTTAAAGGGAATTATAAGCATGGTATAAAATCAGGACATATGATATTTTGTTTTTTGGTTTAGTGCTGATGCTAATGGAATAAAGCATGTGATAAGAGCTCATTCAAGGGATTTGGTGTTTACAGAGGTATAATAAAAAAAAAGTTTAAATCAGCCCTTCAATGAAAATCAAGACCTTGTTTGGCACTATCAGCAAAGGGAAAAGGGAGCTAAGTACTTAAATCCCTAAAAAGAAAAAAAAAAAGCCTTGAAATGAATGAAATGCAAAGAGGATAAAGGCTCATTTAAACTCAATGGGAAGGTATTGGCACAGCTAGAGCCTTCTGTTGTAGCTTATAGAAAGTCTAAAGTAAGCAGTACCAGCAGAGATCATGGTGTCTGTGACAAAAGAAGAAAAAAAGTGAAAATTTTGAGGAACATTTGCATGTTTTGGTATGAATCTATCAACACATTTTTCTGACTTTGCATGGGCACAGGAACAGAATGCTGCAACAAAAATGCTGGAAGGAGATTAGCTGGGAATGAAACGTCAGTTGGACGAAAGTGGAGAAAAACTTTGAACTGCCCTCTAGTGGATATACTGCAAACATCCATGTCAACTTAACAGATGCATGGAAATATGAGGACAGTGCTTGTTACATTGTTTATTTATGCACAAAAGCATAAATGAGCATCAAAAATTACGGTACTCACAAGAGTAGAAACATGTAGCAGATTTTTTTTTGTGTTATGTTGTATAACTTAATTGTTTTGAAGAAAAAAAACTTTTAAGACATGATTGAACAATCTGAAAATTGCCCTGATAAAAATGTTTATGTTGCTGAACAATCATTTTGTTGTACAACACATGAGTGTTGCTGATGATTGGCATTACAGTACCTCATGTACAAAGAATAGCCTTGACAAAGAGGATTATTATTTGCTCTTTTTTTAAACAAAGGTTTTGTTTTCAATTGAATTTTTCATCCTGGCCCACTGAAATATGTAGAAAAAAATGGCTTGCAATCCTTGGAGGATCTCATTTTAGCACATTTAGTACCTGTGGCGAGCTTAAAAAATAGTCATTTTCCTGAAACCTAGCATATCAAATTGGAACCTAAAAAGCAACCCATATATACATATAGTGGTTGACGTACTGCAGAGTATTACTATGAATTATTTCTGTGCGCCACTGTTGTCACAGTTGTGTCTGGCTTAGCCACAGGTTGTGGTGTGAGACTGATACATAATTGTTACACAAGGAAAAAAAAAAGAGAAGATTCTTGAAGTGTAATACAATGGTGTATAGAAGTCATATACTACAACTTACACAAGTGCACCCTCAGCTTAAAAGCATTTCTTTCTTTTGACTGGTCCTGGAGTCACAGCAAACAGAAAAAAAAATAAATTCCTTCATTGAAAAGCTATGTGGTTCACCTTCCGACAAGTCCATTTTTATCTCTTCCACATCCATCACAAACTTTGGCAATTTCTCAATAAAAAAACAAATAAAACCCCACTTATTTCACTATCTGTGGTGGCATGATGGCTGTCTTTTGCTGAGGCGTTTTAATTTCCGATGTATCCAAAGTACCCTCCTTGCCTTTCTTCCTTGGTGGCTTTTTAATGGGAGTCTTCTTTGGTGTAGACTCCTGTATTGGGTCTCCTGCTCTTGAGCCGTTCAAGTCCTGCTTCTCCGGGCTCTTGGCTTCAGGGGACCTGTGATCAGTGTTGACGGGCGCCACCATCTTCTGAAGGCTGTTCGAGGTGGGCAGCAGGGGCTTGGTGGAACCTTGCTGGTTTAAGCTAGTGGAGGGGGTCCTCTTGGCTTTCTGTGGAGGTGTGGGTTTCTCCCGGTTTCCTTTGGGTGTTGATAGACCATTGGTCTTTGTCAGGCCTGTTCCCTCATTCCTGTTGATACTTTGAGTTTTCTCCTTTAGCTGAGCAGCCAGGAGTGTGGCAGCCTCAGAGTTCATATGAGGATGCATGACCTTGGGGCTTTTAGGTGGCTCCTTGGGGGTCTCCTTTGTGGTGTCTGCACTCTTCTTCTCAGACGAGGAGCTGTGGAAGTTGCTAATCTTTCTGAGAGCATTCTGAACCACACCGTTAATGTGCTCCATGTGACTGGGACTGCTGTGCTCATCCCCAGACTTCTTGCCTCGCTGAGGTTTGTGCTTGCTGGGGGAGCTGCTGATATCTGCCTCCTTACCCTCCTGCTTCTTCTGCTGTTCCTTTAGTTTCTGACGCTCCTCACTCCTGCCTGATCCGTCACTGGAGCTCCTCTTTTTCTCCTTTGGAACTGCAAGTGCTTTCATTCCCCCTTGCCCCTGCTGCTCGGGCTGGGGAGACCCTGTAGTATTTCCGTGGATCCATGACACCTTAGGCTTGGTTGAAGGGTCCGGTGGGCGCGGTTTGGGCTTGCCAGGTGAAGGTGGTGGTTTTCCGTTGCGCTTGGCCTCAGAGGTAGGAGTACTCTCCCCATCCTTGCCACTGCTCTCATCCTCCTTGGACTGCTTAGAGAGCCGGGCAATGCGGGCGTAGAGGGTCGCAGTCGTGGACTCAGAACCACTGGTGGAGCTTTCACTGTCAGAGGATTTCAGCAGGGGCTGCTCGCTGCCTTCTGGTTTTGTGACGCTGGTGTCTTTCAGGGAGGTGTACTCCCCAGCGTCCTCGTCATTAGGGACAGCATCTGGCCTCTCTGTTGCTGGACTGGGGCTGTACTTCTCCTTGCTTTCATTCACAGATTCTGTGGGCCATTCAAAGGTATTAGTCAGGACTATTGATTCAACAGAAATTATTTCATAGTTCATCCAGTGCTATGCAGTTATATGAAATACAGAGTACTTGAATCTATAAAAGCTGCAAGGCCAATGTTTTCATTCATTGGAGAAGCAATTTCTGTAATTGTTATTGTAAATATAAATAAGTATTGTGTTTCCCTTATTCTTGTTTTTATTATGTTAACTTTTGTAGGTGACAGTTTCTTACCCAGTGCCTGTGCACACAGGGATTGAGGAGTGTTATCTATTTAAAATAACTGCTGTGAGAATTGTTAGAAATACCCCTGAAAGTTTAGAGAGACCAAGACTTATTTTTCAAGACTTAAGCCAACTACAGACCAATATCAAATCTTCCTTTTCTCTCCAAAATTCAGGAGAAAGCAGTTGCTAAACAGCTCTGTGACTTTCTCCACAACAACAGCCTATTGGAGGATTTCCAGTCAGGTTTCAGAGTTCATCATAGCACAGAAACAGCACTAGTCAAAGTTACCAATGACCTCCTACTAGCATCAGATGAGGGACTCGTCTCTGTGCTGGTCTTATTAGAACTCAGTGCAGCTTTTGATACCGTTGACCACCACATGAGAAAATGTCATTGGCATTAAAGGAACCACACTAAATTGGCTTGGGTCATATTTTCTAGGTCAATCTCAGTTCGTACTGACTAATAATAAACCCTCTGAAACCACTGCAGTCAGTTATGGTGTTCCACAAAGGTCTGTGCTTGGACCAGTCCTCTTCAGACTATACCTGCTTCCTCTAGGTCACATTATTAGGAAACAATCAAATAAATTTTCACTGTTATGCAGACGATACGCAGCTGTACTTATCAATGCATCCATATGAAACAAATCAGCTGACAAAACTGGAGGCCAGTCTAAAGGCAATAAAAACACGGATGACCCATAATTTACTTTTATTAAACTCTGACAAGTTATTGTGCTGGGCCCAAAAAAAACCTGAGAGACAATGAGACAGGTACCCTGGAAGGCATTACCTTGGCCCCCAGCACTACTGTAAGGAACCTAGTAGTTCTCTTTGATCAGGATCGGTCCTTTAACTCCCACATTGAGCAAATTTCTAGGACTGCTTTCTTTCATTTACCTTACATTGCTAAGATCAGGCACATCCTGTCTCAAAAAGATGCTGAAAAACTCCCAGAAAAAATGTCCCAGAAAAACAGGCTGGATTACTGCAATTCCTTCCTATCAGGCTGTACCAGTAGGTCCCTGAAGACTCTGCAGCTGGTCAAGAATGCTGCTGCTCACGTGTTGGCAAGAACTAGGAGAAGAGACCATGTCTCTCCTGTACTGGCTTCTCTGCATTGCCTCCCTGTCAAATTTAGAACAGAATTCAAAATTCTTCTTCTAACATACAAAGTCCTTAACAGTCAGACACCTTCATATTTGACAGAGCTCCTAGTCCCGAATTATCCAGCTACAACCCTTCACTCCCAGGATGCAGGGTTACTGGTGGTTCCTAGAGTTTCTAAAAGTAGACTGGGAGTCAGAGCCTTAAGCTATCAGGCTCCCCTCCCGTGGAACCGTCTCCCAGTTTCGGTCCAGGATGCAGACACCCTCTCTACCTTTAAGAGCAGACTTAAGACCTTCCTTCTTGATCAGGCTTATAGTTGGGACTGCTTAGGTTAGTCCTTAGATATGCTGCTATAGGCTTAGACTGCTGGGGGATCTCCCATGGTGCACTGGGCTTATCTCTCCTCCTCTCTTTCCTCTCTGTCCTCCTGTATGTGTTATATATAAATCATATTCATATGTGTCTCTACCTCGTCTTCTTTTCCGGAGCCTTCGGGCTCCCCGCATCCCAGATCCTGGGTGCTGCTGGAGGAGGCTACAGACCTGAAGAGGCTCAAGCTGCCACCCGTAGCCCCACCTGCTCCCGTCCCCATCTGTCCATCAGTCTCTTCCTTCCTCCCTGTCTTAATCTCTGTCCCTCTCTTTCCTTCTGCATATCTGTCTTCCTCCATTATCTGTCTTTGTCTCTGCCCCGCTCTCCTGCTCTCTTTCCCCCAACCGGTCAAAGCAGAAGGCTGTCCCCATTGAGCCTGGATCTGTTTGACATTCCTGCCAGTTAAAAGGAAGGTTTTCCTCGCTGCTGTTGCAGGATGTGCTTGCTGATGGAGAATTATTGGGTGTAAATTCATTGAAGGAGTGTGGTACTAGACCTGCTCTACCTGTAAAGTGTCATGAGATAACTTTGGTTGTGATTTGGCGCGATACAAATAAAATTGACTTGACTTGACTTAATTTATGCTTTCTGACACAACTGCATCTGAGAAAGTCAGACTCCTCTGCATATTTATATGTCTCTGAGCTAAGTTAGCTAATTTAGTTAGTTAGCTAGTTAGCTAGTTAGCTAACCAGCAAAAACTGGACTTTGGTGTGTCTTTGGCTGTTAACCACATGAGATACATGGAGCACAAGATTGGCTTTATGTCCGTCCCCCTGACGGATAATGTAAACCCATCAGTACTGTATACTTTCAGCGCCTCAGTTAACACCGTTATCACATGCTCCAGATACACCCACGTTTCAGTGTTCCAATGAAATTCCTCCCAGTGGCCCTCATTTATCAGTCAAGTGAATAAACTGTCACAGATCTGAATGTAGGAATCATTATTCAGTTGGACTTGTGTGATTTATCACCCCTGTTGTACCTCACCTCTCACTGCATATCATCATGTAAATATCACACTCCAGTACCTTGTGGTTCTGGAAGCCTAGCCCCTTGGGTTTATGCAGGAGAAGCATAATCTGGCTGAGAAGAGGGACTTCTTGGAACTGGAGACTGAAACCCTCATGTCACCGGATAAACTGAACCAACTAGTTTTATTTGACATGACTTAAGACTGATTTACAACCATTTCCTGTTGTATGTTCTTTTGCTAAAATGAGGGCTAATGTTATTTGCTGCTTTTCTATCATGTTGCACTCAGACATGCACCACGATAAACCAGTTAGACATTCTTAAAATGTTTCAGCGGGACATTAGGAATGTGCTAGCTGTCGTTTTTACACATAATTCAAGTATCTAAGAATAAGGGCTATTGTATGTTGAAAAGTGAAGTAAACCTGAAATTTGTTATTTAATGTATGATTTGGCTTCATAAATACCACATTAAGATTAACAGGATAACAAAATATGGTCATTAAAAAAGGTTCTAATAGATTTAAATTACAAAACACATAAATGAACAAGCAGGCAACAGAAATAGCAAGACAATATTACGCATTTCATTCTTTTTTTAATGCCCTAACACACTGGTTATTCCTTTACTCATTTGTGTAAACACATGTCTAACAGCTGGAACAGCTCCAATAGATATTATCAGCGCTCTAATTCTGATTCAAACTGTTTTCACAATGGAGAGACTAAGAAATGGACGAATCCACAGAGAAAGCACAGGAAATCCAACAATCAAACACACACAACAAAAATCCCCTAAAATAAAACCTAGCTTGCAATGTCTGACTTCCAGAATAGAAACTGTTGCAAAGGGTGTTTTCCGCCAAACATCAAGGAGTTAGTCACAGTTTGGATTTGTGCCATATGCTGACTTGACCGTACCATTTCCTGTTTATACTCTTCTTGATCTCAAAGCAGAACCTGAACCTAGATGGCACATGATGAGAGCCAATCGTCTCCATAATGAGATTTGCAAAAGTGGGTAAGTCATTGTACGGTCACAGTGGGGATTGTGACTTCTCCAGAAGCGTGTGCGTAGCAGCATATGTGTGTGTGTGTGTGTGTGTGTGTGTGTGTGTGTGTGTGTGTGTGTAAAAAAAAAAGACGAATGAAAGATTCTTGCGTGTCACTCAAGATAACTAAATTATTTATTTATTCATGCAATGACTCACCTTCATGGGGCACACAGTAAACTGGCCCCTCGTCTCCGCTCTCAAAGGAAGAGAAAGATTCCTGGGAAGACCAGGAGGAGGGAGAGGGCTGCTCGGCCACTGAGGGGGGCTCGATGAAGCTGCAGTTGAAGTTGTTCTCTGGATCGTGGTGGGCTACTGAGAACAGAAAACAAACGCAGAAGCCAAAAGGTCAGAGAGAGGGTATTATACCATGTTACAAGAACAACAGTCTGCTCTCACTCACTCTCCAATCTGCAGGAGAGTTGTAAAAAAAAAAAAAAGAAAAAAAAAGAAACAGGTTTCATTGGTTTTCCATGTGAGTTTACAAAGGCTGCAAGTTTCTAAGAGTGAATGTTGAGCTCTTTGGATGTAAACTATTTAGCATTTCTAGATTCTGATGGCAAATAGCAAGGAGATTCTCAAAAGGTGAAAATAATTTCGGAATTTACTCAGGAGACAACTTAACATCATTTTTGGTGCATCCCCTGATTTTTCAATAGAACTGGACGGTTCATGTGATGGAGAGCTACAAATATTTTTGAATTTGTGCTATATGAGCGATGAAAACATAGAAGCAGGTTTAAACAACCCAACAAGTTCATTACCAACTGATGTTCTGTATGTTAATTCATTCAAAAAAGGGAGGATAAAAGCAAAATGCTATCATATGATTGTGAAGCAGTCACCATATGGTGCAAGACAGTCTGTAATTTGAACAACAGCTTTAGAAATGGAGGATATCCGAAGAAGCGCTTGCTCCTTATCTCCTTTGGATGCGTTCAGTTTGCTCAGCTGATTCTCTTCCATGCACTCAATTGACAAATGTCATTCAAGGGACCTCATTTAAGCTGTTTACTCTTCTTGCTTCCTCTGCATGCCATCTTGCAGCCCACCTCCACCCCAACTCATTCTTTACACACTGTATCTGACTTAAATGTCACTACTGTTGTCTTTGCTGCCAACTCTGGACCCTACAGAGATATTTTCCCTGACTTTGGTTTTCCATGTATTCACATACTGTATCCTGGATGACATTAACTCGGCCTCCAGCACCACCGTAAGAATCTGGGAGTTATCTTTGATCAGGATTTGTTTTTAACTTCCAAATATAGCAAAGCTCCAGCACTGCCTTCTTTTATCTACATAACATAACTTGGATCAGACACATCCTGTCTCAAAAAAAGACGCAGAAAATCTAGTCCATGCATTTGATACTTCCAGGCTGGATTACTGCAGTTCCCTACTCTCAGGCTGCACCAACAAGTCTCTAAAAACTCTTCAGCTTCTCCAATATGCTGCTGCCTGTATATTACAGTATCAATAACTATTAGAAGACATCATGTCAGAACAGAATTCAAAAGTCTCCTTCTAAAAGCCCTCAACAATCAGGCACCTTCTTACCTGACAGAGCTCATGGTCTCCTACTATCCTGATACAATCCTTCACTCCAAGGATGCAGGGTTACTTGTCGTTCCTAATGAGAGCCAGAGCCTTCAGACATCAGGCTCCTCTCCTGTGGAACCGTCACCCAGTCTAAGTCTGGGATGCAGATAGCCTCTCTATTTTTAAGAGTAGATTTAAGACTGTCCTTTTTTAACAAAGGCTACAGTTGGGCTGACTTAGGCTAGCCCTTAGTTACGTTGCTGTAAGCCTGAATGCCTCTCTGCTCCTGTCTGTCCTCCTGTACTCATTCATACATGCATGTTACCAACTTGGCTTCTTCCCCAGAGTCTTTGTGCTGTGTCACCTCACAGATCCACCCTTCGTATTGGTATAAGCACGAGTAGTATTCATCTTAGTATTTTCAGTACTGTGTTAACATTAACATCAGGAATGTGTGTTTGTGTCAGTGCTACCATTTTCATGCTCATATTATACCAAAGGGGCAGCACTGTCGCCTCACAGCTAGAAGGTTCTGGGTTCAAGTCCTGCCTCGGGCACGGGATCTTTCCATGCGGAGTTTGCATGTTCTCCCTGTGCCTGCGTGGGTTCTTTAATTAATTAATTTAAAGTGTGTATTTTTAGACCTGCTCTAATTCTAAAGAGTCATGAGTTAAGTGTTTTTGAGATTTGGCGCTATATAAATAAAACTGACTTGATTTGACTTGCACATGGAACTGCAGGGGGCTGCCTGAAGTGTTACCTTGGAAAGATTCACAAGATTACACGACTAACAATCTAGTCAGGCTTGAAGTTGTGTGCTGGTGTTCTCACCAAAAGTGGTGTGTGAGGTGGTGGTTGAGGTGGTGATGACGCCCAGACTGATTCTTCAGAGGAGGTTAGTGTGAATGCTGCTATACTATCAGTTGTAACAGAACTAGAGACTTTCCTCTTGGAAAAAAAAGTGAAGTACACCACTAGAAGCTTTTTCGTGACTTTTTGAAATCTACCTACCAAGTACTTCTTCAGAGTGTCAGTCCTTTTTCAAATAGTTTCAATACTATTCGACTTCCCAGATATATATCTTCTCTACCAAACTATCTACAGTAGTAGGTCAGATTACCTTAACAAAGCTGTTCTGCCAAATCTAGGTTACTGAAATGACACTTAAGTTATAATTTTTGAAAAAGGGGTCCAGGCTGAACATGTCAGATGACATCTGGGCGGAGGCAACATATTTGCATATACAGAGCTACCCACTACCCATATTTAATGATATAAAGCTCAATAAAATCTGTATATCCATTTACAATGAAGTGATACTATATAGACTGAATCTCTGCAACACAATGGAAGTTAAAAGAAAGTAAATATATTTCAACATGAAATTTTTTTTTCATTTTCATACCAATTTCATGTCTTTGCTTTGAGATCAGAGCTCCAATAGTATTATGGACCAGAACCAGGAGTAATACTTTCTTTGTCTGTGTCTTTCTGGCTTTCTTTTACAGATAAAATAAAAATCACACTGTATTGTTGTCATAATTATTCATCGTATTTAGGTGCTACTGTACCTACGAATGAAGGATTCTTCTGCAAAAACAGATACAAGATATTCTTAAAATGGAAAAAACAAAAAAAAAGTGAAATCAAACTGTTATACACAGTTACTTGCCACTAACTATAGTGAATTTTATTTTTTGGTTCAAATTTTAATCCGTTTTAAGAATGGCTTCTGTCTGTTTAAATGGAGACTCAGTGGCTTCTTTCATGGTTCTCAAGTAAGTCCTCTCCTTGAATATGTAGGTCAAGTCTTGTTACTCTCACGCTATCAACCACTTTTTTTTTCCATCCTCCATCCTTCCATCCAGACACTGCAGCATTCTGCTGACCCAATCAGTCTCAGGACAGCTGCGGTTTCTGAGGAATGGTTGTGCTTGATCTTCCCATCTGGCGCGAATAGCTGAGTTTTGGTCTAAACTGTACTGGGCGTTAACGTGACATGACCAACCACATCAGATACCCCTGTTTATGCGGCCGATGACACATGGGTCCATCCGTTTGTTTAGTCCTCAGATAAACCATCCATGGAAGGAATCCCCTAACTGTGCCAGGACCCTGGCCTTGCTCCTTAGCTGTTCTTGTTTAAATGCAACCAAAAAAGATTAGGTACTTAAAGAGATCTGAGGCGAAAGTTTGCTGATGTGGTGCCCATTTTGGAAAATCATAAAATAAAGTATTGTTCACTCTGCATAAGCGGTGATATCCTAGGTCCCTGAGATTTTAAAAAAAAAAAAAAGATAATTGTAAACTAAACAATCTGGTGTTATTATTCTGTCGCAAACCAATCTGTGTACTCCCTGTTTTCCTGTGTCCTCCCTTATGCCTCACATCATGAGACTTTCAACTTCCAGTTTTTTGTTTTTTTTACACAACTACAATTTGAGCAAAGGCGTTTAAAATGCTTGCATGTTTGTAGAAAGTAGATTTTTAACTTTTTTTTTTTCCATACTGACTCTACTTTTTCCAAATTAGGGATTTGAAATGTTACAACCAATGCTACTCAGATGCAATATGTCTTTGATCATTTAGACTGTACGTTGTGGTCATGCACCAGTGGTATAAAGCACACTGAGGAAGAGATGACACAGTTACAAAATACAGAAGACTTAAAAGTCTAACGTGGTGGAACTAATCTGGTTGGATTAACTTTGTGTGTTAAATTAACTAGAGTAGGGGTTCTCAAACTGGTCGTAGGGACATAATTACTGTAGGTTGCCAAATGGATCTGTGACAAAAATAAAATAACGTTTTTTTTGACTGAAAACTGATACTTCTTTTTACTTTTTTACTTCATTTTTTTGTGATCGTGATATAATTTGTCTTTGCATTTATTCATTATAAATCTAGCAAAGGCCAATTTTAAAATATGAGCAAGGGGCTTAAGGAAGAATATGACATCATCAGACATGGGCCTGGTTCCAGATCAGTTCCAAAAATCAAATCAATTGTTCCTCCACCCAAAAATTGTATCCTCTTGCCAAATTTTATGAAAATTCATTTGCGTTTGGTTATCCTGGAAACAATCACATTAGATCCTCTTGCAGCTTGTTGAATAGAAATTAATAAAGCCTTTACAGTACATCTGGGGAATGGCTACCTTCTAATTAACACTTTGGTGCCAGAAATATAACACTGCTGAGTTGATGAAGGAGATTGTTTAATAACAAAAACTGGGGAAACCTGCAGAATATTTATAAAAAAAAGGGGGGGGGGGTGAATGATTACGCTCAAGTTCAATGAAAACAATGAAATATCAAGACTGGGGTTCATGATATGTGTGCGCTCTTGCCCTAGCGCAGGGTCTGTTGTGAGAGCAGCACTCGCATAGGCAGGGACTCAGAGGAACTGCGGAATGTCAAACAGCTTACCCATGCAGACATCAGTTAGTCAACAAGCAACATATGGACATTTAGCCACATTACTTGTGTGCATGCAGGGATGAACAACTGCTGCCCTTGAAAACTGCTCCCTCCAGACAGCGGGTCTAGTGGGGCGGATTGTTCTGCAGACTGGACGCCACTGTGATCCCTCTCTACATGGAGGCCAGCACACAACAGGACATTATTGACACATCCCAGCTGTAGAGCTGTACCACCACAGTTGCTCAGTGGGGGGGTGAGGGGGGGGGGGGACATTTAGGGACCTGGAGCAGCAGTAGGCTAGCAGCTAGAGAACTGGGCTGGAACAACAAGATGACTAGTTTAAATGCTTTGCTATGTGGAAAAGTTGGGCATAGAATGGGAATATGACTTGCTAAAATAAATGAAATTCAGTATTTTTAGACTGAAATAGCATTTGGGTTGCATGTGTTCTTGAAAAAAATGAAGTCAGGAGGATGACATCAAACGAGGCCTCTTGGCTGCTTGGGGACTGAACAGTTTAGAAAAACCTAAGCAGTTTTATTTTGGATGCAATTAAAACGATTCTTCAGCCAAAAAAATGTGTATGCTGCCTTCCATTACTGACAAAAAGATGCTGGCAAAGGTTTTTTTTGTTGGTTTTTTTCCCCTCCTGCACCATTTCTTTGTGACTCCAGAATGTGTAAAGAGTTAGCCACACATCTATAGTTTGAAGCTAATGGCGACTGCTTATCTCTTATTCTCAATTTATCTCAACTCTTATGCATCCAGCTGTGGATATTCGTAAATACTTCAAAGTAAAGCAACACTTTTTGGGTGAAGAATCTCTTTAAAAGAGAATTTACACCCTAAAAGTGTTTCCTTCCCGTTTTATGAGGCAAACACCTCCATGAATGTGGAGCAGAGTTTTGCTACACATCTGCAATTCCAACCAAGTTTCCCCGGATGAGAAAAGTTGTTTTTTTTTTGTTTTTTTTTTTAAGTAGGTGGTGCTGCTCTTAGCACTTATCCATGGGGAAACATTTGGACACAGAGGATGCGAGGAATGCTGGACAGACGTGGATCTGAATAGGGTGTGGAGTAAATATGCTCAGAATGGAATGCCAAAATACAAGCAAACACAGCTTTACTTGTGCCAAAAGGGGAATAGGTGACAAAGTGTTCTCTCAAAGCTAAGTGTGACAACAGAAGAGTAAATGTTGTCTTCCTCCATGACTTCCCCCTGTTCCTTTTTCTTTCTATCTTGCCACATCTGTTGCCACTGACCCTGGTGTGGATAAATCACAGTTCTGACACGGGCTGGGGTAAATTTGACCACTTCCTGTTTCCAGCCCCATCGGGCCCCCTCTGGAATGTGTGTGTGCAGGACTGTGTAGCCTCAGTCAGAGTTAGTTTCTAAATGTTGGCAGACCACACTTCTGTGGGTAGCCAAACAGAAAGCAGAGTGGCAAAATTTTGGAAAGAACAAACCAGGAAGGACAAGAGGAACATTTTAATAGCTTCACTGGGTTTTTGAACTCCGTTCTTCATATTTCATTGGCGCATCATATTCTGTCGTTTGTTCATGAAATCTTTTTTTTTTTCCTTTAAAAAGGAATGTGACAAAACATCCAACTCTAGTTTACATTCTTGGACAAGTTGACCTCATAACAAGCAAGTATATTAATGTGCAACACTTCGATAACAAAGGCCGCACTGTCTGAGTGTTTTAAGCGAGGGCTTAATGGAGACAGATTCTAGCTTAAATAATCAGCTGGATAAGTGAGGAAGCACATGCTGCTGGAGGAAAAGAAACCAGGTCATCATGTTTTAACTCCTTCCGCACTACACTGACTTCCACTGAGCCTTTCGAAGGAATCACATTACAGCAGATGCTGACGTCAAGCTAAGTCTGAAACTCTGAACCTTTTTCCTTTCATAGAGTCAATCAGTTATTCAGTGTACATGAAAAACTGAGGTTACAGAACCCCATAGATTATTAAAGTAATTAAGTCACAATTACAAGAAATGTACGAAAGCAGCATCCTCCCTTTGAGAACAACTGATTTAAAGTGTTCATCAAGGAGAAAAAGCAAAACATCACCTGATTCCCCTTCTCCAAAGTCCCAGATAAAGTGTTAGTTTTTGAATGCCTATAGAATCATGATTATATCTGATATCTGGTCATGAGACACAGTTTCGTCAAGGTAACTTATCGCTGTTCTGTATAATGTTACCAAAGACACAAAATGATCTGTACTAAAACATTTACCAATTTCTAACTGTGGCAACATGCAGAAAATAACAATAATAAATACATGCAGTATATGTGATACTGAGCTATCTCTCTTAACACATGAGCTTTAGTTTGCCTAATCTTATAATTAATAAATTGAAAGTATAAGAAATTCTGTTTATAAGTGCTGCAAGAACAGTATTTATATATAGTGTTCTCTTTTGTAAGTGTATTGTCCCAGTAAGGACATAAAAACTATCTGCTTAGACAGCTGAATCGTTCGAGAAAATCAGGTATTGTGAGTATATCCAAACTGTCCCTCAACAAACACAACCCTGCTGAACTGCTGGTCTATAACAAAAAATAGACTGGGGTCACAGACAGAGCTGTCACAGACCACGAGACCCCCGCATGGAGCTGCAGCGTTCACCCAAACAGTGTGGCCTTTGATGCTACGTCTCTCAGCACCCCCCAACAACCATGGGTCTTCTTTTAATAACACAGTCTCCGCCTCAGCCCAAGAAAAATCTTCTTGAAGAAAACGATGGAAAGGAGTAAAGAAAATGGGAAGAAAAATGCCCCAGTTTAGGCTTGTAATAATATGAACACATGGCATTTCTGGGTGCCAAGAATAATAAGGGGCTCTAAAACCAGTGCATTCCTTTAAAATGAAACCCCATACTCGCCTGGCAGCCACTGTACACTTTGCAGCCTTCATCATCTTGGAGGCAGATTAAGAAAACAACAAAGCAAAATGTTCACACTGCCATTGTCTGCGGTGTGTTTTCAGCTGAAGATGTTCAATTGACACTATATTTGTCGAGGCATGCTCTAATCGGCGACCATTTTAACAGACAGCGAAGCACCAGAAACTACAATTACATGAAATATGGCAACTTCTGGCAGCGCTGCGTGGGATATGAGAGAGAGTTTGGAGCTTACCAACTACTTTAGGCAGTTTCTGTCGCCTCAGTGGAATACGAGGAAGTTTAGTGCTGATTCGGCTGAATCTTCCACACAGGATCCGCTTTGCTTTTTGGCTGTTGGTAGATTTGTCTTGGTTAGAATTGAAACAGGATGATGCCATGGAAATTCAAATGAATCATTCAAAAAGAGGGATTATTAAAGTTGGCCCTGAGCCTCTTTTTCTAGGGCTCAGAGGCTACTCACATTGTTGCTCGCACTACATGAAAGTACTTAAATTATAATATGCGTTTAATACTTTTAAAAAGGAAACATTTTCCGAATAATCCATTCTATTTACATAACTGGAGGTAGCAACTGGAGCTGGCACTACGGTGAAGACACCTCTGTCACTCACTTGTGGTCGTCTTTGTGTCGACAGAGGCAGCAGCAGCACAGCAGCGAGAGCAGGACAATCAGTAAGAAGGAGACCAGGGTTCCAGCCGCGATCACGCCCATCCGCTGGTTGGGCTCTGAAAAACGAGATGCAGGGAATTCTGGGTGTGCCACAATGGCGCAGTAAAGCTCTGCCTGCCAGTTTCAACAAATCATCCTCTCCGTCATCACCAACATTAAAGACCTCAGCACCGAGTAAAATATTATGATTGATTAACTCCATTCAAGCGACGGCAGTAGTGGGTTTAGATTACCGTACAGTTTCACTAACAGGATAGTTCAATTTGTTAACAAAGGCAGAGCATGCATAAAAATAGATTTGTAAAGAACAGCTTGAAACATGAAGCATCAGAGTAAAGTTCACCATAAATAATTCACTATTCATCTTCACAAGCTCATTTACCCTCTCAGTGCTAATTTTCTGCAAGTAACTTCCTCCCGTATATGCGTATCACACCATAATTCATCGGTGATATATGAACACCCCTCCCTCCTCAACCGGGATGCACTCCAAAGATAATAAGTGCTGTATTGCATAATGATATTAGGTGTTTCCAAGGAAGGATGCTCTCTGTGGGGAAGCAAACCATCCATTAACAGATAAACAGCAGCATCACATAACACTGAGATGGATAGTTGTATGTGGCGTGTTTTCTTTGGTCTGTATATAATGGTTTGAGGGGGATATGATGGGAACGTGTGAAAGTAACAAGGTATATCACTATCAGCTTGCTGATCCTTCACGCTGCAGGAATCTCAGTGAGTATAATACAACAATATTCTCTGCTTCCATCAATTCTTATTACACTGCTCTCTGTGTCTCCTCCAACTTCTCCTTTCCTCTTCCCCTCTCGCCATCCCCTTCTTTATTTCTTCTTCCTTCCTCTTGCTCTCTCTGACTGGACAGGAATAGAGCCAACAAACACAGCACACCAGGACACCAGTCTGGGTCTGGAAAAGCTATCAAGGCCTTGCTACATAAACTCTGCCACTACACACATACCCAAATAGATGTGTTTGCTGGTACTCGGTATGTACAGCCAACTATCAAACACGTAATACCCAAGCAGCACAGTTTGGAGCTTTATGGACAAAGAGCTCAGAGAGTTATAAGTCTTTCTGCGCATGCTTTGTGTTTATTTTGGAAAATACTAACTTCTGACTTACTGCTGTTTGCAGAAAAGCCTTTAAATAACATTGTAAACACAAAGAATGTGGTTGTTTTGTAAAAGAAAAAAAAAAGTGGTCTTACGAAGATAGCAGGCGCCAGACACAGGATCACAGTTCTTGTCATGACAAGAGCAGGTCTGGTTGCAGTTCACTCCAAACTGTCCAGGTTGACAGGTCATATTGCAGCTTGAATATAGAAAGAGGACATCTGTTAAGGCATCAGCTGTTCGTTCCATTTCACATAAAAGTAAAGAAATAATTCCCCGTGTTTTTGTTTTTTGTAACAGTGTTTGTATTCCGATTCATGCATGTATAATAAGACCTCGATATGTCTGCTGAAGCTCGTTATACATGGAAATTACACCATGTAGTTACAATTATAGTGTCCATCACATGATACATGATGAGGCCCCAAAAGACATTATCAGATTGTTAGCGGGAGAGAAACTCACTTCTGATCCAGTAATATTTTGAAAAATCTAGATGAGCTAAATCATTTTATCTCCGTTCAAGTTAACAGAATTTAAAGTGATAATTTTCGCCCACCCATGTCACTTTTTTGTGACACCAGAATCCAGGCAGAGCCAGCAGCGTATAATTAGCTTGAAGTTAATTGCGACCCTCTCAAAAACTGCTAACAGCACAATTATCCAAAATTAACATTTTATAACTTGTCCTCCTCTGCTCTCATCCACTGCGAGCAACAAACGTGACCGGCCACCAGATTCAGTTGACCAACTCACTCACGCTTCACAGTAGTGATGGACCCAAAGTGTTAGACATATAGCAGTTTTTTGATAATATTGGCTCAAATCGAAGTGTTTGTGGATTACTGAGCATACGTGGACAAAGGAGACATGGATTATTCCGACCAATTCGCTAGAGAGCTTTTAAACTGACGTTTTTGGACATTTTTGCTAATGTTAGTAGGTTGAGAGAGTCGCCAGTAGCTTCAAGATCAATATATGAGGCTGGGTTTTTCTGCACACTGCAGTTACAAAAGGTGGTACAGCAGTATAAATAACTTCCTCCTGAGCTGAGGACACATATTTGTCACTACTTGAAGTTTAATAGTACAGCATTTAGTTTTTAGGTGAAGTATTGCTCTATCCATCTGTACAACCCGAGTACAAACACTAGCATTGCTTTCATACCTGAACACCAAACTTTTTTGCTTTATGCACCATTGACCAGCTTTCATAGGAAGGAATCAAGCCCCATCTCAGACACTGTGATCAGTTTTCTTTATATATCCTCTATTCCCGGACGAGTTGAAAATATGCTTATAACACAACTTTGTGAGACATAAACATATGAGGCTACCGAGGGCATAAAAATGCTTGTTTGGAGTAATGAGGTGTCTTATGACTTACTAGGTTCCATAAAATCCATGGTCACACAGGCACTCTCCGGTGACAACATCACAAATGCCATTGAAACAGTGACTGCAGTTGTTCTCACAATTCTCACCATACGTGCCATTGGGGCAGCGCACCTCACACCTATCACACACAGAAGGAATGCCATGATTACTGTCATTATCAAGCTTAGCAGTATGAGTAACAGACATTGTCACAGTTTGTGAAAAGAGTATTACAACAGCTACTACTTATAGTTGCAACCATTATTTAAAGAGTTGGAATGATAAAGCATCACTTATGGTGTGACTGAAGAACAACATGTTGTGCTTTTTTGGTATGTTCTTGCATGTTCCGAGTTGTTTTCTTACCTGTCCCCAATCCAGCCGGGGTTACAATGTGAGCACTTGCCATGGATCGGGTCGCAGTGGTGACCATCTTTACAGGTGGGACACACTTCCTGGCAATTATCACCGAAGAAGCCCTTAGAGCAGAGTTGATCACACCTGGTCCCATTCCAGCCTCGATCGCATGTAATGCAACGTCCCTCAGTCACCTTACAGGGCTGCTGGCCCTTGCAGTGCCCACACCTGGCAACATTCAAGGAGCACAAAAAAGTCAATTACATTTATTTTGTTTACATAGAAATTACTCAGTTCTATCTAATCGCACATACACAGTTTAAGACCTGACACATGATGTTAAGATTTATACTCTGATTTGTTGTTCTGATTGACATAATGTACGCAACATTCTGTTCTAACGGTGTTCTTTTACATTTAAAGCAACTGACATGTGTGAGAACTGCACAGTTCATAGAAGGTAAATCACTTAACTTAAATCGCTTTTACATGTTGGCTCATGGTTATGGGATAATGTGAACACCAATTCCCAAATCTCACTTTACTAATGCTCCATTGAGTAGCATGTACAGATATTTTAAGATCTATAAGCAGCAACATATATCAAATCTTATTTCCTATCAAAACCACAAAACTGCACCATAATACCCTCAAGGCAAAAGAATCGAACTTTAGGCGTCTGTAAAAATGCATGTTTCTTTTGTTTCTGAAAATGGTACATTTGATTCTGCCAAGTTCGGTTCCCCACCTGTTCCTGCAGTTCTGACCATAGAAACCGGCGGGACATGGTTCCCTGCAAAACTTCCCACGGAACCCTGGTGTACAGGTGCATGAGCCATCCGCCTGGTTGCACTTGCCGTGGATGCACTGGCAGTGTCGATCACACCTTGGGCCCCACAGCCTCTCCCGGCACTGACAACGTCCCGTGAACTGGTCGCATGGTGAATTGTTACAGTTACACTGGATCGCACAGTTCCTCCCAGTCCAGCCAGGGTTGCACTGACAGCGTCCTGTCATTGCGTCACACACTGAGTTGATGCTGCAGTAGCAGTTATTATTGCATTGAGGACCCCAGACACCGGGGTGACACGTGCAACTGCCCGTCTCTTGGTCGCATTTGCCCTTTTGGCATAAACATGCATTCTCACAGTTAGGTCCCCAACGATTGTGATTACAGGTGCACTTTCCTGTCAAGTCATCACACTGGCCATTGGGGTAACAATTACATTTCCCCTTGCAGTCAGGACCCCAAAACTGGGAAGGGCATTCTGTTTAAAGACAAACAGAAATCAGTAAAATATTGTTAAAAACCTGCAGTACTGTGCACTGTATTCTTACAAAAAATAATAAATGTACACTCCCAGTCAAAAGTTTGGACACAACTTCTCCTTTAATGTTTTTTTTTTGGTATTTTTACTACTTTCAATATTGTAGATACATTCTGAAGACATCAAGTATATGAAGCAAGATATATGGAATTATGTACCAAAGAAGAAAGTTAAATAACTGTAAATATGTTTTACATTTTAGATTCCTCCACCCTCAGTGAGCTTCATGATGTCATCACCTGAAATGGTTTTCCCTTCACAGGTTTGCCTTTTCAGGGTTCATGAGGACGTCCCAGGAAAGGAAGACCAAGAGTCTCCTCTGCTGCTGAGGATAAGTTCATCTGAGTCACCAGCCTCAGAAATCACAAGTTAACAGCACCTCAGATTAGAGCCTGGATAAATGCCACTCAGAGTTCTGGTAGCAGTCACACCTCTACATCAACTGTTCAGAGGAGACTGCGCCAATCAGGCCTTAGTGGTCGAATAGCTGCTAAGAAACCACTACTAAGGAAAAGTAACAAGCAGAAGAGATTTGTTTGGGCCAAGAAACACAAGGAATGGACATCAGACTGGTGGAAGTCTGAAAAATTTGAGATCTTTGGCTCCACCCGCCGTGTCTTTGTGTGACACAGAAAAGGTGATCGTATGGTCTCTCCATGCATGGTTCCCACCATGAAGCATGGAGGAGGAGGGGTGTTGGTGTGGGGGTGCTTTGCTGTTGGGAATCTATTCAAAACTGAACTGATTTGACCAAGAAGGAGAGTGATGGAGAGCAGATGACCTGGCCTCCACAGTCACCTGACCTAAACCCAATCCAGATGGTTTGGGATGAGATGAACCACAGCATGAAGGCAAAACGGGCCAATAAACGCTCACCATCTCTGGGGACTCCTTCAAGACTGTTGGACCATTTCAGGTGACGACCTCATGAAGGTCATCAAGAGAATGACAAGAGTGAGCAAAGCAGTAACCAAAGCAAAGGGTGGCTGTTTTGAAGAATCTAAAATTATAACATTTTTTGAGTTCTTTCACACTTTTTTGTTCATTCATAGTTTTGATGCCTTCAGTGAGAATCTACAATGTAAATAGTCATGAAAATAAAGAAAACCATTAAATGAGGAGTCCAAATTTTTGACTGTTAGTGTATAATGAGTGGTAGATCTTGATATTGACTATATGAACGATGTTCCAGTCATTTGGCCTTAAAAAAATTAAGCTACAAAGAAGTTCCTTACTTGTGTCACAGCTCGCTCCAAAGTATCCATGGCGACAGCGGCATTCATTAGGCCTGACACACACCTCATTTTCCTTGCAGGTGAAGTTGCCTTCACAGAGAGCTTGGGTGAACAAGAGGACACAACATTATTATTCTGGTTTGTACTGAATGACTGTTAAGGATGAATGTATGGAACTCAGAACATACGTGTCAGGCACTCATCCCCTAGCTGTCCCCATCCACTGCAGCACACCACTCCTGATGATCTGGAAAAGACGTTGCGAAATTGAAAATGAGAGGGGAAAGAAAAAGTTACATTTGAGTAAAACACAAAAAGCTGCAGCATCCACACCCGATGCTTTGACTTCAGCCACATCAGTGAAATTGGTGAGATGAAACACCGCAAATGAATGCTGAGCATTGTAACTATGATGCAGATGTTTAACACATGGTTGTATAATTATCTGAATTAGGGGGCATTAACATCCAACAGTACACCCAAAAAAAAAAAAAAAAATCCCCACTCCCTGAAATTGCTCAATTTATCAGCTTCTTAAGTCTTTATGAGCTTTTGGGGAAAAAAAAAAAAGAAAAGAAAGAATATTCAGGGACAACGCTGCACAGCCAAGTTTTAGGCCTGTCAGGGAAGGACGGATTTGTCTCCTCTTCCTCCCACGCCTGTGACCTTTATGCAGCCCCTGCAACACGTCAGCTTCCCCCAGAGTGTTTGAAGATGGCAGTTTGCTCTCAGTCAGTGAGCAGGGAGCAGCACTGTTTTTTATCCTGCCAAAAAGGCGCGTGGTAAAGATCACCAGTCTAACCTCTGTTCACTTGCTATGAAAGGAGGATAAGTCTTTATCACTTTCTAGTGTGGTACTGGATTTAACTTTTTGCATCTGTGCTGCTTCGAATTTTGACAAACTCCAGTGAACATGTATGGAGTTGACCCTTGTTGACATTTTAAGACACAGCCGGTTCATGTCAGCACACAAGAGGAAAGATTGCATTCACTGTTTTGTAGAATTATTTCAGAAGCAGCTGCATTCCTGTTTACCTTCCTTAGGTGCACAAAGAGTGTGAAAGCTGCCCTTGCCAATGGCATCAATGGCTGCTTTTGCACTTTTCAAAAACACTCCTCTAAATGTATCCTTGCTGGAATAATCAGCGAGGCCCATGATTTTTTATTTTTTTTTCCTGACAGGATTTGCTGCTATAGAACAGCGGGTATTGAAGGCATCATCAAGTATTTCATTTTAGCTGTTGATTTTAGAGAGTGAGTACATGTACAGGATATGCTGACTAGTGATGATAAATGCTTCCTTCTATTCAAGCGATTCAAGTCGGGAAAAAATGTAATGAGATAAATGAGTGGTAACTGCACTGCAACGATTGTTGGATCAAGGGCAAAATGTCAAACTTGTAGATTACACAAGATATCGCACTGAAAACATCATAAATACTAAAAAAAAAAAAAAAAAGCAGAATTAACCGTTTGTTGCCCTCAGAGGTAACAAGCTGTGAGCTGCCAAGACCACGTCATCTCTACAGAGCATTTTTTTGATTGCTCTAAATTTCAATCTATCTGACAGAATACCAGCTTTTCAGATATTGGCAGCTCTTTCTGCTTTTTTTTTTACTCCTAAGAGCTGCAACTACACACATTTAGATTGTATCCCCACCATGAGGTGTTAAGATTTTATCCCAAAATCTGAAAATGAGGTCAACTGCGTTCCACTAACCAAGACCTAATTTAACACAGCTTTTTACAGCATATGAGAGAGGGTTTTTTTTCCCAATTCATTATCATTATCATTGCAGCAACTTTAGTTCATGCTCATAAGACAAACTCACAGCTATAGTTAAGGGCATTTTACTGGATCATGACCACTCAGGGTTGTCTGGACATGCCATTCTAAAAATAATAAAAAAGCAAAAAAAAAAACAAAAAAAAAAACAACAGAAAAAGATTTTTACAAGTTTACAGATATACTAATAAGCATTACTAGAAGACAAATAAACCTGTATGTCTGTTTTAATTAACTACATTATCTTTCACAAAGTATTTAGATATTTCAAATAATATCTAGGTTATGGACAACGCCCCCTACACAACAATGCAAGTACTGCGTGTTCCAGATGTACACATCTGTATAGCTGCTCTCTTCAATGGACTCCTCCTCCAGCAGAAGGAGCTTATATATGTGGCGAGGAAGTTCTGGAAGTTATTTAAAATATAGTTGATAGAACTTATTGGGGCTTTTAATGTAAAAAAAAAAAAAGGTAGTACATAGTTGAGTTCATATGTGGAACGGCTTTTCGTTGCTCGCTGTAGAACCGCTATTTGTGCTTGAGGCCATTAGGAACTCAATGGGGTGCAAAAAATATGGACTGTTTTTAAAAGGAAAATAAGTAATTTCAAACGAAAACTGTGTTTCGATTTTGGAATTGCATCAAAAAGTTGCGTCTTGAAGTGAGGGAGAGGAGAAGTTAATACCTACAAAGAAAACAAACATTAAAGTCGATTTGCATTAATAAAACCCGTTGAATAACTACTTTCCTCTGTTACAAAGATTCTTACCCGGGTGCTTTGCACACATTTCTGCCTTTAGGACTGAGTTCTTGGCTGACACTGAGGCAAAAAAAGAGACAAACCACCGCAACAACAGCCACAGAGTTCTTCATTTCCATTGTACAAGCGGCAGCATCCTTCTAGACGCCGTTTTTATTCCACATTTCACTCTTCCGAAAGTAGCCTGATGATGGTGAAGTTTCACTGGGTTCTAAACTCTTTTGCATACATAATCCAGATGCGTTTAAAAATTCCAAAATCCTCCTCCAAAAGAGTGAATTAGAAAGACCTACGCCATCGAGAGCACAAAGAGTGACTCGCGAAAGCGATTCCAACAGCGCAGCTGAAAAAAGTCATAAAAACCAAACTTGAAGATCACCGTGTTGTTGATAAAGCTCCTTCTTCCCCTGTGTTGCGCCGTTAGTTCCATGAAATGTTCTAAAAGAGAGCATCATGCAGAGCTGGTAGGTCCGGGCTCATAATGAAAAAAAAAGAAAAAAAAAAGAAAAAAAATGCAAGATTTTAGGAATAAAATGTCCTATACTTTGGAAGTGCGTAGTTTCTCGACGACCTCGAGCAACAACAACAACAACAACAAAATAAATAAATAAAAGTAAAAGATCCCCTTTGCCTTTTCCCCTCTCCGAGGAGAAGTGCTTTACTTTTGTCCTCTCATGCGCTCTCAGGAGTGGCAGGAGGGAAATTCCTGATTTGTTACTCTATCTTTGGCGTTGTGCGCCATGCGTGCGCCACCAGATTTACATAGGCCCGCGTGTGCAACGGGGTCAGGGTAAATGGCTTTGACTTAAAATACATATATGTTATGGCGTCTGGCACTGAGACAAACAAAAGTTGTTGAATAAAGTAAACGAGCGCTGCTCATTTTAAGAAGTAAAACATTGCTGTCGTTTGTTCATAACTATCCGCCAATCGTCACGCTGACTTAAAATGTTAATTGAAGGAAATTTCTGTAGATTAACACAAACTTTGCGATGCAATAACCTTTAAAACTTAAGGAAGCTTTTAATTGACCGCTGAAGAGGGTTCGTGTGTCTTTTTGTGTGTGTGTGTGTGTGTGTGTGTGTGTGTGTGTGTGTGTGTGTGCATTGATCTGGTGGTGGGAGGGGGCAGCGATGCTTCAACTACATATGAAACAATGGCTCCCCCATCTGTTACAAGGGTAGAATTGAGGTTGCCATAAATCATACACCTGCACTCTGTTTTTTCCACACAAGAAAACGTGCGGTCGTGGGCATGAATGATCTCAGTGGGGTTGGATTTTGAGCTCTCATGTTATTCATGAACCCCAAACAAAATGCGTCACGGCTGACATAATCTAAATAATTCTACTGTGATAAATCATCTCAAGCAGGAAGGGATTTAGGAGTAGAGCTCTACCAAGGTCAAGAAGATTATCAGGCCCTGTGCAATTTTACAAGCCTTAATCTGTAAATTTGTTTTGA
The DNA here is from genome assembly GCF_037954235.1 of Aulostomus chinensis. NCBI lineage: Eukaryota > Metazoa > Chordata > Actinopteri > Syngnathiformes > Aulostomidae > Aulostomus > Aulostomus chinensis. The sequence continues at coordinate 16,046,816 of NC_141325.1, read as the reverse complement.
ATTAATTCTTAAATTTTATTTTCCTTAAAGTGATACTTCACCTAAAATGTGTAGTTTGCATTTCAAATACTCAAAGGTCCAGAAGAAGATATTTTTCCTCCTGCATCACTACTTCATGACTCTGAAAGTGTTTAACCTTGGGCCACGTAATTTAGCTTCAAGCTACTGACGACTTGCCACCAAATACTAACACCAACAAATCTGTCAGAAAACATCCGTCTACAAACTTTCAAGCGTATTGTCCTGTATAATCCACATCTTATTTCACCAAACACTTTCATTTGAGCGAATACTTTAAACTGAATGCGGCAGCTGGTCACTCTCATCCACGGTCGCGCCAAACCAGAAGTGTTAGAGTTTGTTTGTTTTTGGCTCAGATCAATGCGTTTGTTTATACCTGGAAGTGAGCGTATCATGGATCAACTACACATGTATTATGCTGGACCATGTGTTTGAGAATGTGTTAATACACATTTTTGGACAGTGTTGCTGTTTTTAGTCATCATTAGCTTAAATAGAATATTATATTATTTAATTATACTATATTATATTATCCCCTCAATCTAAACAGGTTCTGGTAAAAGGGTGTGTGGGGACAGGCTGTTTTACTGTTATTCAGCTTTGATAGTTCAATTCTATCAACATTCACAAGAGAAATGAATAAAATCGTATCACAATTGCATTCAAAACTGATATTAACTGTTATATTCTTGAATTTGACATTTAAGTTAGTGATCAAGAAGATGGGACAAGAGAAAAATCCATCAGTTTTCTTCCGCTCATCCTGTTATGGGTCACGGGGGGTGGAGTCTATTCTAGCTGCCTTCAGGTGAGAGGCGGGGTTCACCCTGGACAGGTCACCAGTCCATTGCAGGGCCAACACATAGAGACAGACAACCATTCACTCTCACAGTCACACCTACGGTCAATTTAGAGTATCAATCAGCCTCGTCCCATCTTGATGTCTTTGGACTGTGGGAGGAAGCTGGAGTACCAGAGAGAACCCACACAGGAACAGGGAGAACATGGAGACTCCACACAGAAAGATCCTGTGCTGGAGCCGGGGCTCAAACCTGGAACCTTCTTGCTGTGAGGCCACAGTGCTGACCACTGCACCACCGTGCCACCCCAAGAGAAAAATCCTTTAAAGGAAATGCTAGGCAGCAAATTTTTGGTATGACTTCTATGACTGGCTTCTCTTATATATGAGTACATCTGGATTTTTACTTAAAACAAGAATTGTTTACATGTTTACAACATGTACATGTCCTTTTGACATTCATATGGGACATAACATGTTTTGTACATACCTAATGTTGTCATGTTCTATATGAAAAGGTGCTAATTAGGATTTGCGGTATCTTATGAAATAAAGTGAATGCTTGGCATCCTGAGAGTCGAGTGGGTCTGTGGGCTTGTTTTGTTGTTGTTGTTTTTTTTGTTTCTTCCCCAGGATTTCAGGAAGTAGAATTTCTTTTCCAGTCTAACCATTGTGTTTTCTTTCCACCTTTAAAAATAAATTTGACAGTGGAACCGGACGGTAGCCTCAGCTGTGTGACTGAAACACATCAGCAATGTGTTATCTATAACAGGGCTACCTAAAGAAATGGTCATAAAAGACCCTGTACAAATAATAAGATAAAAAACGAAACTGTTATTAACAGGTTATGCTTTTGTCTTGTGAGTTAAAAGAAGCTTTTTAGGCTCACTATGACAACGACTCATATTTAATTGGATCTAAAAATTGACCTCTAATTGCATACAGACAATATACATCATTGTCACCAAAACAGGCTATGACAATGTGATATTCAAGCATGTTATCTTGAAAAAATATTCATAATTTATAGGTGAACTTGAGATCTTAAAACCATTTACTAACACAGTGTGTATTTGCCTTGAATTTCAATCATGAATCTCAAAGGGAACATCGAGGGCCTTCCTGCTTCATAAAACCCGCATCCTGCATTTAATCCTGGCTCTGAAAAAGACGAGGTGTTAAAAACAGAGCTGACGTCACGGGTTATGCACCAACCAAGTTACGCACCAACCAAGTTACGCTAACATGACGGCGCCCTGCTGTTTACATAGCAGCGTGCCAAGCTAGCTCTCCGTATCCGGGCTGTCACAGAGCTACACCGCCGCTCCGTCCTTACTGACTCCCGGCCAATGTTGACACTCACTTCCAGGCTGCCCTCACCCGCCCTGACACGGGCAGCGGAGGCAGGCATCGCCTTTAGACGGTCACTTTGTTCTCGGAGATCTCCTGTCACCTCCCGGTCGGGACGGCAGGATGTTCTTAGAGCCGAACATGCCCCGGCACGGTCGAAGCTTGCGGGTCGACCCGGTAGTAACATCAGAGAAGGAGGCAGCACCGCTCCCGGGATCTCCGTAGACTTTGACCAGACCCGGGAAGCTTATAAGAGCAAGGACTCACTGGAGCTGCTGAGAAGTTTGGTGGTTTTCAAACTCTGCTCCTATGACGTCCTGGTTGATAAGAACAAAGAGGTAACGACAAGGAGCTTCCCCCAAAACTATGAAGCCTGTGAAAATATAGAGCTTCTTTTCTGTCGTTAGATGGCTTTAAAAGGACACTTGGAATGAACAGTGTTTGGGTTTATAACAAGAATAGAAATCAAACTTTAATATTGCTAAGGGAATGCATGACTCATGATTATTTAATGCAGTATCATGATTTCTTGTTTCACTCCTCTTGCATTAAAGTACCAGCAGCTACAGGAACCAGAATGGATGAATTTAGAGAGGGATCTGGTTGTTCTCAAATAAATTCCATTCCTTGGGTTAAAGTGTATGTGAATGAACATTCCTGAACAGATTGTTTCTTTTAAAAGTTCCTCTTTTTAAGTACGTGGCAATTGAGGACCACTCTGTTACTGCAAGGGAACAGGCAGACATAAGTGTTTTTACTAGTCTAGATTATCAGGACGCTCATCATCTCACTGTCCTATACAGGTGAGGTGAGTGTCATACAGTCGTGGATTTTATACGTTTTAGAATTGTTTGCAAAAAAAGTAAATAAAACAGATGGTACCCATGACCAATATTGATGCTGCCATTATTGCTGATTGCTAGTATTCACTGATTTCAAATGAAAAAAAAGGCTCTATGGTACATTTTCTGTATTTCCAAAATATTTCAAAAAACCCCTAGAACATATTTTGTTTATCTCATTTGTAAAATCAATATATCAAAAAAGGACCAGCAATGGCTGATACTGATATAAATGTAGAATTATATCCTGCATCCCTGGTTTTACGCAATAGACAATACCGTCTGGGGATCTATTAGATCCGACTGTGTTCTAGAATAGGAGGCGGTAAGTCAGCCGCAAAGCAAACAAAACAGCTGCATGTGGCGTTTGAACCTCAGGCTGGCGTGTAAAGCTCGCCTCTCATATTACAACCTGTTTTTCCAGGCATGTGAGTGGTGCCCTCCCTCTCTCTCCACAGGCCATGTTGGCTTCACTCAGTTTGGCAGCATGTCACCTCTTCAGCAGCTGAATATTAATGTACTACGCGCAAATGGATCGGCCACATGAAGAGACTGAGTTTGAATTTATAAAAGGTTATATTGCAGCATGTTGTGATGCATGGAGGTAGGGTGCTTTAATAAACCTGCAGCTCAGAAGATTCCCTTTTTTGAGGGACTATAACCTCCCACTGTATGCAATTGATGGAATAAATAAAAAGCCAATAGTGGAGCCAAGTGAAAGGTATTGACCGGGTTTGAGTTTAGCTGTAATGTTTTGATATTTGGAGGAGTTTCTACCTCTTTTATGCCAACGAGATTAGAATTCCTTAAGTTTCTGTCATGTCTTTGTGTAAAAGTGAGTCATGTAAACCAGTTTTCCCAGTAAGAATGCTTTCAAAACAATCAGCTGTTTCTGAGATACCATGTGTCATTTTATATGACATGACAAAATGCAAGAGACACCTAAACTTTTGTATTATCAATAGAAGTTGTGGTGAGCAAGAGCTTTAAAAAGTGTGTATCATATCAATATTTCCTTTGATACAGTTCAAAACCTCAAAGATGAATTAGATGGAATTTATTTATAGCTGAAGTCCAGAAAATTGTGACCATGGATTTATATCTTTTTTTTTAACAATTCATCAATTATTCATTTATTCTCAAAGTTTCACTGTTCAAACTGCTTTTTTTTTCATCCACCCGATTGTTCAAAACCTAAATGCCTCATTGTCTGGTACAAATGACAAAGATGCAGCAAATCCTGATATTCAAGCAACAATTTGATATTTTTGTCAAACAAAAACAAACACAGATTATCAGTCTAGACAGGTGTGGGAATGAGTTCCAAAATCCCGAAGTAAGTTAAAATTGTCGAACATCCGGTTCCCACATCACAGCATCAGTGGGTTGTTTTATTTTTTTTCATCGGATTTTTGGTTAAATATCTGAAATGACACTGCTATGATAAGAATATAATACATTTTTTTCTACGGTAAACAAAAATTCATTGCAATTTAGAGTGTTTTGAAGCATCCGGACAGTGATTGTCGTCACGCCAAAAGCAGAGGAAGTGTTAAGCTGTTTGTGCTGATGTTGAATTGATGGATCATATAGCATAGCATCAGGATGACTTTTTTTTGCCACTAATGGTTTATATTAGTCTTAAAAATGTGTTTATTGGTGAACATGCAGACTTTATTTCTGGCAAAAATCTCAAATCTGACATAAAATCCCGTCTGGTTTTTGTTTCCAGGAAACTCATGTCAATGCTAAGCTTTGGGTTGATTTACAAAAATACATCCTCACTGCTACACCATTGTGAGACGTGTTTTCTTTTGATCGACCTTGATGTAAGGTACAATAACTGATCGTCCTTTCTTTTCTGTTCAGATAATGGATCTAGGAAGGAAGATCCTGGGCCAGAGAGGCTTTGACCAGTTCATGAAAATGACCTTTTATGGCCAGTTTGTCGCTGGTGAAGACCATCAGGCCATCAGGCCGCTGATCCAAAAGAATCAGGCCTTTGGCGTTGGCTCCGTCCTGGACTACAGCATTGAGGAAGACATCAGCCAAGAGGAGGCAGAGCAGAAAGAGATGGAGTACGATAATGGCGGTAGTACCACACATTTGAGAAGATATTACGTATAAATCCATCCATCCATCCATCCATTTTCTTCCGTTTGTCCTGTTAAGGGTTGTGGGGGGGGGGGGGGGGGGGCTATCCCAGCAGCTTTTGGGTGAAAAGCAGGGTTCACCCTGGACAGGTCACCAGTCCATCACAGGGCCAACACATAGAGACAGACAACCATTCACACTCACAGTCACACCTACAGTCAATTTAGAGTATCAATCAGCCTCGTCCCCTCTTGATGTCTTTGGACTGTGGGAGGAAGCTGGAGTACCAGAGAGAACCCACACAGGAACAGGGAGAACATGGAGACTCACACAGAAAGATCCTGTGCCCGAGCCGGGGCTCGAACCCTGAACCTTCTTGCTGTGAGGCGAAAGTTCTAACCACTGCACCACTATTACGTCCCCTTTTTTTTTTTTTCAAGATTCAGGAAAATTATAATATCCATTGTTTGGGTTCACAACTGTGTATAAAAATCACAAATGCAATTGAAAGCACATAAAATCACTTAAAACACAAAATAATTCTGTATATCGTGTAAGAACTGCCATAAATGTAGTGAAAATGTACAGAATCAAAACCAATATCACTTCCTCCCTTTGAATTGAACCCGAGCACAAGTATTTTCCCCTTCTTCGATTCAAAAATAGGTTTGCTTGAGAGAATTTGTCACGTGGGGAATTGTGTCATATGAGAAGCTTGCGGTCGCTGTAAGAGTCTTCCCAGACTGCAGCAGTAGCAGTCTAGCTCTGGGCATTCATGCATTACGAGTAATTAGGACATCATGTTGTCCAAAATAATTGGATAATCTGGCCCATTTAGGACTTGATTCATTATCACATCTTGCACTTGTATTTGTCTGATTTACTAATCGAGAGTTTAATGCGCAGCTAAAAAAAATGGCTGACTTTATCTCAGTTGACCTTTGTGTCGTAAAAAGGTCATACGTGTATTGAAAAAATGAGGTTGTATATTTAGGTATCCAGTGTTTAAATCGGTTATCACATAGCATCGGACTGCAATGTCAGATTTTCCAGACAAAACGTCCTCTGTTATTGTTTTATTGTGTTACCACATCCTGCACTGTGATAAAGCTCCCAGACAAGGCCTTTGCTCTGACGTCTCCGACCCTACGGGTACTTTATCTCAGCCTATGTGTTATTTCATACCATATCACTAGTAAGACATCACTGCACCACTTTGATATACTTTGTCTGGGGGATCCCTGCTTGTAAACAACAAAAAAGGATATCACACTTCATCCTAGAAAGCTTTTTTGTTTTGTTAACACACAACTTCAAACCACAAGGCACGGGGACAAGGCATATTAAGGCAGCTTGATCTCAGACAGCAGTGTTTGACAGGCACGCCAGAGATCTGTCAGGATAGCAACAACAACATTAGACTGTTCTTTGAAATGGAGGGATAAAGAAGAGAGCGAAGCACTGACATGATGTTGAGGGCAAACTGAGTTTTCAGATGTGGAGGTCATCCCAAGTCAAAATACACTCACTGATTTTACATTTAGGACTTGACTAATGATGGTTTTTGAAGTCCAGAGAAATTTTTTTGTAGGCAACAGCGCCAATAACCAATATTTTGTGCCAGTTGTCCCTGTTCCTTTTCATTCCAAAAGACTAGGAGTAATCAGTGTGTTTCTAGCATGGCTTGAAATCTTGGCAGTGCAACACAGAAGGCATCTGAAAATAGAATGGGCCACTTAAATCCTGCACTGACTGCAGGGTTACTTACCGCAGCTAATTAATGCTCCCGAAAAAAAGAAAAGAAAAAACCATTAGTGATTATTTTGATTTTTAAATGAAAAATGTAAAACACTGCTGCAAGTAGCCACAGTTAAGATAAAAAAGAAAGGATTTTTAACACAATACAATTTCTGCCAGTGTCAAATGAATTCCACCACACGTTATTTCCACAATAAAAGTGCCGAATGGGATGTTCCATCTGTTTGTTTGCGTGGGTGTGTGTATTGTCTGCTCACAAATTAAAAAAAAAAAAAAAAAAAAATACCCAAAATGAACTCTAAAATGTCAGATATTCTGGTGCAATTTCCACTTCATGTTGCTCAAGTACAGTTCAACTTATTCTATCCTTTCTTATTTATTCAAATTTAGCTCTTGTGCATCCACCGCAGAAAGAATTGGTAAGCTGCCTTTGCTTTGTTATGATTTGTGCATACAGTATATGATGTAATTAGAAGTAATAGGTATGCAAATTTGTTGTTGCTCCCCAGGCGAGGATGACGGAGCGGAAAAATATAAAGCGCATAAGCAGTTTGGTGACCAACGTGGGGGAGTGACTGGAGCCCACACATATTTCTATGCAGATGAGAGGAAATGTGACCAGCATATGGAGACCTTTATTAAATGTATCAAAGCATCTGGTATGCCAAATTATATCAATTATACCAATTTGAAAGTCTGTCTATTTGTGTTAAAGTTGTCTCTGTTACAGAGTAACAACTCCCGAAGGTGTTTCTTTTTTTATTTTCATTTCTTTATTCTACAGCTGTGCTATAAAATCAATACCGCAATCTTCCGCAATCGTTTTTTTTTTCTCATGATTCTATTGCAACGTTTATTTTGAAATTTTGTATGTCTGACTCCAGGTGGGAGTTCAATGGACGGTTTCTCTGCCATCAAAATGACAGCGCTAGGACGACCTCAGCTTCTGGTAGGAATCGTTGAATGTTATGTGCACCAACTTTGTTGAAGCACCGGGGGGTGAGGTGATTTAACATGTATGTTTTTTTTAAAGCTGCAGTTCTCAGAGGTCCTGGTGAAATGGCGGCGATTTTTTACCTTCCTGGCATCACAGCAGGGAAAAGACGGACTAGTAGGCTCAGGGAAGACGCTGGAGCTGAAACAGCTGCAGGTGGAAACTCCCGTCTTGATCTTAATGTCTATTACAAATGCAGTGTGTTGAAGCAGATGTTTTTGTTTTGTTTTGTTTTTCTTTTCCCAGTATATGCAACAGAGTACTTCAGATCTGTTTCGTTGTCCTTCCAGGAATTCTTGACCAGACTGGGTGCAAAAGGTGACTTCCATGGCTGGTTTACTGGAAGGAAAGAGGATTCTTCAGGGTAAGCACAAACATAGATTATGAAAATAGACCGTAAATATATCTGAAATACTTGTAAAACAAATTTTTCACATTGGAGGCTTTCATTTGTGGTTCTTCTGAAGTGCACTGGGATCAGAATATTTGGATGTATTGTATTCTGTAAATGTAACTATTGGGGACTGATTACTCCAGCGTAGTTCCACAATGCTACAGATTACAATTGTTAAAAAACATAAACACATACAATAAAAACATGTCATCATCCCTTCATATAATTAAACCTTATCAAGGGAGAATTCTTTGAAGGTTTTTTTTTTTTTTTTTTTTTTTACACTCCATCAGTTTTATTGGTTCAGTATATAAATATGCTGGTTGTTTCTACTAATATTTATTAATATTTTGTCATTAGATTAAGATTAGCCAATATCACAATGTATTTTCTCCCCCCGAATCCCAACTATAATCAAGAGTTACATCATTTTTCACATTAATACATAATGTTACCGTAAACTGTTTTTAAATAAGGTTCCACGCAATATGATCGCAAAAGTTCATAAAAATGTTGCTGTGAATGCCAGTGTTTAACAAAAGTTCTCAAATTTCTAGGGTCCAGCTCAAAAAAAACAAATAGGTTAATCCTTGACCAACAGTACAGCTCCTTCCCTCCGAAGAGTTTCACAAAAAATTGTCCGGGTATTTTTTTACATAATGCCGATTACAAGAAACAAAAATATAAAACAACGATAACATGTCTTCCTCAACATAGACATAGATAATGAAGTAAATATAATTAAGAAGTAATCAATGTGAATTAATCCAACATTTTGTTCGATCAAACTGACGTCAGCACGTTTAGAAGTGGGCAGATGAGTAGAAAGAGGGCACGCAGACGGGAGCAGGAGATAAACTTGTCTTTCATACCTTCCTTATTTGGAAAGGGAAGCCAGTGTTGACGTGCCTTAATTCTCTCTAATAGCCAGCAGGGAGGCAGCTTCATGAAGGGAAGTGTTAGAGGATGAACACATAAAGAAGGAAACGGATTACATGAAAAAAATTTGATCAACAAAGTTTATTGGAAAGGATTTGTCCTATTTCTCCTCTAGTAACATTGAACACGGTTATAATTCAGGTTCATCAAATGAAACATCTCAACATTTCTGTCATCACAGAAGTATTTTCTGCTTCGTCAAAGTTAAAGTCAGACTTTTTGTTGAATAGGTGGACTGATTCAGAAGAATTTTTACTGTTGAAATATATTGTCAAGATTCATGTTTGCAAGCATCTTGAAATCTATGACAAGTGGAAGAACAAGCAGCACTCTTCTCAAGTTTGAGTCGCGCTTAACTTTGTCACAGGAAAAGCTGAAAGATTTCATCACACAGTCATCATAGCAACTTGGATCGATAACCGCCATCTAATGTTTTCTCCTTCTTGATGATAAAATTTTCATTCGGTCTTTTTTTATATATATATTTGCGGCTGATTTAAAAAAAATATATATATATTTAGCATGAAATGCAACAAAAAATAGCTTTTCTGTGTTGATATTCGCGATCCTCTGCCTCGACAGAACTATCGACCTGCTGGACTGGAACAGCCTCATAGATGACAGAACAAAGATATCGGACCTGCTTGTTGTACCAAATGTTGAGGTCAGTGACACTGGAAAAAGGGAGATGAAATGACTTAACTGAATAGCTCAGGTCTTCATTGATCTTTCAGACATGTTCCATCATGTTCTGCTTGAAATGATCATTTGTATCGGATAAGAACTTTGTGTTAAAAAAAAAAAAAAAATTATGTACCGGTACTTAAGAAAAAAAAAATTCTCCTTGTCCCTGATATCAAATGCACTCTATTTGATTCAGATATCTATTCTCAGTCAATAGGCACACCTCACATTACACTCGTGGTAGTTGCTGACTAGACTGTGATTGGCTTCCAGACAATCATTTCCTCAGACAACAAGTTTAAAATGAGACTGCAATCAAATATTTTGATTTAAAGTAACCATAGATGCTTTAACGTAGCATTATGAAGTAAATGTTGATTGCACAAAGGTAATGGCACAACAGTAATGTAATAGCTATAGATAATGAGATCTTGTTGCTCGCGACTGTTTGGCAGAAGGCTGGATTGATAACATGGTACTGATTGCGTGCTCCCACTGATTCCTTCATCTAGCAGGCAGAAAAATAAACCAGGAGCAACACATTGAACTAGGACCTGCCAGACAAACATTTTTGTCTGCCTCCAGAATGTTGTCCACAGGCTCAGACAGTTGAATTATGATGATGATGATGATGATGATTATTATTATTATTTTTAGTCTTTATTTCTTTGGAGTTCTTTTGATGTAACTAAAAACACTTTGAAATCAACACAGCTCTGGAAAAACAACTTCTTCCGAACCATCTGATGATTCCTTTAGTAATTCTTTCAGGATTAATTCCAAGTTTTTTAAACTATCAAGTAGGCCTGCACAATGAATTGAAACTGCAGCGTAACCTACGGCAGTTTTCAAACAGTAGCAAGGTGCAATATTTGTGAAAACCTAATTGTGTGTCAGAATAAAAATCTTAAAGTAAATATTGTAGTGCTACTGAGATGTCCTGCCTACACATCACATTCTAAAAATAAAATAAAACGTTTGTTTGTTTACAGATCCCTACAGAAATCACATCATTATCATTTTAATGTTTTTTTTCAAGGACAATTTGAATCATGAAGAACAGTCCCTCTAATATTGCAAATCATAAGCAAAAAGATATGTTTTTTGAAAGTTGTGCAGCCCTACCATGGAGTTAAATGTATCTATGAGTACGTGTCACACACAAACCTTTGGCGTGGGTGTATTGCTTGTCTAGGGAAATGAGGCGAGCCTTGCTAGACATATCTGATGACCTTAGACTAAATTTGGCAAAAGACTGTGTGTGTTGACCTTAGACTAATGCTGTGCTGTGTGATATTGGGTTCATTTGCATCTCATGGTGCACAATCTCCTGGCTTGTTTGTACAGCGAGGTGAGCTGCAGCCTCTGCTACAGGAGTTCACTACAGAGGAGGAAAGACAATTGAAGAGGATTTTACAGCGTATGGATATTTTAGCAAAGGTAATCTTAAAGGGACTGAGAACTATAAACATGGACATACGTAGTGGCAGATGCATTATGCCTCTCAGCAAGAGGAAAGAACAAAGAATGAAAAAAAAATTGGCACTATGGCAGCATGCTTCTTGTTTAAACATGCCACATTATGATCACTTACTCAGAACTTTCCTTGAAGAATGTGTTTCATGTTTTCTTGGGTTTGTGTTCACACAGTACACATACACATGCAAACAGATGTCCATTTTACAGCCAGTACAAAAGTGTTTAAAGCTATTGTTTATGCAGGGAAGCCAATTTTACTGTGACAGCTCAAGAACAACTATTCAACAACTGGGAAGCTTTCATATCTCTACCATGGTGAACTTTGTGGAGCAACTATCAATTCCTGCGTCCACTAAGTGGCACTGCGGAACGCTCACTTACTATACAGTGTACCATATTGCTGTACATCAAATGAAGACAAAAGAGTTTAATTCTAATTCTGATGTTTGTTACATCAGGCTTACTTCCTGCAACCACTAGGTGGTGCTATGACCATGACCTACATTCAGCTTGCAGACGTCTTCTCTCCCCAGACATGTCAAGTTAGGAAAAGATCTGATCATGTGGAGTCATGTCACAACAGTTTCCTGTTCTATGCTGGAATTTAACACCACCTAATTGTAACAGCATGTATTGAAAACTAGTTTTCATAGTGACCCATAACCAGCTTAGTCCGACCAAATTTGAGATGGAGGAGTACACCAAAGTAAAAAAAGACAACAACAAAAAAACCATGTTATTTGTCGTAATTATTCCTAATATTTGACATGTTTTTCCTTGGCTGACACAACTCCGTAGAGTTCACAAACATACAGACGAAACACTAAGCATAAACAGAGCTCCTTAGTGGAGATGACAGCTAACTTTGAGTCTGCGTTGTATTTTACAGAAAGTCTTAAGTCGAAATTTAGAATGAAAAAAATGATCACAAGCCTCAGTCATTAAACTTCATTGTTTTTCTACCAGCATGCCGTAGATAACAATGTCCGCTTGATGGTGGATGCAGAGCAAACCTACTTCCAGCCAGCTATCAGCAGATTGACGCTGGAGATGCAGAGGATCTACAACAAACACAAGCCTGTTATCTTCAACACTTACCAGTGCTACCTAAAGGTCAGAACACACACGTGGGAGGACATGTTTGACATGTGTTAATGAGGAATGTGGACACAAAGCAGGCAAACAAACCAGTTGTAATAGGATGAGGAATGTAATGGAACAAAGATGAACATAATTTTGGAGGGAATTTGTGAGCTGTGTTGTTGTTTCCTTACGCACCATTTCAAATGAGAAACCATGTTGCTCTCAATAGATTTCATGCTGCGAAGATTAATTAATTTGATTAACTGACAGCGCCAATACCAGAATGAGGCAAAGAGTTCTTGAGCAGTTGTTTGTTCTCTTTTCTGTCATGATGATGGTGATGACAGCTGTCATTTGGAAACATTCCCTTTTCTTTGCAGGGTGTCTTTTCATTTAATATGTTTAAGATGAGACAGGAGAGAATTGATGCAGGATCAAATAAATAATAAAACGACATTTTTTTCAGTTTTTAATTTCTTACATATTAATATATATTCTTTTATTCTGCTTTGATCTACAGGCAGGAGCACTGCATCTAAAATGACATGTTTATCTCTTTTCTGGCTTGCCAATCGATCAGTCTTGTGTGTTGTTGGTCTGCAGGAGGCCTACGACAATGTCACCATGGATGTGGAACTGTCGCGACGGGAGGGTTGGCACTTTGCCGCCAAGCTGGTGCGAGGGGCCTACATGTATCAGGAGCGAGAGAGGGCCCAAGAAATGGGTTATGAGGATCCTATTAACCCGGATTATGAGTCTACCAATAAAATGTACCACAGGTAAGGACTAAGGCTTCTGTCTCTATTTATCAACTGTTGACTGCTGTCCTGTATTCCCTACTTACTAGTGTTGGAGTCCCTTTGTCACATGACACAGAAGCAATAGTAAAAAGGAAAAAAAAAAAAACCCTGTTGTTTAAAAAAACATGAATGGTGAATGATAGCTTTGCATTAGCAAGCTGCTGTAGTTAGCTGCTGCAGACACAACGGTGTTTGGTTCCTGTACCTTTCTGATAAAGCATTCTTCTCAAAAACAAGTTGCATACTCCTGAAACACTTAATTTACTTGATTAAAAATAGAAGTTCAAGACGGATGTTTTTGACGTTTGATTTATTGATGAAATGCTTCAGTAAACATTTTAGTGACGCGTTATTTTCCGTATTTTGTCTGCTTAAAGGCAGATATTTTTTTTTGGGGGGGGGCGGGGTTCAGCAGCTTCTAAGACTTACTTTTTTGGTTCTTTACTTTGTTGGAATCCCAACTTTTGGGCATGTTTCAAGTTTTTGCGAGCAGACTGAATTGCCAATGAGGAATGCGGTACAAAGTCAATGATGAGCGGTGAATTGTTTTCGCCTCCAGTGTGGCCAGAACTTAATTGCGCTGTATCTCAGGGGTGCTGTGTCACAACAGTTCTTAGATAAAGGCAAGCTGATAGAAATCACCCTGTGGAGATCAATATATTTTGCATAAAAAGTTTGGATGATGAGTAACGGCACAGTGTGAGGTGGGATTCAAAAATATGCAAATGGGGGAAAAGCATGTGCATGCTAATGCATTTAGATAAACATTGGCTCAGCTTTCTGGTAAATATAGTTGTTTTTACTTTTTAGATACCACAAATGTATCACGAATCTTACATGCCCATGAGATAGTTATTTGTTTTTCATAAAGAACTGTTCGGATGAGTCAGAGAACTATATTTAGCTCTTAGTTTTTTTGTTGTTGTTTTTTTTTTTAAATATTTGACCGCTTTCGAGAAAACTGGTGTGGCAATTCCTCCTTCTCAATTATACCACATGGCCTCTGCAATGTGTGCTTGTCACATTTATTTTGACCACCAATGTCTTTTCAGTTCAGCCAAGAGTCCCGGTAGACATTAGAGCTAAATGTGAATCAATTCCTACAAAATGTTCCAGAGATATCGCGTAAATATGACGGCGATGGCTGTACGGACAGATGGACAACCTTAAAACACAAAGCCTCTGGTGTACAACTGTCGCCGGCGTGGAGGCATAATAAAATGTCATAGTTTATAGTCGTCCGTCTGTTTTTTTCTGTAGGTGTCTGGATTATGTGCTGGATGAGATTGCCCTGAACAGAAATGCCAATGTTATGGTTGCTTCCCATAATGAGGACACAGTCAAACACACCCTGAGGAGGTACAGCGTCAGTTCTTTTCTTACATTGTACATTAGAATTTATGGAAACCAAGATTCTCTCTCTCTCTCTCTCTCTCTCTCTCTCTCTCTCTCTCTCTCCTTCAGAATGAATGAACTGGGTCTCTTGCCGAGAGAGAACAAGGTGTACTTTGGTCAGCTGCTTGGAATGTGTGATCAGATCAGCTTCCCATTGGGTGAGAAAACACTTACACAATCCTACTGCTCGTTTCTGCTCTGTACAAGGTGGTCGATTAGACGGCCTCTGCACCATCTGTATCAGCTGTCCTACCCTAAGACTCCTCAGCTAAACTACGTACTCCATGGAGACCACATGGACTGCAAAGAACCCCCATGAAGAAGTCAGTAAAGCCAACACCGTGACATGCGAACTGAGTCACCTCGCCATTGACGAGTTGTCTTCATGAAGCACCGCTACCGGCTCACACCACTTTGTACGTCAGTCAAAGACAGAAGAAGCGATAGAGGTAGAGGCAGGGTGTTGTCTGTCAGTGTGACGCTCCAGTTTGAAACGGCCTTGACCGATACTCATGCACACAGACAGCATGTTTCTGGAGCTTTATTTTTACTGACGAACAGAGCAGTCAGGGCTGTATCTTTGAAACAATAAAGCTGTTATTTTATGAAATACCCAAGATGTGAGCTGAAATCTTCATTATTTATCCATTACCGCATTTTAAAGCTGCCAAGAATAAAACGCTGGCTCTTGAGTCTCTTCAGGTTTTTTTTTTAGTTTTTTTTTCCACATTTGAGCAAAATGGCATTCATATCAATTATTGAAGCAAACGTGAGCACCACACCTCATGTCATGCTGAGTTCATTTTTATTTCCCTGTCTGTCTCCCATCTCATCCGATCTGACTCCAGGCCAGGCAGGCTTCCCTGTCTATAAGTATGTCCCCTATGGGCCGGTGAATGAGGTGATGCCTTACCTGTCTCGGAGAGCCCAGGAGAACCGCGGTTTCATGAAGGGTGCCCAGAAGGAGAGGGAGCTGTTATGGAAGGAGCTGAAACGTAGACTTGCCTCCAGGGAGCTTCTCTACAGGCCGGTGTACTGAAAGAATAGCAGAAGAAGAAGAGACAGAGCGAAGAGTCTGTCAATGTGTCAAGTTTTTTTGAAATTTTCTTTTTAATCTTGGCTGTTTGACGGCTGCTGCTGTGGCTGTCTGTTCTGTCTCTTGCTCTGCGTAGCTTCCCCTGGATCTGCTGTTCTAGCCTGTCCTGGAGTTTTCATGCTGATATTTCTACGTGTCATTCTCCGTCTCGCTTTTTTTTTTCTCTCCCCACTGTTATTTTTTTTGTATCTATTGCTTGTTACACTTCTGTTCCTCATTGATGTTACCCACCTTGCCCTTATCTTCTCGTGTGTTCTTTTTTTTCCTCTTTCTATTTATTTTTTTCTTCATCCGCCTCTGGATCCATAAGCATTCCTCATTTTGTTGGTTTGTAGAGCTCTCATATCCATCAAGCGGGCATCTTTAGTGCTCCAAGAGGACTCCCTAAAATGTCAAGTAGACCAGGGTGGGTGGTGGGCGGCTCTTTTTTTATCTCCCTATTTATCTTGGTGAGGGACAGCAACAGTAAAAAATAACAGGCTTGATTTAAATTTTAATAATGAGAACATCAACATTCCCCACCTGTTTTGGGTTTGTTTTTACTCTCGGGCCGCTACCCAGTACCCTGAAGAAGCCCTCTTTGTTTTTTTTGAAGTTGTATTGTTAGTTTGAAAATGACGCCTGTTTATGAATCAATGAGAGTATAAGCAGCTGCTCACAGCACATCCCTCGTCCTCTCAGAGTGTAATGCTTTTGTTATTGTATTTACTGGAGGAAGCTATATTCTTGGTCACTGAAGTGTTACAGGGGGCGTTCAGTATTCAGTGAATGAGCCTGGTTTTAAACCTGTAAGCCAGGCGGCTTGCTGTTTTCTTGACACAAGACAAAATACGACGGAATAATAAGTGAGAGAGTTTCTTCTCGGGCTTAATCCTTGAACAGGAACCCTAAGTAATGCATTTCCAAACAATTATTTTGGGAAAAACGGTGTTCCTGTATCCACACTGTGCACTTTTCAGTCTTTTTGTTTGTTTTTTTCGGATGATTGAATTTTGTATCCACCCTGTCAGGGTAACTCCAGGCAACAAGCATCAGTGGGTTTCTTTCAGTTGTGGGACTAAAGTAGATTTTTTTTTTTTTTTTTTTTAATATAAAAACTTTACAGACGGTTGAATATGACAAAGTGATACTTCACGTCAACACTGTTTGTTTCAACTCATGCTCATTCACACAGAACTCAAAGTGTTAACTCCAAGTATTTGTGGATTACCGAGAGCAGAGCTGGATAAATGCAACTTTGAATATACCCAACTATGAACTTCTGAGGTTACTTTTGCTGTTGTTAGCAGCCAGTGGCTCATTAGCTTTAAGATTAATATACGTGGCTGGCTCTCTCCGCTTTCTAGAATCCTGAAGAGGTGATGCCGGAAGGACACAAAACATCTTCGACACCTCAAAACATCTGTTTTAGAGTACTTGAAAGGTGGATTACATTTTTTTGGGTGAAGTTTCCCTTTAATGATATTCATCGATTTTTAATTATTTTGTACAAAATTACCAAAGATGGCGAGGTTTTTCTTGTGGCAGTTTGAGTGTGAAACACTGTGCAGTTACAATGCCTATTTAGGGATTCGTGTGTTTTAACAATGTAAATGCGACTGAAGCAGGTGACATCATCGGACCTGTGACACCGCTCAATAAATACATATTTTCTGTGATGTCTGTATGAATGTTGTGTAGCTGTATGGTTAGTAACAGTTTTCAAAAGCAGCTCAGACATGTCAAGATATATGAAGGGTAAAAAGAAAAGGGACATGCGAGCATACCTTCCTACAAGCACACACTGATAGTGCAGCATTTTTAATTCGGTGACACTCAAACTAGTTATTATCGATATACAATTAGTGTCTGAGTCAGAGAGTAACCAGGCTTCATGATGGTCTTGTCATTTTTATTAGCGCAGCCCACGCTCAGTAGACCATCATTTAATTACCCGTGACGATATGCTCAATACAGATCACAGAAATTCAATGCATTTATCCATTCCTTAGAAGAAACTTTAGTGGTTGTTAAGTTTTACTAAAGCAAAGCGCCACAGAGCTGTCACTGCTTCAATATGGCTTTAATTAAAGTCTACTTTTGATGTAAGTTGTGCCTTTGGGCATACTTCCGCCAAGAAATCCCTTCTTACATCGCGGTTGGAGCTCTCCTGGTTCGCTACTCAAGATAATTTAGAGGACATATTATAGCGTGAAAAATTCCACACGTGTCAAGTCATTCAAAAGCTGTATGGGCTCAGCGTTTTCTTCAACACACTGCAGTAAAACACAAGTGTGCAGAGGTAGCAAGAGCTAATTTATTTTATGTAATGAATGTTGACATGGTGTTATGCAAGATGTGAAGAATCACATATATAACAGATGTCCTTGGGCTCCGATGCCATTTGTTCCACACGGTGTCGTCTTAGATTGTTTGTTTGTCCTTGCCCTTGACTTGGTGGTCTCAGTGGGACCACACAGGAGTGGGATGTTTTTTAAAGCAAAGCTGTGACAGGCCTATATATATATATATATATATATATATATACATACACACACACATATATATATATATATATATATATATGTCTATATTGACAGCTATATCTATATATCTATATCTCTATACAGTTATTCATTTATTTATAGATACAGATATATATCTCCAGCATTGTTTCAACACTCTGGGCAATTGAAGAGTTGATGGATTCACTTGCAGCTTTCATTCGAGCAGCCTCATGGTCTCCAATCAGTATTTGTGTGCAAAGAGATAAACTGACAGTAAGGAGTACTAAGGCTCTGAGTTACCCAGGAGTATTGTTTATTTTCATCTTTTGACAGCAAACTGAGAGATCACTGGCTCGCGGTGCACAAAAACAGACAAGCGGGCCAGAACATGTTCACTTCAATGGCTGGGCTGCAATCATTCTCACAGTAATGAGCTGATTTAAAAACTTTATTACACTCCAGCAGGGCAGGAAAAGATTATAGAGAGAAATTTGCAATATACAGTAGGAAGCTCACTTGATTAAAAAGTCCTTTTTTATCTTTTGTTTTCTATTTAACCCTGCCTAAGAATTCAATTGCAGCTTGATCCCCTCAAATCTCCTAATAAGTTCATTTGATTGACTTAGGATGAATCAATAAGATTTCCTGGGTGTTCTCCCACATGTGATATACACTCACTAACCACATTGGTACGCTTTCATGTCAAACAAAACAGATAAATCAATCAGCTAATCTGAAGCTCATATAGGAGTATTCAGGTTTGGTGTACAAAGACTAGTGTCACAATGACCTCGACCTTTGACAATCATTTTTTTTTAAAATTTTATTCTTGAATCCCAGAGGATGATTGAAACTAAAGAAACTTTCTTAAGGTGTTTCTGAGATACTCTGTTGGTGTGAGATGATGTTTTAACCACCAAAACCTTTTCAGTTCACCTACAAGTCCAAGTGGACAGTTGAGCAAAGTAAAAAAAAAAAAAAAAAAAAAAAAATTCCCTCAAAGCATTCCAGAGGGGTCGTATTATTAGAAATGACACCATTTAAAACGTAAGGATAGAACAGTTTTTTGTTGTTGTTCAAGTTGACTGAAAAGTAGAATTGATTGAGAAATGTGATGAAATACACTTTCAAAAACAAAGTCAACGCAGCTAAACCACGAGAACAAATGCCCGCCACTGGCGTCAGGACAGACGCCACCCGCCTCTTCCATATTTGTATGGTTTCTCCTTCAAAATGATGCTTCCTCATGAATCATAATTTTCAAGACAATCTATTAAAAGTACTCACAGCATTCTATATTTGTGCAATAAAAGAGAAATAATTCCCTTGCAGCGAAACCTGATTCTAATGTGCGATTTCACAAATTCCTTTTTTACCAGGCATTCTTTGACGCAGCCATATTCATTATCACTGATACATTTTCATTTCCAGTTTAAATTGTCTTCTTTATCCTTCAAAATTTAACCTTTACTCTTTTTATTCTTTAAAAGGAAAACATTTCATCTTCTTATCCCCCTGACCCTGTTGGTCCTCTGTATATTCTGCATGAACATAGATTGTTTGAAAAATATTCTAGTCTTTAAGAAAATGCTATTGCAACTTAGTACTTCTGTATAAGAGATCAAAATAAATGCTGGAAAAGGAGACCTTCATCGATAGAAAGCAGACTATTTCTTGAGATTGCACCATTATCTCAACACCAAGTCTCCATGAGTGGTCAAAATGACGAGCGGAGTCGAACTCTTGATATTGACATCAGTGAAAATGCAGTATGATGTGTCGTTAATATTTTATAACGACATCTGAGGCTTACTCGGCTCAACGGAGAAAACGGTGCTGACTTTTTTTTTATGCAGGATGCTGACATTTCCCAAGTACAATAATTAGTGCACTATATAATAAGATACACGTAGAAAAAAATCTGACTGACTGAGGACCAAAGCATTCTCGCAATTAAATGCTAATTTATTAATGGTTCCAGGATTTTTAGGAAGTTTAGTCTAAACACTATAAAGTCAGTCATGTATTACAGTGCTGTTGTTCAGTTCAGCCTCTTAAAGAAAAGGGACTTGAGGGACATTTACATGACAGCGAATATATCAAGCTGTGTCTCATCTTTACGTGAAATGACTGCAGGATTCCCTCATGTCACCACTGGATCTACAGATAGTGAAATATGGTTGTTGACTTGCCTTTTTCCTCCTGTTATTCTTTTGGACTCAAATGGCATCTTTTCCGATCATTAAGGTCTGAAATGAGGGGAGTCAGTGTAATTCATCACAGCTACTTGAAGAGAAACGTAATGACTCACTGAGCTAAGTTGACCTCAGTGCCTGGACCCATTCCTGTACTGAAGGAATCCCCCTGGCTACAGTGAGCTCTGATGTGAGCCAGTGAGTAAACAAATGAGTCGTAAACACAACAGATGGGACAGGCGATAACTAACCTCATTGGTCCAAATAAAGAGGCACAAGGCTGCAGAAATGATATGAGGGAAGAGGGAGCAGAAGAGCGGAGAAATGAAAAGTTTGTGTGTGGGATTTCAGCGTGTGGGATGGAAAAACACTTATTTCACACACCAGAGAGTCCCATCATGCCGTCTTGATCGGTGTCATCACTTTGCTATCAAACACAAGTCACTGAAATCATCTGCACATCCCGAAAATTATGTTTTTTTTTCTTCCAGTCGGCTTGCCATCACTTTTGTTTTTATTAATCTCATTTGGGGGTGGGTAAAGCTGTCAAGAAAGAATTAAAGAAGTATTTCATCTCTGCTGCAAAACTAGTCTTATCAAATTAGACTGTCGATGCAGTAAAAAGGCAGGATTTTTTTTTTTTTTTTACATCGGTATTGTGGTACAGGCTGTGATACTTCCTTCAGCTTGGAAATAAGAAAACCTACAACAACCAGAATGCACCTGGCTCATTGCCTTTAAGACTGCTGAAATGTAGCATTAGCCAATTTCAAGCTAAAAAAAAACAATCCTTGGACTCCCATTTGTTCTTGATTAAAAAGGTTCCTTTAGCCTGTTTTTGTCTAAATAGCAGCAAAAATTTAGTCAAATTAGTCAGCCGATGTATGAAAAATCTCATGGTAACTATTTTCCTCCTTTTGCTGGACGTCATCTTTTGCATACATATCCAGTAAAGTCTGCTGCCCCCTCCTCCTGGAACCTTTACTTTATCATTTTGGAGGAGTTTGAGTGCCCTGATGACACTAGGAGCTATGCTGTCAGGGGCATTTTGCCCCTGGTAGGGTCACCCAAGGCAGAATGGTCCTAGGCAAAGGGCCAGACAAAGAACAGTTCAACAGACCCTTCATGGAAGAAAAAACAATGAGTCTGGGCACCTAGCCCAGAGGGGCACCAGGGCCCTGCCCTGGAGCCAGGCCCGGGGTAGGGGCCTGATGGCGAGCACCTGGTTGTCAGGCCTTAGTCCACAGGGTCCGGTCGGGCCAAGCTCAAAAGGGATACATGGACTCATCCTCCTGTGGACCCACCACCTGCAGGAGGAACCAGAAGGGTCTGGTGCTATGTGGTTTGGGCAGCAGACCAAGGTGGGGACCTTGGCTGTCTGATCCCCAGGTATGGAAGCTGGCTTTTGGGACATGGAACATTACCTCTCTGGCGGGAGGAGCCGGAGCTGGTGGAAGAGGATAAGTGTTACCAGCTAAATATAGTCAGCATCACCTCGACACTTAGCTCCGGGTCCGTAACCGGAGTCCTGGAGAGGGGCTGGACTCTCTCCTTCTCTGGAGTTGTTCCAGGTGAGAGACGGAGGGCCAGGGTGGGCTTTTTGATAGCCCCCAGACTCTCTGCCTGTATGTTGGGGTTTACCCTGGTGGACGAATGGGTTGCTTCCCTGCGCCTTCGCGTCGGGGAATGGGTCCTGACTGTTGTCTGCATTTATGCACAGAACAGCAGTTAAGAATACCCACCCATTTTAGAGTCCTTGGGAAGGGTGCTGGATGGTGCCCAAGTGGGGACTCCATTGTTCAACTGGGGGACTTCAACGCTTACATAGGCAATGACAGCGTGACCTGGAGGGGTATGATTTGGAGGAACTGGGGAGATAATTTTTTAAAGTTTTGGGAGTACGTGGGGGGGGGGGGGGGTCGTCCAATCTCCAGGGCAGAAGTCGTTGAGGCAGTTAAGCAACTCTGTGGTGGCAGAACTCCTGGAGTGGATGAGATCCACCCTGGGTATCTCAAGGCTCTGGATGTTTTATGGCTGTCTTGGCTGACACGTCACTGCAACATTGCATGGACATCGGGGGTGGTGCCTTTGGAGTGGTAGACCAGGGTGATGGTCCCCATCTTTAAGAAAGGGGACCAGAGCAGAGAGTGTGTTCCAACTATTGGGGGATCACACTCCTCAGACTCCCTGGAAAGGTCTATGCCAATGTACTGGAGAGGAGGGTCAGGTCGACAGTCAAACCTCAGACAGAGGAGGAGCAGTGTGGTTTCTGTCCCGGCCACGGAACCATGGATCAGCTCTTCACCCTCGCTAGGGTGCTGGAGGGGGCAAGGGAGTTTGGCAAACCAGTCCACATGGGATTTCTGGATCTGGATAAGGCTTATGACCGTGTTCCCAGGGGCAACCTGTGGGGGGTACTCCAGGAGCATGGGGTGGATGGCCCCTTACAAAGGGCCATTCAGTCTTTTTCTGGAGGAGTGAGAGTCTGGTCTGCATTGCCTGCAGTAAGTCTGACTTTTTCCTGGTGAGGGTTGGACCCCGCCAAGGCTGCCCTTTGTTACCGGTTATGTTCATAACTTTTATGGACAGAATTTCTAGGCGCAGCCGGGTGGTGGAGGGGGTCAAGTTTGGTGGCGGGATGATGTTGTCTCTGCTTTTTGTGGATGATGTCTTAGCTCCATCAGACCAGGACCTTCAGCTCTTGCTAGGACAGTTCACAGCCGAATGTGAAACGGCTGGGATGAGAAGCAGCACCTCCCAAGTCTGAGGCCATAGTCCTCAGCTGGAAAAGGGTGGCCTGGGCGGCATGGCTCAGGGGTAGAGTGGCCGTCTAGCAACCAATGGGTTGCTGGTTCGATTCTCGACCCCGGTGACCATGTCAAAGTGTCCTTGAGCAAGATATTGGACCCATAATTGCTCCTGATGAGTAGGTTGGTGCCTTGCATGGTAGCCACCACCATCAGTGTGTGAGTGTGAGTGTGAGTGTCTGTATGTGTGTGTGTGTGTGTGTGAATGGGTGAATGAGTTGACACTGTAAAGCGCTTTGAGTGCCGCTAAGGTAGAAAAGTGCTATATAAAATTGAGTCCATTTACCATTTACCATGCCAGCTCACTCCAGGTCGGGGGGAGGTCCTGCCTCAGGTGGAGGAGTTTAAGTGTCTCGGGGTCTTGTTCACGAGTTAGGGTAGGATGGAGCGGGAGATTGACAGGTGGATTGGGGCGGCATCTGCAGTAATGCGGGTGCTAAACCAGTCTGTTGTGGTGAAGAGGGAGCTAGCCAAAAGGCGAGGCTCTCAAGTTACCAGTCAGTCTGCATTCAAAACTTCACCTGTGGTCATGAGCTTTGGGAAAATTACCGACAAGATCGCAAATACAAGCGGCCGAAATGAGCTTCCTTCGCAGGGTGGCTGGGATCTCCCTTAGAGATAGGGTGAGAAGCTCAGTCGTTCGGGAGGTAGAGCTACTGCTGCTCCTCCATGTCAAGAGGAGTCAGTTGAGGTGGTTCGGGCATCTGGTGAGGATGCCTCCTTGACAACTCCTTCCAGAGGTTTTCCAGGCATTTCCATCCGGGAGGAGGCCTCGAGACCAACCCAGGACACGCTGGATGGATTATATCTCTCGACTGGCCTGGGAATGCCTTGGGATTCCCCCTAAAGAGCTGGTGGAAGTGGCTGGGAAGAGGACAGTCTGGGTTCTTGCTGAGGCTGCTGCCCTCACGACCCTGACCAAACGGATAAGCAGAGGACGATGGACAGATGGATGGATGGATGGACGGTCTTTGTGGGGAAAGTTCTCATGATGGAAAAGGGGCTTCAGTTCTGACACTTAAAACACACTGGCTTGATAGAATGTCGACGGGACAACAGAAAAAAGGGTGAGTTGCTTATTGTTGTCATTTTTTGCTGTTGTCTTTGTTCTGACAGGTTTGTAAGTTATACAGGTTGTGATATTTCATGACCTCTACCATTTGTCAAATGAAAGGTGGCAACAGTGACAGGAGGAAGTTCAGATGCATCAGGAGCAGAGAAGAAGAGCTTCTATGGGAGCTGCGATGTACAAAACAGTTTCATTTTTTCTGGCCTATTTCAGGGACAACAACACTTGAAAATAGGACGATGGTGTGGCATTCTCTGTAGAAAATAATAAGCTTGGCTGGATGAGCTGATTCAGTTGTCAGTGGTGGGCAAACATCTTTAGTTTGAAAGTCTGCCATTTTCAGGGAGCTTTGGGCGCAGGCAGCTGGAAAGCAAGTTAAACCTGCTTGGTCATATCATTATGCTACAAAGGTGGTTGAACATTTTCAATTTTACTGACCACCACCAGACTACATCTCCCTCAAAGTCACTGGTGAAGATGGAAGACAAAATGAATGTTGTATTGATTCCTTTCAGCTTGTGTCTCCCACAATACCTAAACCTCTTTTTCTGTGCCAATGAATGGCTCCCATGTATTATAGATCATTAAACCGCTTTCATCTTCTCTCTTGGAGATACATGCTGTTTTCCCTTTGAAAGCAATAAGCATGGTGCAGCACGAATTAGCCACGACTGGATAAAAGAATGACAGGGGGTTCGAGTGCTGTGTGCGTGTGTGTGTGTGTGTGTGTGTGTGTGTGTGTGTGTGTGTGTGTGTGCGTATGTGTGTGTGTGTGTGTGTGAGGGAGAGAAAACTGAGGAAACAGCTTACAGAATGTCGCCAGTGTGGAAAAGAAGCATTGCAAGCAATCCGTCACAGGTCCCGGTCGAACATCCTCGTTCCAACACCTATGTTGAAGGCTCAGACTTCCCACTGGTTTCCTAAACACACACACACACACACACACACACACACACACACACACACACACACACACACACACATACACACACACAAATGCAGAGCCATGTGTGCAAATATACATCAACATGTAAGTGTGGAATGCAGTCACACCATTATGCACAGACTGTGGAGGCTCATAGGAATACACCTGCACCCCTGCACCCCCCCCCCCCTACACACACACACACACACACACACACACACACTCATTCCCTCCCAACAGTTCCCATATCTATCAGTCTGGGGTGAGAGATGATTTGGAGCGGCTCAATGTTTTGATCATTAGTTTGGACTCATGGAGTGCAGCAGCAGTGAAAAATGAGACCGCTATCTCATGGCCACCTGTTCTTTTAATAAGAAAAAGAACAATTCCCCGTCACAGGATGGATTGGCTACCTGATGGATCAGCTGGAGGTAGCCTTGTTTGTTTGTGCGTACTCAGATGACTGGTTATTTATGTTTTTAAATATATATACCTGCATTTGTTAAGTGTAAATGAATTAAACTCTGCCTGCTTGTGTATACTGTATCTGCACAATACAGTCATAAAAGTTAATAACACCTAAATCCCTGGGGAGCAAAGATTATTTGGAAGATATGTGAATGTGTTTACTCACACTTAAAACTTGCCAGTCTCAATTTCTATTACACATCTTTAATTTCTGCGCAGGGATTCATCCAGTTATGGCTGAAAAAAAAAGTTATTGTCCCCTGGATGAGTATTTTATTATTGTTAAATTGTGTATGAAGAAATCTGCCAACTTAAGTAGCCCTTTTAATGGGTAACACATTTTTGCTCTTATTGTTAGAAATTATTTTTTTCATTTTTGCTCTTAATGTTAGAAATTAATTTTTTCTCATGTGAATTAAAAAAAAAACTGCCTTTTTATTTTAGTCTAGTAAACCAGAAGTTTACCGCTTTAACATTCTTGATTACACAGAATGAAGTTTAAGTAGCAAGCACAGGTAGAATTCCTCTGTTTAGGAGATTTTGTGTGAAAGTTATTGCAACATTAAAAGTGAACAAAACTTGTCTTTAAGACCTCACAGGCCACTTATAGTACCTTCATGGCTTTGGGAACTATTGTTCAATGGTAAGTACATTCACACACACACACACACACACACACACACACACAGATAAATATGTTTTTTATGTATGTATGTATAAATATGAGTGTGTGTGTTTGTGTGTGTACAGTATAGTGCAGAACATTAGGAATTACTTTGATGTAGGATAAATTGACATTTCAGTGCCAGGGGGTAGTGTGTGATATATGTAGCAAGGCAGAAAGTATCAGAGGTTGAAGAGATGGATTAAAGTGTCAAATCCAACCAGGGACGAAGTGGGACTACGAAAAATGTTCCTAGACTTTTTCCAACCCAGACCGGCCCCCCTTACCATTCCTGCCCTCTCGTCACACATACACACATCAGCCCACATACACCACTTACAGGAGAATTGATGGATACTGGAGGCGACTGTGGCACTAATACAGAGTTATTTTAAACAAGTGAAAGGTTTGTTGCCCTAAAGACCACCACTGCAGGTGGGACCACAGTCACTCAGATTTTCACCCATCATATCCGAACTGGTTTATAAACTGGTGAACTACCGTGGAGTGATGTCACATACTTCTGTTTAGTCTTGGAGTGGTGGTGGGTGTGCTAGTTCAAATTAGCCAGCTACGTATCTTTCTTATTCTTTTATTCATGTAAAATATTTTCCACGTGTTAAAAATCCTGCTTGTCTGTAACATTGTAATTAATGGGCTGCTTTAGAAGTCTTCGGGGTTATTCACTCACTGGTGTTTTTGCCAGATGGCCGGTCCCACTCACAATTTAAGGCAGGAGATTGGAATTACCATTTTGTCTCAAAGTGTTTTATAAAAAAGTAAAGTTAAAGTTAAATAAAGTTTTTTATCACCTTGGCCTAAATTACAACTAAACCTACGTATACCTGAGATGAGTTCAAAAGGTAAGGTTAACCTCAAGAAGGCTAAATTAGATCCTCTTTCATTCGTCTTCATTAAATGCTTACGAGTGAGTCAAAAACAAACACACAAGGCTACACCGAGTCCATTGAAGCCATGCGGCCTCATCTGGTCATTGGAATCGAGCTAGAAATCAACATTTGTTTGTTTTAATAATTAATTTAATAATTAGCACTCTTTGTTCCTTCTGCTGCTCAAACTGCTTTACAGCAGAGAAAAGATCGCTGAAATCCCATTAAAAGAAACATTGAAAATAAGAATATCACAGGCATTAACTATATTAATAGCAGGTCAGAAAATGCTGATACCTGTATGAACTGCTGTGTCACTATCAGAACTTTAACTGTCTTTTTGTGTATCTTTTGAACATCATGTCTGTTTTATGATTTGATTTTTTTTATCAAAAATGAAACTTTTCCCAGCAAACACAGTATAATATATTCCAAATACCGTTTATAAGAACCCACACACTGCAATTCTTGTAAACGACTCTGTTGCATCCAAGCTTGCCAACGTCTTTGTCTTTTTTTGTGAACGTGCGTTACTATCGGATATTTGTGTACATGCCTATAAAAGCAGCACGTAGCCTGGCAAACACAGTGTGATCCTCCTTGGTTTGGAGATCCCATTGTCATGCTACAACTGTCAGAGAAATATTTATCCAACCAGTGATGCTGAGATGAAAGCAGAACGATGAGCAGCCAAGCTGGTTTTGCTGCTTTTCTGCAGTGATCAGAGACACAGCAATTGGTGTTTGGATTTGTCGGAGATAATACTGGGGGAGAGGAGACCAGCTGAGCCCAAGTGAACCATGTTGAACTGAACTGCATGGTGGCTTTGGACCACTGCCAGAATGTACCTATTTTTCTCCCCTTCCTATCCTCCTTCCTCGCAGGCATTTTTTTAAAACTCCATAAATGTTTTAAATCCTGAGTATTTTTTTTTTTATTTTCTTAAAAGGGTCAGTTCACCCAAGCATATTTTCCACCATGCAGGTAGCAAGTTTAAAGGTTTCACTCTGACTTCACTCTTAAAAAAAAGAACCAGAAACATCTTACTATCTGTTATCACTAATATGACCTCATTAAGGCTGCAGGTAAATTGGATTTGCTTCTGTTTAGCTCAAATCAGATCTTTTTCTGTCCATACAATTAACTGAAAGTGATGCATTCAGATTTGTTAGGCCCAGACATCGCCAACCGATCTATGAGGCAGACAATATCCGGGGAGAAACGGACTGACAAAAAAGACAGTTTGAAATCCTATTGAGTTCTGAGATTTTTTTTTTAACCTTTATTTATTCAGAGGAAAACTCACTGAGAGCAGCTCTTATTTTGCAGGAGTGATCTGGTCACACTCACTCCTCGGGAACTGCTCTGTACAACCAAACTATGATGGTTAAAGTCTTTCTGTCCATCAGTGGTGATATTGAAGGCGGGGCCACTACCGCCTCCTCACTTCCCCACCCATATCTACCCTATAAGTCACCACTGCTTACATCTGTGACACATCTGTATAAATCAGATTTGTATCAGCTCTCAAAAGACTTTCATATGAGCTTTGGGACAGGTTTATAAAAATCCAATTTGATGCCTTTTGGCTGTGCAGGTGGTCTAAAATCAGTCTGAAAAGAAACAGATTTGGACTGGCAGTCTAAACATGGCAGTCTCATGCCAAAAACATTTACAAAACATGATGTCAACTTGGGGACATCCCCTCAGTAGTAGCATTTTTCCTTCTGTGGTAAAATATGAATGCTTCTGACACTATCACTTACGTGTCACTGTCACAGTTCCAGCTTTCTCGTTGTGAACTCATTTTGGCACGAGTAGACACGCATCTACTGAATAAAGTTGAAAAGAAGGGCAATGGGAGATGAAGTAAGCACCATCTAATTTATTTTATCCTTCTCCAAACAAGAGATGAATAATTGCTTGTTTTATTTCGGGATGATGAGTCAGAGAGCGCCTCCCTGTTCCTAAAGAACCTCAGGCTGAACGTGAGCTTTGCAGCCCTCATAAGAACAATGATTTTTCTGGGTAAGGGAGCCAGATCTGGCATATCTTCATTGATTTCTCCCTCTCCTTTGTGTTTGTATAGACTCACAGATACAAGAAGAGGGCGTACGAAGGGGAAAAAAAAGGACATTGGTTCTTCTCAAGTATTTTGGACACCCACCTCTCTATTGAAGCCACTAACGTGATGCCTATATAAGAGGAAAGTGAACCCACACGTTTCTGCCTTGCCAAATGTTTAGTGTAGGACAGATTGTTGAGCCTGTGAGATAAAAATATGTTATCCCAGTGGCAAACATCGGGGGGCAGTAGTAATCTTCACGGCCCTTCCATGAACCTTGACTCAGCTGTATGTGTGTGTGTGCGTGCATGCGTGTGTGTGTGAGAGAAAAAGATCCTCAGCAGCATCTTCTCCTTCACAATCCTCAGTCCTAAAAAGCCTTTTTAAAAGGCTGTATAAAAATTCATCGTGCTTTCAAACTGACCTATTTTGGGAGATTGGTTGCTTGGCTTGGTTGAATTTGCACCCCTCCCCCCCCTTCCTTACCCTGCTACCCCACTCCCCACCAACCATATTCTCTCCCACCGTGATCAGGATTTTGAGAATGCAGAATAAATATTGGCAAGTTTCAAGGGCAGATTTAAACACATGGAAGCACCAGCCATGGTTTGGTGCTAAAAATAGAGCTATAATACCCGACATGTCTCTTATTTTCCATAAATTAACTCAAGAACATATGGCATCGATGAAACTGAACACAGCCAGTACGCACACATAGAGAAACATAATGCTGCCTCTTGCTTTCTTCCTCCTACTTCTTTTCTCTCTTTCCTGCCATTTCATAAAGCTTCTTGGAAGTCCAAACATGCCACCATCACTGGGTGAGAGCAATCCATTCCCAGAGACATGCACTGTAGTAAACAGAGTAATCCCCTCCTCCATGTTTTAAGGATTAATATCATCTTTATTCATAAGCACAACAGGAAGACGACTGTCGCGCATGTGATGGGACACTTAGGCTATACACACACACACACACACACACACACACACACACACACACACACACACATGCTTGTTATATATATGGACGCACATACACAGAGGGTGACACGCAAATAACCATTAAGTGTCATGTGGGCAGGTTGAACACACACATGGCCTTTCTTCCATATGTGATGTCATGAAGTGTGGGTGGCGGATTGATTTGGTCCAGCGAGAGAGAGACAATCCGATCAAAGTAGAAGAGGAAGAGAGAGAGAGAGAGAGAGAGAGAGAGAGGGAGAGAGAGATAGAGAGAGAGAGAGAGCTTCTACTTTGACATAATGGATTTAACTCTCATTCAAAGGGACAGACTTATGACACACGGGAGAGAGATTCACTTTTCCTTCCTTTTATCTGTGGAAGTACTACTCCCCTCTATAAGCACAACACACACACACACACATGCACACACACACACATGCACACACACACACATGGTTAAGAAAACACTCCTGTGTTGTCTGTCCTCTCTCTAGGCATACACCCCTTTACTTCAGGACTCATCCTTTCCCTACTCTTCTTTTTTCCTCCCTTCTCCTTCTTCTCCAGAAATGGCTACAGCTAACAAGCCCAAAGCTTGAGGGTTGCATTAGCAGGGTCCTTGGTCCGCTGTCCCAGTCACTGAGCTGGAGGAAGGGTTTCAGAGCACTGCTATCTAGCTGATTGCCTGTGTGATAAAAGAATAAAGCTGTTAGGGAGGAAGAAGAGGAGGAGAAGGTTGAGTATCAGCATAACAGCCTTTGAGGGGCCACAAGTTCTGCTCCTGGGGGCAAGATTGCATGGCTCTGATTTCCCTGCATACTCAGTACCTGCACTGATAAGACACAGGCAAAGTGCAGGGGGCCTCTGGGTGTGTGTGTGCGTGTGTGGGTGTGTGTGTGTGTGTGTGTGCATGCGTGTATTTAAGAGGTATCTTGGTGGCATTTTGTCCATAACGAACGTGACGTGTGTGTGTGTGCGGTTGTGTGTGTGTCTGGTCCCGGGCGAGGATTACCTTAGCACTCATTATTACTCATGGTGAAGCTCATCATTACAGCCCGGCCTGCCCCACATGGCTCCTCTACCCTCCTCCAGTAACTCACTGCTAATACCCACACAGCTCTGAGGCACACTGTGGGCTGCTGTGATCATAAAGGGGAACAATCTGTACATAAAAATGAGGCTGGAGAGCAGGAAGTTTCCTTTCCATCAGAAAATATACAAGACAAGCCTGCTTCTTAGTTGTAAGTTCCCAGCATTCAGTCATAGAAAGCACACGTTTTCATGAGCAAACAGATGCATGCCACTGTTGGAATTGTTTTGTCTGAGTGAAAGCTGCTTACAAGCTGCTCCAGCAGTTTACAAATCTGTTTCTGGAAAACAATTTCCCTTCAACACACCTCCCTCCTGCCCATTGTTCTCAGGCTGCTTTGGCCCATGTGGGTTTTTACTGCCAGCTCAACCCTTGATCTCACTTTCAGTATTGAATGCATTGTTTCCTGATTGAAGCTGCATGGCAGATCTACGTCTTTGTGATGCAAATCCTGCATAAGTTGGATTTACTAGAGATATTAATAATGGTGATGTGAATTCATCTATATTCAGCTTGTATTATCCCATTAATAGACAAGGTGAAGATAAAGATATTCCAAAAATATGAAGATAGCAGCATGAATGCAAAAAGCTAAAGAGTACATATTTTCTTGGAATTTGACGTTCAGATCTATCTATATACCCCGAAAATCCTCAGAGGTTTTTTTTTAAATCTGTTCAAAAGTAGAACTGATGCCCCCTGTCCTACAGACCCTTGACTCAAACCCTCAAATGTGACAAATGTGATCTAGTTCCTCTTCTATATTTGCTCTGTTACTTTGTTTTGTGCATTAAAAGTCCCATTTATTGGTTTTTTTCAACTTGCAAATTACACATCAGAAGCGTGCAGCAGCGAAATATTATGAAGTCATGGACTGCTTGCCACACAGTAGCAAAATCATCCATCCATTGTCTTCCGCTTATTCCTGTTAAGGGTAGTGGGGGCGGGGGGGGGGGGGGGGGCTGGAGCCTATCCCAGCGGCTTTTGAGCAAAAGGTGGGGTACACCCTGGACAGGTTACCAGTCCATCACAGGGCCAACACATAGAGACAGACAACCATTCACACTCACAGTCACACCTACAGTCAATTTAGAGTATCAATCAGCCTCGTCCCCTCTTGATGTCTTTGGACTGTGGGAGGAAGCTGGAGTACCAGAGAGAACCCACACAGGAACAGGGAGAACATGGAGACTCCACACAGAAAGATCCTGTGCCCGAGCCGGGACTCAAACCCGGAACCTTCTTGCTGTGAGGCGACAGTGCTGACCTCTGCACCACCGTGCCACCCATGCAGAATCAACCATTTACCCAAAATATTTGAGAGCAAAACCACACCTCAACCTCATATCCGTTCATCTTTCATGCACTCTTGTACCTGGTCAACCAAATCCACAAACTCTGTTTATTTGAGACTTTTAAACCCATCCTCTCTTTCCCTCTCCCTACTGTCACCCTTCATCCTCTCCTCCCTCTCTCTCCTTCTCCTTCCCACTTAATCTCCCATGTCTCATTTACTGTCGGGGGCCTGTAATCAGCCCCGGTGGACTTCAGACAAACCCCCCTCCCACACTGAGTCTACTCTCCTGAGCACATCCTTGCAGACCAGCCAAGAAACTTACTTCCACTTTTACAGACATCCATCTATCCTCAGCATTCAATACTTTGTAATTCCATTCAATCTTTAAACGGCATATTGTTGTGGCATGGTTGTTGCTGGTGAACACAATTCATGTTGTCACCTGGCCTGTAGGCTGCAACATAAAGATAAGACTGACACCAGAGTTTCTAAGATAAGGTTTATTTAAATAAATAAGTCATAAATAAGATAAAGCTGAGGGATAAAATGTGCCACCATGGGTGTCGTGGCCCCTGCAAATCTCTGCAGGTTTACCTTCAGTTCCTCAGGTATGGACAGTTTAAAGAGTTACGCTGATTCATTAAAAGACTCTTGTGCTTGCACTTAGAAAAGTAGAAATTTATATAATTATCACTGCAAGTGGATTTACAAATGTAAATCAGAATTATTGTTAATGATTGATATCTAATCCCATCTCACCAATATTTTCATGACTGGCCGGTTGCTGGGATCCATTCATGTCATCTCAAACCATGTGAATTCAGATTACTTCCAGCATCAAATACAATCGAGAAAAATCGTTTTTTTTTTCTTAATTCATACACACAAAAATAGTAACTTTGCTAACAACCCTAAAAACTTGCAACTCACGTGTCGTTGATACACCAAACTTCACAATGCGAAAGTTGTGACTCAAATATCAATCAAAAAATACATTTTTTTCCCAAAACTATAAACACAAATTGCATCATTTAGCACACTTTGCTCCAATGGAAAACACTGACCTTCTAAATAAAACTCCCTGATTACCAATTGGTCTCACTCCTGTCTCACCTATACAATTAGAAACACACCTCATTTATGTGTCAGGATACTCCTTAGAGTAAGAGTGAGAGTAACAGAAGGCCAAGAGAGTGAGGAGAAAGATCAGCAGTTTGATGGTATTTTGCAATGGTTTTTTTTTGTTTTTTTTGTTTGTTTTGGGGGATGAGGGGGAGCAACTGAACCTTTTTTTTGCAGGAGTAACAACAACAAAATATTCATTGATATATTTGTTTCATTTTTTTGTATCTGTGCACTGATTTATCATTCAATCTCCAGAAATAGTTGCCCTTATCACAGTGATTTTGGAACAAATAACCCTACACTTTACCTAAATCAGGAAAATGAAACTATATCCACACAATTTTATGCAATTGAAGCCAAAAGTACATTAATACTTCCTTTTTGTTTTAGAGTGGTGTTTTTTTCTTAATGTATTACATCAGTGTTGAATTGGTGCTCTGTAAGACAGAAGCATATACAGTAATGGCTGTGTGTATCGTTTTGGTGGAAGGAATCAGTTTTGAGGCTGTGTCTCATTTTACAAGAGAGTTTTGACACAGTAATTCATTCTTTTCAGTTTTGTATTTGAGAAAATGAGCCAGAGTTTCTGGATATGTTTCATTTGGGAGAACAAAAGCGTAATGAAATTCTATACTTTCAACATTTTTTTTTAATGGAAATGTCAGCTGCTGAGGCCAATTTAGACCAGAGATTCATGACAAGATAGAACCACTGCACGGAAAGTCTCCGCTGGATTTATGAGCAAGGTGGCTGGGTGGGGCGGAGGGTTTCTGGGGCTCAGCTTGTCGAGTGACCAGTCACTGGTTTGGCTATCAGCGAGTGTGTAGAATGTTAAGCACATCATTTGTATCAACTGCTAATCAAATGACAGAATTTAGGATGGAGGAAAGAAAGGATCAACTGATAAATCTGTTTTAGGAAGGGTATCCCTGTATGAATTCAAAATGGATTAAAAAAAAAAAAGATCAACAAGCAAAACATCCTTTGCCATGATAGACAGCAGCTGTGACAGTAGTACGTCTTCATTCATATTTTTAGACCTGACAAAATATCCAGAAACACAATAAAACTGGTCAAGCTGACAATTAGTAGAACACATGTACGGAGCTGTTGCTATGGAAACAATACATTGGCAAGGTCAAATTGCAGCAGTGTAAACAGGGAGAATGTTGCAGACTGATAGATTTCAAATCTCAACTCGTTTCATTGTGAATTCTTTGCTTTTAAACATACATTTTTTGAATAGCCTGGAGTATAGCCATTTAAACTTTTAGACCTCCTTCGGCTGTTGAAGCACTGCATCTGATGGATGAACTTCAATCACTCACTCAATAACATCGGCAAAGAAACACATGCGCCAGGGGAACCCTTCTCGGAGCCGATCCCACTCTTCTTTTAAAAACAGAAAAAGAAAAGGAAAAAGAAACCTTATCGTTAAAATGCTCATTTGTTGTGTCATGTAGCACATGAGAATAGGAAGGAAACAAAGTGACACACAATACCAATGTCTATTATCTCACACCTTTTGACAGTGACAGATATAAAATGTGGGAGCACTACACTGTTACTATTGTTTTTACCTTTGTCTTTTATTTCGCCTAGAAAAAAAAAATTGAAATGTCTCCCAATGTAGGTAATGTGAAGGAGCAATGAGGTGTGCTGGAGGTTTGCGAGACTATTTCTAAGTGTAAACAGAAACATTCAAGATCATCGAGTCACATCTGTCTTTGTCAGATCTGCTTTAGTGTCTTTTTTCTTTCCTGCACATAGAACCAAAATATTCACAGACACGCACCCTATCACATAAATTCATCTCATCCTCGATCTCATCATCCAAATTCACACTCCCTGTCAGTTGTTTAATCACTGAAAAGGATTGTAGGACACAGAGCTGATGGGAAAGAAGAACAGGAAACAGGAAATATTGGCTGGCCAGGGGTGGGTGCAGTCTCAACAGCCCCAACCTCAGTTGACCTTGAGGTGCTGCCAGGGGGAGGGAGAGGCTATCTGGTTCAGCATTGGTCCCCCCTCCCCCCTGCCCCCCTGCACATAAATGTTTTTCAATTTCCTACTTTTAGCTGGGTTTGGTACAGTGCTTCCTCTGATCCATCCACTTCTTGTCCTGTCTCTACCTTTCCATCCCTCACACACACACACACACACACACACACACACACACACACACACACACACACACACACACACACACAAAATAATCTCATCAAACCAGTGGAAATGAGTGAGGCCCTGCCATGAGCAGCTGCTAAAGCTCCCAAGATTTATCGCAGATATATGAACTAATCAGAGTTGGCGTCAGTACAAATGTAATCATGGGGCCATCGCGGTAACTGTGCAAATGTTTAGCATTTATTAATTTGCGGGATTACAGGAATTCGCAACAACCAACACAAAATAAACCCAGTTCTGATTTTAAACATGTTGCATGGAAGCACGCCCATATGCAGGTTTGTAGTGCTGTCTTTTTTCCATTCACCCATGTGTGATCTGAGCTTCCTGTGTACCGTGGTGGGCATGAGGGGGAATATGACCTGCCCCCACTAAAGCTCTGAAATAGAGCAGCTTAATTGTATTTTCAACATAAAATCTTTTTTGCATAAGGAAAAAAGTTGTTATTTGTATTTTTCGACAAATATCTTTCAGTTTGGGGAAACTCTTCCTCATCTGAAGAGCACGCATCATGTCTGGGTTCTATTCTTCACCATCTTCCTCTTCAGATACCTCCTCCTCCTCTATCTCTTGTTCATCCTGGTTTGAAAAATCTGCTCTATTACCTGTCGGGCTGTGAAAGTTTCACTCATAGCTTCAGCAATTTGAAGTTATTTGAACTTGTGTGTGATGCCGCACATGCACAAAAAAGGTATGTTTTTTTTTACTAAGATTAATCAGTAGCACCCATCTCAATCTCTTCCTCTCTCTCTCTCTCTCTCTCCGTGAATGAGTGTGTTTTCTCTTTGAATAAGTCAAGTGTGGGGTTGTGGAAAAGTGACCTAACACCAACACCTGAGGTCAAACAGTAGCACAAAATCTCAATGTGTGTGTGTGTGTGTGTGTTTGTGTGCATGCATGTATGTGTTTGTATATGCCCGTGTGTGTGCCCGTGTGTGTGTGTGTATGTTCTGTCTGTGAATGACTCATAGGGTCGTGGATAGTTGACGAACCACTGAAATCAAACAGTAGCACACAGGGGCACCGATGTATGTTTCTGCTGGTGGGTGCTCAAGTGCTTGCATTACTCGTTGCTATTTTGACACGCGCGCACATTTGTCTCACAGCAAAACACACATTAGATCAATTAACAGCAGCAGCTGCAATGATTACACACATGTATGCTCTTTCCACGTGGGCGCCCCCACACGCACATGCACACACTAAAAAACAAAATCGTGGGTGTGTTGTTGACACGGTAGAGTTCTCCCTGGAAGACGTGTCGGGTTGGTGGATATTTTTGGGTATTTTTTATCACAAATGTGTCAATTTTTTTGGCTAATTCAACCACTCTGCTAGTTTATCAGCAAGTTGCTGTCCAGCCTTTTTGGAAGTTTATCTGACATCACGTGTTGATAGGTAGGGAGAGGTCATTAGCAAATCAATGACAAGTGTAGGCTGCCTGGCACACGTGGGTTCTCGGCAATCTCCATGAGTGTTCCAACGCCGAAGCGCCCATGGAACCGGTGCCCATGGTAGTACAGAATTTCCGTGTCTCTCTCTTTGTATGTGTCACGATCCCTGTCTCGTGCTTCCTGTTTTATTTTGTAGTCATGTCCTGTCTTCCTGACCTCCCTCCTGTGATTACCTCCTGTGCTTGTGCTTGTGCTTGTGCTTGTGCTTGTGCTTGTGCTTGTCCTGGTCTGGTCTGGTCTGGTCTGGTCTCAAGGTCTCCAGCCTCACGTTGAGTCTCCAGCCTCACTACCAGTCTCCAGCCTCAACCACCACGAACCCTAACAGTATGTGTGTGTGTGTGTGTCAGTGTGATTTTTTTTTTATCCTAATACCGTATAAGGGTTAACTGGGTGTTGTCCTTGACAGCACCCTATCATTCCGTACCCGCTAAAACATCATCTGGTCGGCTTACTTCCATCTTCGCAACATCAACCGCCTCCGCCCATCACTCACTCCCAACAGTGCGGCAATCCTGGTTTACTCTCTTGTCACTTCCTCTTTGAGTACTGCAACTCGCTTCTCTTTGGTCTCCTCCATCAAACTCCTCCATAAGCTTCAACTCGTCCAGAACTCTGCCACCCGCATCATCATCGCTCTTGTTATACATCAACTCCACCAGCTTCCTATTAAACACCGCATTGTCTATAAAACCCTCCTCCATACATTCAAAGCCATCCATAACCTCACTCCTCCATACCTCTCTGACCTCCTACACATTAATGTCCCAACCTGGTCTCCCAGGTTCTGACTCCTCCGTCGGCCTGACTGTCCCCCAAGCCCGTCTGTCCACCATGGGGGCTACAGCCTTCAGCCGCTCCGCCCCTCACCTCTGGAACTCCCTTCCTCCTCATATCAAGAACATTGACTCCATCTCCCTCTTCAAATCCCACATCAAAACCCACCTGTTTAGGCAAGTGTACCATTAATGTTTCTCTGTCTGTTGTTGTTCTGCTGCAAACTCTACACTGTTCCAGTAGTTATTATTGTTATTATTATTTCATTTCATAAGTCCTCATCAGCTCTGTCCAAGCCTCACACCTCTGTCTGGTTGCAACTTCTGCAGTATTTTTATTCTGCTTTCTACATACTTTTTTCAGTCTTCCTTCATGAATTTAGTTGGTCTTTTAGTTACATTGGTTATTTTAAAATTATAAAACAAAGCAAAGGCGGCACGGTGATGCAGTGGTCAGCACTGTGGCCTCACAGCAACAAGGTTCCGGGTTCGAGTCCCGGCTCAGGCACGGGATCTTTCTGTGTGGAGTCTCCATGTTCTCCCTGTTCCTGTGTGGGTTCTCTCTGGTACTCCAGCTTCCTCCCACAGTCCAAAGACATCAAGAGGGGACAAGGCTGATTGATACTCTAAATTGACCGTAGGTATGAATGTGAGTGTGAATGGTTGTTCGTCTCTATGTGTTGGCCCTGTGATGGACTGGCTACCTGTAACAACAGTAGAAGTTTGGGGGTGGATACAAAATATAGATTTCAATTTGAGATGTAGATTTTATTCAATTTTTTGCATCTTTACTTATCTTGTTATTATTTCTCTCCCATAATTTTTTTTTTCTTGTCAAACATGCCTTGTCAATAACATGCTTGTTGGAGATACAACCATAAATATTAATGTGTTACAACTGTCGTTGATTTTTTTTTTGCACACCAATTTGCACTATTTTTCATGTCTGCCTCTTTCTTGTTAACTTGACTTTTTTGATCATGTAAATTAATTGGATTTTGTCATGATAAGATGATAAGTGGACAGAAATGCATTCCAAAAATAAATGAAAGAGAAGGGGATCTAGCACTGGTGAAATGTCTGAAGATTCTCTGTCATCCAGGTCATGTTATCCAAGGTTGAATTGAGGACAACAGATTAAAAAGTCATCTATTTCCTCAACATCTATGATGAAAAAGCTGTTGATTTGCTGCTTATGAGCCAGAGAAATAAAAGAGATTAACCCTATCCTCCAGAATAGTGGGATACTGAATGTGTCTGTGTGTGCCTGTGTATCTGTGTGTATTTTGGACAGGCATATCTGTATTCTGATCACTCCCTCCTTGCATGTGGGATGCTGCTGGTATGGGAAGGTAGTCTGGCATTTAAGAGCTTGACACTATCAGTGGTGTGCAATTTAGTGTCAGGAGGGTTTGGATATACAAGCGTGAGTGAGAGGAGGGGGAATAAGGTGTGTGTGTGTGTGTGTGTGTGTGTGTGTGTGTGTGTGTGTGTGTGTGTGTAGGATGGTGGTTGGGAGGGATTTCCACTTATCCACAAAGCAGATGGTACAGATGTGAGTGGGTGTTCTCAGTCTCAGCAAGGCCAGGTTTATCCAGCAGTTGTGTGGAAGTCCAGGGATTCATCACCGTCTCGCTCTCCGGTGAGGATTTTGCTGCTTACTGGCTCATTACCAGCCTTAGGCTAAACTGTGAACATTTGTATGTACACAGCACAATCAACATGCTATCAGGCCACATACTGTGGCAAAGTTTATCTTGGTGAAAGCGCAGGCTTCAAATTCTGTGGATTTTGAAGTGATGCATCATAGTCTTGCATTGCTCATCGCACAGAGGAGGAGAGGGGTTAGGTGTAGGATGAAAAAGGTTTCTCGGTTGTCAGCTTTTTTTTAACGCGCATGTCAAGGTGTGAGGCAGTCGATGGGAACTAAAGCTTTATTTCATATAATTTCATAAGCCACAATCACGTCAACTCCTAATATTCTTGCAAGGGTGATTGAACATCACAAATGCTTTCCCCAGGTTGTTTTGGTTAACATCCTTGACTCCATGGTGGTTAAAAAAAATCACATCCTTAATAAATGTATGAACCAATTACTCCACAAATCAATTATTCAATTTTCCATTAATTAACCATCCAAGCAATCAGCCAAATGTAAGTCAGTCAATCACGGTTGATCCAAGAGGAGCCCCCAGCTCTCCCGACACCACTCTCCCGTCTCGTGTCTCAGTAGATAAACAAGATGGGAGGAATATTGTAGATGCTGCATCTCATATTCTAGCCCCAAGGTTGGCCTTGGGGCAATTTTCATCATTACTTCCATGTTGTTAAAGTATTACACTGTGGTTTGTTCGTGACACTTCAGCGCCATTTTCAGTGTATCTGGTTTTTGTCTGTAATGAGCTTTGGCACATATTTCTCAAATCAACCCTCACATTTGCAAATGCATTTCTCGAAAGCCTTTGTGCACACAGCAACAAGCGAAAGATTACATACAAAGCTGCACATAATCAATATTTTTAGATTACATCTCATCTTTCTCAGTTACTTTAATACTTTTGTCCACACAGACGTCACGTTACAGTTAGAAGGCAGGCTGAAACTGATGAACACGAGCAAAACCTCCCCACACGCTCAGAACGCATGCAACAAAAGCAAATATCACTGTCAAACAACAGAAGTTGTGGTATCTTCTTGAAATCAATCATTGCACCATACAAAATAGAACATAAACTACAGCATCGGTATGAAACAGATCAGCATGGGCTTTGTTGATAGTTTATAGATTAGGTGTATTGCAGTATTAATTGTATCATTTTCTCTAATGATGATCTTTTGTGTTTGAGGGGTAGTGACATGGGTTTTAAACACAAATCCTCAAAGCTATCCAATCCTTTTGTGATCTGTGATGAATCCAGACTTTAATCTGACTTTAATCTTCAGCTGCTTTGATGATTCTTTGCTTTAGCTTAGCAACAATATTTGATCATCCTGTCCGTCACTAAGAACCACAGTTTGTCAATTAAAATCTTGACTGTCATCTAAGTCTGTCATCCTGACATTGTCTCATCTACCTCTCATCTCAGTCTGTCATCCTGACTTGTTAATCACAATCATATCATCTGTCCTAAAAATCCTAATTGTAATCTATGTCTGTCATCCTGCCTGTCTGTTCGAACAAAACTGTCATCTACATGTCATCCTTGATGTCATCTAAGTCCGACATTCAGGGTGTCAGTCAGTTAACTGTCATCTAAGTCTGTCGTCCATGTTATCAGTCAGTATCCTTACTGCCATCTCAGTTTTTTAATTCAGACTGTCAGTCAGTACCGTGTCATCACAGTTTCTCATTATGTCAGTCAAGTCTTGACTGTCATCTCTGTCTGTCATCCTGACTGTCATCTCAGTCATTCTGACGACCTCACAATGTGACTATCGATACCTCTACACGGTCAACCCATTTGTCTACCGACAGAGACAGACTCAGGTAAAAACCTAACAGAAAAGAAAAATACTTTTGATATTCGAAAATAAGTACGATTCATCCAAATGACTTCCTTGTGCATTTTTTTTTTTTGCTTGTTTGATTTCAATCGCATCCATTTATGAGCTATATGAACAAACGTCAGACAGACATACACACCACACAGATAAAAGCAGACAGTGATAAACTGATTTATTTAATAGATTTAAAAGAGACTGATAAAAGTTTCCATCTCTCGCTTGATTCTTCCAGGCAGGTTTGTGTCGATGAACTGTTATTGACATGTCAGACCTCCAGTACAGACTCAGGCCAGGCAATTTCAGACACTCAATACTCACAGAGGTGGATACTTTGTAGATGCATGAGGACTGATGACTGATGGAAGAATTCTGCAAAGGAGTTCCACACAGCCGTATAAAAGAAACATGAGATGATGAAGTTATTATAACAGTGTTCAGTGTGACGTACAAGATCACTTCGTCAAATGGACTTTAGAAATCACAGTAACAATCTTAGAACTGCGAATTCAAACCTCATTTACAATGTAAAGCCAAAGCCCACGGACTCTGTAAGGGTCGGTCATCATGATACAATCATGGTGCTCACAAAAAAATAAATAAATCATAATAAATCATTTGAAAGGCTTAAGGTCATTGTTTTACACCTTGAAAAAGATGAAAAAGGGAGAATTTTGTTGAGGTTGAATGAGTTCATGTCCGAATTGTTGAAATCATCTGACCGGTCTACTATTATGTGTCATGTCAGTATACCATCATGCTGCCACTTTACAAAGAGAAGAATACACTGAAGACAATGTCATCGGTTCAATCAGTAAGTTAATCAGTAGTCATCAGTTTACATTCATACATGTACGACCACTTTTATTATAATTCAAAACACATCCCTAATTTCCCTCTCTTTCTTAATGTGTATCTTTTTGAAATTACTATGAAAGGAACCACTAGAAATTTCCTCATGGAAAGAGGGGCAGTCACCTATTCATGTAAAATATATGACTTTGAGGATACAATATATCCATACTATTAATATGAATTAAGAGTTGATGAATTATTAATACCGCTCAGAATCACAGAGAACGGTGTCCCAAATTACAGGCGCCAGAATGACCGTTGACATAAATCAACACGTCTGTCAAGCAGATTCAATAAGAATTGACATTTATAATCCTCATGATGGATTATTTTCCGTATGACTGAATTATACTGCAGTATTTTTATCTTTTGACGCTGATGACCGTAGTACAGGCCAGACAAGGGGATGGTATGTTACTGTGAAATACATCCAGTCTGCTCACATAATAGTTTTGGAGGTAAATGAGCAGTCAGACGATGTCACACCTGGTTAGTAGCTATATACCGTGAAGCCCCATAGCTCTTGGGCAACAGCTGTGAACAGCTGCTTGTGTTTAGACATATGCACTGGCTCTGTTTCAGATGAACGCAGTACACGCTTCATGACTGTGTTCTTTTTGACCGGAAACTGTTAACAAACCTACTAATGCATCAACTCCATTTCTGGTCCTTAAGCTTGTTAGCTAGATAATATCATCTGATTACATATCAGTAATTTGTCGAGTCTTTTCCCTTGTTGACATTGACAACACGGTGATTACGAGACACAAGCTTAATGAATTATGACTACAGGCAGATGGTTTCTTTGGGGTAGTGTGAAAAGAACATTAGTTTATCAAGACTGTTGTAAAAAGTTTATGTCGAAGATGTTGCGTCTGCGCATGATGATAGAATGTCTGAGAAACAAAAAAAGGGCACCCTCTGGCGACCTCACTCATTTACCTTTTTCATTAGCCATTCAATCACCTTTCTATTGTCGGTCGTAAACTTTACATTCACATTGTCTCCTCTGGCTGTAATGTCTCAAAGGATCGGTAGTGCCTTCAACCTTTAAAATCACCATAAAATGTCATTTTGAGAGGATGTTGCAATTTTTATTTGATACCCACAGTGGAAGGCATTATTGCAAACGGCTAACAAACTGGAGAGAAAGCAAGTTTTATATGGAAGGAGGGTTGTGGGGACAGCAGTTGCAGTTGTATTTACACTTCTTGGGAGGTAACCAAGAATTTTCAGGTTTTTCTGGGACAGTAAAACTTTCAATGAAACTGCAAGAAATTGTAAGTTAATAAGGTAACCAAGGCCAAAGATTCCAGATTAATTCTGTTCTTGTACGAACATATGATTTACTCTGAACACAGCTTGAGAGCAGCCCTTTATGATACTTGTGCCATAAGAGAGAAAAGCTTCATGGTTGGTTGCAAATAACACACTAATATATCTAATTTACAGCTTTCCTGACTAAGATACCCTGCTACTATTTGAGTTAATTTAGCAGTTTAATATAAACATGTAGAAATGTGAAGAAAATCAATGATATAGCCTGTTTTACTGTGTTTAATGCACATGTCTTTAATCCAGCCAACACACAAATCTCTTTGGAGCAGTACTCTGATGAATAATTACACATCTGTACAAATTGAATATATTTCCACCCTGGCTGATTAAGTGAACACAGTGTCAAATTAACCAAATCCATGCTTATGCACCATAAAATGTCATGGCACATTTACAGGCAGTTAACAATTTAGGTTGTGCTCACACACTCAGGCTCGTTACATCTTTATCAATAATAGCAGGTGGTGGCTTCTCTATACGGTTGCCTGGGATCTCCATATTAGCCCTGCGAAGCCGAGCTTGACTCTCAAAACCGCCATTGCAGGGAGCTAAAAATGCTGAAATGCATAATTTGTCTGCATTGAATCGTACATGTGAGGTTTTCATATGTGTGATTTCACATGACCGTACCACAAAACTCAAGGGCATTAGGAATTGTGTGGGCACTAAGGTTCCCAGAGAAGAAAGGTACTTGTGTTGAGAGCATTACACAGTTAGATTTTTTTAAACAGATTTTCATCTGAACTTGTAGTGCCTTAATTCTGTTTTCTTTTTTTCTTTTTTTACAATTAAGCTTGATTTTTTTGTTATTCATAATGTACATCTCAAGCCACATGGCAGAAATGAATACTAGGATGGCTGATGAATGGTATCTCGAGCTTTGAAGCTACACAAACCAGTTAAATTAGCGGATATGCTTTGTCGTGCAAAACAGGTGACATGGTGCTTTAGTAAAGTCATGCATATTTTTTTATAT
This sequence comes from Aulostomus chinensis, assembly GCF_037954235.1. Lineage (NCBI taxonomy): Eukaryota > Metazoa > Chordata > Actinopteri > Syngnathiformes > Aulostomidae > Aulostomus > Aulostomus chinensis. The sequence continues at coordinate 16,001,957 of NC_141325.1, read as the reverse complement.
TTTAAAATCCTTTGACTGTCATGCAGCATGAGCAATCAGCCTGGGAGAACCTTAACCCAATTTATTTTTTAATTCTATTACAACAGCAAAACTCTCTAAATCATCAGTTCAAACACCCAAGTGCATTGTCTGATATAATGTGCATCTTTAACCAGTCGTATGCTCTGTTATCCATAAAAGAAACAAATTAATCTGTAACACCAAAGGTGCAGCACTATGTTGAGATGTAACGCGAGCAAGTTGAAATCAAATGCACCACTGTTGTTGTTTTCTTTTAAACAGGGTTCGTGGATGACTCGGCACACAGTATGGCTGGATAAAGAAGATGTGGATTACACCACAGTGACAATGCACGAGAGTTGTAAAGGGACATTCATTTTGTTGTCAGCAGTTGCTTGGGAGGGTCACTATTAGCGTCAAGCCAAATACAAGTGGCTGGTTCTTTCTGCAGGGTGGCACGGTGGTGCTGTGGTTAGCACTGTCGCTTCACAACAAGTAGGTTCGGGGTTCGAGTCCTGGCTTGAGCATGCCTTCCTCCCACAGTCCAAAGATGTCAAGACAAGGCTAGGCTAGGCTAATTGAATACTAAATTGACCGTAGGCATGGCTGTGAGTGTGAATGGTTGTCTGTCTATATGTGTTGTGATGAACTGGTGACCTGTCCAGGGGGAAACCCGCCTCTCGCCTGGAAGCCGCTGGGATAGGGTCTGCTTCTTTCTGCCTTCTGGAGTCACAAAGTATAAGTGGTATTGCCAAGGAAAAAAAATACATCACTGTGAGCTCAAGACCCTATTTGTGAGGGATTGAAATGAAAAAAAAATACACATACAAATATATAATTTCATAGTTAAATAAAACAGCTGAAAATACTTTTTCTTGCTCTTGGTGCACTATTACATGGATTATGGATGAATAGATTAACTGCGAAGAGTGACTGAAAACAGCCTTGTGTTGCCCTCGTTGTCTCATTCACGGCTATTTATACATGTTGCTGTGGACAGATAGGCAATTTTGCATGTGTGCCAGTACGCGTGTGGTGATTAATGTCGTTTATATTATTCCAGGCTGCCAAATTGTTCCCACTAGCTCCTAAGCAGACAGAGGTTAGTGCAATTTAACCTCTGCTCATTCTCTTCCCCTCTGGACCAACTCCAGTCTTGGTGAGACTGATTACACCAAGAAATGTGCATAAATCATACTTTGTCAATTGTTAGGGCATTTCATTATATTTTGAACTGTACTTGGCATCGTAATTATACACTGATTCACAAAGCCAAGTTCAATACACGATGCGTCTGTTTACCCTCGAAATTGTTTGCACAGGTGCCAATAACTGTAGGTTGTACTGTTAAAGCCTTCTCTAGTTTGACCGATCTGTCATCTGTGTCTTTCTTTGCAAATTAACATTCTTCTTACACATATAGATCATACGGGATATTTATGGTTGTCTTTTTTGGGATTTTTTTTTTCCAAGTTGTGAAAAACACTTCACATCACACTGATGTCACAATATGCTGATATACTTGCCTCCTCCACATACCCCTCCTCCTCTGGAGAGGACCAACGAGAGACGAGATTCCACAATGAGCCAATTAAGCTGATGGGTAGCTGCTATGCTGGCATGAGCACACATTTACTATCTCATTATATACACACACTTTCTTGCCCTGATATGGGCCACCTCATCATAATACAGGACCAAGATTAATTCCGTGGTCCTTAATTTGGCAAACCACTGAAAACAGCTCGTCCACCAGGCGAGGAAAGGTGAAACAAGATCGGTGACACCTGTAACTCGAAGGTGGTCGTCGTGTGGGTGGTAGCAGTTTGAATTCTCGTATGCTTGTGGTGGATGCTTGATGGCCAGCCAGTGCTAAATATAGATGCTGGGGTTCCCTCACCACAAGCTAAAGACGTACCTTCTAATACACGAAAACGTCTCAGATGAACCCTTCAGTTTTATATTTGCCACCCAGTGTGTTTTTATTTTCTAAAGCATGTCTTAAGATGTACTGCAGACATACATTAATTAGAGCTGGAAGATAATATTGATAACAGCTTCATCTGTAAGAGAGCAGGTGCCAGCAGCCTCTTTGCTTAGCTTAGCATAATGACTGAAAAACATGGTAATCGGCTAGTTGCTAGGCAACCACTGAAAGAAGTTCCTGATCCTTGGCAAGAAAAAGTTCCCTTATAAAATATCTTGTCAGTTTTACACATCAATTTTTTTTCCATATGATCAGGCTGTTCTCATTCATTATATATACGCACAATAAATTCATGCATTATAATTCGTATATAACTGTGAATAACCATGAGCCAGGGGTGAGACATAGGGCCATTTGTAGCTGTTTTTATTTATTTATCTACATTTTTACCTTTTCGTGCATAAACATAATCAGACACACACCGTGTTCTCAGAATTTAAAATAGTAAAACAAGAATACATTGCAGCGATAAAGCCTTACAACGTGTTACCATTGAGCTTTAAGGTTGCTCGGTGGATTTTTTTTCCCCTTTAAAGCCTGGGTTACGCTGTATGATTTTTGGGGTGTCTCAGACAGAAGATGGCAAAACTGACCAATATCTTTGGTCATGACACCAAAACGGCGGTCCTTCGATACGTCACATTGTGAAAGAGGTTAAAACACGACCAAACATATCCCAGAATAAATATTTGACAATTTCAGAAATTTAGGATTGATCGTGTCACAGTGTGACTGCTGCTACGATCAAGGTAAACTAATCAGCTATTGGAAATGAAGCATGAAATGCTGAACGTATGCGCTACCAAACAGGCATGCTAAGAGTGTCATAGACACCTCTGACTCTGACTCTGCATTACAACTTATTCCAAGAGTCAAAACTAAACATGGTGAAGCTGCCTCTTTCTTCTGGAACAAATTGGGACAATGCTGGACAATTAAATTCAGCGATCTACCTGGTTACCATTGCCTTTAATTAAAAACTGCAATTTACTTGTTTATTGGTTGTTGTTAGTTTTATTATTATTATCATTGTGTGCTTTGATTATTTGCATTCAGTGTATTTAGGTTTTCTGTCTGTAACCTACATTGATTTTCTTGTTTTCACTTTGTTTCCTTCTCTCTCGTTAGTGTTGTCACTGTTTTCTTTTGTATTATGTAAAGTATTTTGTATTGCCTGTCAGTGTAAAAATGTGCTATATTAATAAGATTAACTTGCCTTGCCTAGAGGAAGGGAAAATGATATCACAATGAGAAACTATAAAGTATCTGTAGCTTTATAATGTTTTAAAGATACATTTGCATTTATTTTGCAACACAATTAAATTTTATAATGACTCAGCCCTTGTAATTTAGATGGAGCGTAATCCTATTTAAAGGCTAACTGATAATTTCCTGGAGCCCAACCACAGCAGCAAAGTTCCAAGATGTTAGATGGAATATCTGGCTTCTACTCTATGTCACTGTGAATGCTGTGATGGGAATGATGTGTGGAGGGATTCTTACTGCATGCAACATGCCGGAAGTATCATCAAACTATACAGTATTCCGTGTGCAAAGAGCTCATACTGTAGTTTCACTGTACAGAGATCTTTAAATACCACAGTGGGCATGTCACCTTTAGGGACAACTCACAGTAGAGATGTTCCTGTGACTGAAGCATGACTAGAACTGGTACATGGTTTCATGCTCTGTTGGACAGGGAATATGCAGGCCTCCATACACACACACACACACACACACACACACACACACACGCAAACCATAATGCTGATGATGGCAGAGCACGCACACTGCCATCTCAGCATGTACAGAACAGGTGAACAAAAACTATCAAACAATCAAGGTGGCACCCACAGTGTGAAGGCAAAATAAAAATATATATATAAATAATTGCATTAACTGTATAACTGTACATCGTGTTTGAACAAAAGAAGCAGGGGGTGAGTTTTAGAGCACTGTACATAATGCAAACAAGCTTAATAAAGATCAAATATAGAATGAGTCATGAATATTCATGGGTGTGCACGCCAGAATTCTGTGAAGCATGAAAGTAACAACACAAGCAAGAGAGTACATCCACATGATTTATGCACATTTCTCTCTTGTAGGAGAACGCTTTTTCCTCACAGCAATATGTGGAAGAGACAAAGTTTTGGAACTTCTGAGGTGGAAAAAAAAAAAAAAAAACAGAGAGGTGTTTCAGGGTAAGGGTAAGTTTTCAGCGCCTTGGAATTAATCAAAAAATGAGCCGTGTCCGGTGCTGCGGCAGTTGGGAACTTCACCTTGGAGTGGTTTAATGCTGATATGACTGAGAGTTTAATCTTGGCACTTTGGTCAACCTCACTGCATTGAAGTGTGGGAAAATGGGTGTAGTGGAACTGTACCAAATTTCAACCAAAACTCTGTGAAGGTTTGGGTGCCACCCAATTGTCGACACTCACACTGTCACCTTGATTAGCTCAATAGGATGTGAAAAGCTATTTACATGCAGCTTACATGCAGTCCTCCCCTCCTGAGCATCAGAAGTCAGCCAGCCATCTGGTGGGTAAGTGAGAGTGAATCTCCATCAATAATAATTGCCGCGGTGAGCACTCTGTCTCACCCCTCTCATCAGCCATATGGATATAGATGAATGTTTCTTTTTGGAAAAAAAATTACTTCCAAGTCGTGAACATAGTTCAGCATTACCCTCCTTCACTGCATCCTCGGGTTCTAATAAGGAAAGGATCACATGTTGAGTGTTCATACTGTTTCCAACAAACAAGATGGCAGCAATTTAGTTGTAGCTGAGTTTTCTATTACCCTTTGCCTGCATGTAAAATCCACTTTTATTATTTTTTTTCCTGTTTTTGTCATGCTGGCTGCCTAAATATTGCTGTTTTTGTAATGATACACACAATAGGGTTTTAAAATCCCAACTGATGATAAAAACGTGGGAGACCACATACGTGCAGTAACCGCAGATTTAGATGAAACATTCAATCCTAAGAACAGGCACACCAGGCAATTTAATCAAGATACTCTTGGCCTTCATCCTTCATCCCAGTTGTTTCAGGGTGATGATTCCAGAGACTCCGGATCTAAAAGAAACTTGTACAATCAATTGTAACTTAAAAAAAGCAACAACCCCCCCCCCCCCCAAAAAAAACAAAACAAAACAAAACAAAACAAAAAAGGCTGGCAGTCACTGTAAGCAGGTTGTGCTTAGGTATATGTTTTACATTTCAAATGATGGATTAATGGCTGAGACTACATAATAAGCGTGATTCATACTATGCATAATGATGTGGACGTGAGGCCGCGTGGTGGTGCAGTGGTTAGCACTGTCGCCTCACAGCAAGAAGCTGCCAGGCTCCATCACAGGATCTTTCTGTGTGAGTCTGCATGTTCTCCCTGTGCCTGCTTGGGTTCTCTCTGGGTACTCCAGCTTCCTCCCACAGTCAAAAGAGAACTGCAAATTGGACCCCAAAGTTTCCCTTAGTGGGCACCTAGATTTAGCAAGAATTAACTTCCAGCTGATGCCATTCCCAAAAGAGCCGCTGGCAAGCAAGCAGATATCAGTCCCTGTGCTCCCAGCTCATTGCCTGCAAGCAGCTGAGCTTGTTCCCAGCACGGGAGCAGCAAACAACGGGTGCGTACGCTGAACCCCTGGACAGTGATTGTCAAAGTGAATGAACTGAGAATATTCAGTTGTCCCTACTGAGCACCCCAAACACACACACACACACACACACACACACACACACACACACACACACACACACACACACACACACGCATTACAAATGCAAATTTTAGACCATACTTTGAAATTAATGACAGGTTGCACACCTTCAGTGGAACTTTTAAGTAAAGCTGAAGAGCAACAACGAGGCAACATTCAAGCCATTTTAAAGTATAATCGATTGCCACTTGCATTTTTCTCATTACGCAAATATGATATAGAACTTTTTCACCCACTTAATTCTTCACAAATCATATTCATGTTGTGACATATTATACATATGCATACAGTCTATGATTCAGCTGGAAGGGAAACCAATTTCTCCACTGCACTGTAACTAAAAGCTTTTGGGTTGAATAGAAATGGATTGCATTAACATGCAGTGCACATTGCATGGCGGAATGGAAATTGAATCATTCCTATGGCCCGCCATCAGCACACAGAGAAAAGGGAAAGTAGTCGGGTATTAAGTATGATGGCACCCATGTGAACAAGCGTTTTCAAAGGCCCATATCTGAAACCCTACGATGAGACGCAGAGGTCAGCGGTCAGATTTGATGTTCCATCAAAAGGTCACTGATGGATTATGTTTTTCTTCAATGTGAGTCTAATTCTGCCTGTCTGATTTCATGTTTACAAAGTGCAATTTCATGTGGGCTCCTTTGTGGTGACTCAGAGGCCAAAGGTCATTGGAGATAGTGCATCCTTTAATTCCTCTAAACAAATAAAGAGCAGGTTAACTAAAGCGCCTCTTTGGTGGCATCAGACCAACAACACACAGCTGCTTGGCTCGCTGGATCCATTCGACATCCAAGACATACTCAGGAGGCTCGAGATTGGAGAAAGAAACAAATGGGAGGATGTTTGTGAGAGATGTGCTGAATTGTGTTAGGTCTGCATTTACATAGTTCTTTTATCCAAATCATTTTACAATGTTGCCTCATATTCATACAGCGATGGTGACGGGGCCGTCACGGAAGCTGGCTGCCCATCAGCCAGTGTCTTATTCAAACCTCAAGGACATATGGACACCAGGAGCCAGCGATCAAACCAATCCAGAGATTAGTTTATGACCCACTCAAGGTCTGGTGATCACAGGAGACAGCGGATGAGCAGAGAAATAACTGGACAGCATCGAAGAAAAAAGGAAACCTGAAGGATGTACAGAAAAAGACGTAGGGCTTGAACATGTTTATGAGAAAGAGAGAAAGGCTGATAGCGAGAGCAGATATATAACCAGACTAGGCAGGCTCTTAAATGCAAAACAAGGCAGAATATAATTCCCTCAATTTTGAATTCCAAACAGGTCCAGGGACTGACAGTTAGATAAATAAATATTGATATAAAAGTTATATAAAACCTATGAAGCTGAACTTTGTGTGAAAAAACAATGCATTTTTAATTAAAATATTCATATAAAATGTAATAAAAAAACACACTGTTATATATAAATAGGTGTGTCCTGTATTTCCTCTCCAGCACTGATAGCTGCTACAGATTTGGAGTCCCTAGATCACATAACATGGAAACTACTGAAAAACAAAAGACAAAATGTTACAGTTTATGACAAAAAACAATGACAATTACACTTAAAGAACATGTTTAAAACGGATGCTATGAAATGCATACACTGTAAAATGAGGTTTGCCCAATCTACTATAATTAAAATGGCATGGTCAGGCAACATGGAAGTTATTCAAAACAAACAAACAACCAAAAACAAAAAATGCTGAATTGTATTATTTCAATTTGTAAAAGTGTTGTGTGCTCAGGATCATCATTACATATATAAAACAAAATGCAATAAGTGTGATTCTATAATGCTTAACTAATTACAACAGCATAGGTTCTCTAATAATAAGAATTACTTTTATACCTCAAATGGCTTTAATTCATGTGCAAACTTGTAGTGGTGAGCATTCAGAGATACCACCTGACTCTGCATGCTACAAATAGTTTATTCAGTGTCCAGCTGTCAGATACCTTCGCATAACAATACAATGTCTATGGAAAGCAATTAATTGTTTCCCTCATCTGTGTGGGCGGGACTTAATTGGTCACCAAGCTCACCAGAACGGTTTTAATTAAGCCAGATCTCTGTTGGGTGAGTTTCTCCTAATCCTTTGTGCTCCCGGCTGGGTACAAACGCCTGCTTGTTTGAGTGTTACACAACACTCCCAGCCAGCCAAAACACACACACACACACACACACACACACACACACACACACACACACACACACACACACACACAGACACACACAGACATGCGCATCTCATCTGTCCTCTTCTCCTGCAATTGAAATGAACAATCTGCTGTGAGACAACAGTGACTCATCATTTTGGTCACCACTATTTATGTATTGGGTATTATGAAATATGAGTTTGAGGTCCCTCTCCTTTTTTAATGAAAATCAAATACCTTTAAAATATTTTCTCAACAACATATAACATTTTCAGTTCGATGACGTCAAATCCAATTTTACACGATGCCCTTAAGTTGTGATAGAGTGACAGACAAAGGGCCCATTTGAAGCACGGCGCAAGCTGGCGCTCAGTAAAATGCAAGCATCGTTGCTGGTTTCAAGCACATGCATATGATGGTTTCAGGCCAAGCCTTCTTGCCCTTTAAGTAGCAAAAGAACTTAAACTCCACTTGACCAACAGGTGCTTACATCTGTTAATGAGGTGTACATTGCTATTTTAAGACACCAGAAAATGTTTGTGCCATAGACTAAGAAGAGGCTGGTCTTTGGTCAAAGGTATTATATGTGAAGGACTGAAGGGTATCACTCGGATACAACTGCAACCGCATTGCAATGCTGTTCTATTCATGGCCGACAAACTGGAAACACTGGCCTCCACCTCCTCCCAGGCGTGCTTCCCCTCTGATGTCATTGTCATGATATGTTGATATCCTGTCTACACGTCGCCGCATCTGTGCAGTTTTTCCTGGTGCTTCCTATTTTTTTGGTCGAAACAAGTAAGTGGCTTTTCTGAGTTTGCAAAATTTGGACAATGACATCGGTGTGAGTATGACTGACAGTTTTGTTTTTGTTTTTACTGGTGAGTTTGTTGATAGGGAAATGTCTTTGACATTGCAATAGAAATGCTAATGAAGCTAATCCTTTTCTGAGACGTGTAGCTGCCACAATGATTTAGCTGTTAACAATTGTCACTGTTTATACTCAAGACTCATTAAAATTGAATTCTTTATCCAGCAGTGATTAGGTTTTGACGGGTTTTCTTGGTTCTCAAAATTGCAGCTACAGGTTTTTGACGAAGCTTCCTTACTTCAAATAAAACTTGTCCTCCTTCATCTTTATTGACCTGTGAGTGGTCTTGTTCTTCTCATCTTGGACAGATGTCCTCCCTTTTGGTTTTATAGGTTGTAGGTCAACTCACAAGATTTATTTTGCCTGCAGACTTTTTCCCATGTCACAGCAGAAAAGCACAGATGTAACAATAACATTAAATATGGCTCCATCCCTGTAAACCATTCAAGTGAGCCAATAATGGGGTCTTGGCACGACGCCCGGCTCGACTGAATGTCGTTTTATATCATTAGTTACACTAGGGTTAGAAATGAGGTTTAAAGTGACTGTGGTGAGAAAGGTCTCATTTATGATCGTGGAGTTAGAGGGTGGAACACCTGTCCACAGTAATTATGACGTTCTAATCAGAAAGTAACTCCTTTAATACCATTTTGATGACAAACCTCTCTTAGGGTCAGGATAGTCAGTGACCAGAAATTTGTGTCATTTTCTAAAAGATAGGCCATCTGGCAGGTTGTAGCTATAGCATCCAGTGTGTCCCATTTTGGACTTGCGGAGACCCTCTATATACTACATTTACTGCAGGCCAAGTGATTGTTCAGAAGTCACAGAGTCACATGACAGCTGGTGAGGAGGCGGAAGCAGCTCTTCGTGATGGTGTCAAGACAGGGCAGGTGGCGTAACATCAAAGCAGCTTAGATAGATGGTCTATTGTTAAAGATGGCATACTTTGATACGATTCAGTCGCAATGCTGACATCAAAGCGACGTGGATGATCCTGTTATCTGTGCAGAGAAACAGATCCCCTGCAACGACGCGAGCGATTCTTTAATCACACACGGATTGTAAAGCCTTTCATGCTTTCATGTGTTATTTCCCTAATGTAGAGAAACTTCCAATTAACACCCCACCTTATTTTCATGAATAAGTGAGGCCCATTTAAATGGTGATTTTCACCACTTGGCTCAGCGCTTGTTTAGACGCAGTGGGATGCAACGTTGAGGAAGCTTCTGAATGACGCAGAGCTCAGTTCACTCAGGTTTTTTTGAGCTATATTCAATATGTCTGAGAGTGTTAATGCACGACAGAGAGTGATTTAAAAAAAAAAGAAAAAAACCTGTGAGTGAGACAATCACAATGAATACCCTGGCCCCTCCCTCCCCTGATCCTTGATCTAAAGATCTTGGTCGGCGGATAAAAATGTATTTAATCACGTTAAAGCATCCGATTCCTGGTTCATTTTCTCACGAGAAATGTTCCATGAATCTTTGTATTGTGCATATCTGATTGAAAGTCTGGAGGCTTGGAACATATTACTCACTTCCTTTAAAAAGAGAAGCCTTCACATTTTCTTCATTAGAGCTCAGCTATAGCTGGATAGCAGTCTTTTAATCTGGGGTTTTGGTCCTTTAATCTGTCTCACATATGGTCCTCTGAATAAATCAGACAAGCTCTACTCTGCTCAAAGCACTGCCCTACTGGAGTTATCAACATGTCTTTGCCTCGATGGTAATAACTGTGCGTGCGATAAGCTAGAATCAACTTTCATTCGCTGTTCCAACACTTGCCATTTCTGTCTGACACCCTCAAACACTGAGATGGTTTCTCTCACCTACTGTTTTAGCATACAGAGAACCTGCAGTTCTCACTTCGAGCGAATCAGGTCGGGTGTCTGTGTTTTTGTTAGGATAGGTTTGTGTGTCTGGTGTAAGGGAAAATTGTAAACAGGCAAAACATCCACTCTTCTATGCTGTCAGAATAATTTACAGCTGTTAAGCTCTGGGCTCACTGTTAATCTTTTGCAAGGAATGATACACGTCTAACTTCCCATGCTCAACATTAACTTGAGAGAACACAGCTGCCATCACAATTTGTTGAACTTGCATTTACCCTGAATGTTTGAGGATGCAGGATGTGAACTGAGATCCTGAGCTTTGCTCACCCACTGATCCACGCCGCCTCGTTGGATCAAGACAGCGTTGAAGGTGAGCATAAGCTGACTGAAACTGTGTTTCCTACAAAAATGTACAGTTCGAATTTTTTTTTTCAATGGCACAAAAATTGGATTTTTTTTTGTGTGTTAGTTCAGTTCTCTCTGAAGCTAATTCATGAATGTTCTATATATCTCTGAGTTATGAATACATGATGATGTTCAGTAACTCGTTTAAATAACTAGTGGCGTTTATTCGTTCTGTTTTTCCATCAAGATATTTTCATGTGCATTTTGAATGATCTCATAAATATCTCACAAAAATTTCAGGAGAAGATTAAACGTAGGCTCACTTGATGTAGTTTCTGCCTTTTTTAGCCCAACTGTGAGACTGAAATCCCTTTCTTCAAATGACATAACGAATCTTGAACTTCTGTGACGGACTTGTTTCCTATCTCAAACTTGGTTTTCACCTCCAGTCAGCATCCAATGTGGCTGATAGCTAGCATACAAGAAACTTTAAATGACAAGTTGATAGAATTTACAGTTGATAGAAACACTTCTGTTTCATATTTCTTTAATGTAGACATTTCTGGAGTCTGCTGTGAAAAAAAAAATTGATTGACAAGTAAATGAAAATACCTTTACTATGACGCTACTAATGCCATAATATCAAGCTTGGTGCTGCAACTCCATCATCCCAAACTTATCCTTGATGATGAAGCTTTGGAAATTTTTTTATTTTTTTCAATTGTTAGATGTTTCAATTAAAAATGTATAGCCATGTCTAATGTCTGCCATGTTTGCCGTGTCTAAGTGCCATGTTTCCAAGACTTCTCCCCGTAGATTCTTTGCTACTGTTTGTAGTCTTTGGCAGATAAGCATTCTACAACAAATCCATTTCCTTTACATGCTTAGTCTTTGACCCAAATCGGGAACAAATTGCTTTCCTTCAATCATTTTTAGATTCCTGAAAAAGTAGAACACATGTTTCAGGGTCACACGCATGCAACACGTGTGAAACTGAATCTCAAAGCTTATTTTGGAGTGACGCATAACTCGTAGCACGGTTGCTTCCACACATTACTAATCTGTGTCATTAATTCTGAAAATTCCCCTTAAGAGGTCTTAATTTCCCAAGACACTGCAGGAAAATAAATGCATCATCAATCACTTTATCCTGTTGAGCTCTTCTGATTTGACTTGTTTTGTTGTCTATGGGTATAAACTTGTAATAAACTTGCTGTACTTTCATGCTTTATATGAATTTGAAATCTCCCTGTGAGGGTTTTTCTGGTGTCCCTAGGAGTTTGTAAACTTGTGTAAAAATGCCATCCTAATTTTCTCATGCCACTCAATTTGAGAAAATTACCATTTAACATGAATATTAATGTTACATTAACAGGCTTGTGAATTGGAATGTAGATGTTAATCATTTCAGAAATGACATGGAGAGTCCTGAAATATATAGTGGACATGAGGATATAGAAGTTCTAGAAAGATCCATTTAAAAGACCGGGCCATGGGGGAGGTGAACGCTGGCTGGAGATTGGGTCCGAGGTTTGTCCGGGCAAAACCAAGGGGATTAAAACAGGATTAAAACTCAGATAGGGGCTTGTTAAAAGACAAGGGGAACTGTTCTAGTCACAATCTGGGTCACAATGCCAAATATTTCATAAATGTAAAAAAAAAAAAAAAAAAAAAAAAACCTCCCCAAAATGATTATTGTTTTCATCACAATCAGACATTCTGACACTGTAGTTGATGGGATGATAATAGGATCAAGCAGCGGAATGAGGTTTTCCGGTTAAAAGGTGGACTGGATATCCTCCGTGCTGGCATATATTTTCAGACATGACTGATACAGTGGGGGAGAAAAAAAGGGAATGCACGGTTGATGTATTTTCTTTTTTTATTTTATTTTCAGAAGGAGGGATTAACCTCCATTGGTTGTAATTAGATGCAGCAGTCACTACCACTCCACTCGAGTGGATTTGTGCAACAGTAATATACTCCATTTTCTCATTTGGCCAGTGCAAAGAGCTCAATGGTATCAATGGGCTCTAGACCAGGGAGTTTATCAGTGGTACTGATCAGCCACCTCTCACCAAAACGTGAAAACGCACCTGTCCTCACAAGCAGGTAGCACAGGTTTTCTGTACACATTCACCTCACACCATTTTCATGAATTGCTTTCTATCCATCCATTTTCTTCCGCTTATTCCTGTTCAGGGTCGCGGGGGGGCTGGAGCCTATCCCAGCAGCTACGGGTGAAAGGCGGGGTTCAGCCTGGACGGGTCACCAGTCCATCGCAGGGCCAATACATAGAGACAGACAACCATTCACAATCACAATTACACATAAACATGCGCCGGAACACTGAAGAGAAAACAAACGACAACAGCAGCAGATTTCTGGAACTGTAACGGACACAACAATTTATGGGAACATCACAGCATTTTGAGACACAGCGCACTTTTTTTGTGAAATGATGATGTTAGCACGATGACGTACGAGAGAGAAAAACACAGGCACGCAGCCCTCACAGCGGGAGCTCAGACCTGCGTCTGCTAGAAGCTTGAATGTGCCCTAGTGCCGAGCAAACGCAGGTACAAAAGCCCGCTTTGACCCACGTGTTTCAGTGTGAAAGGGGTATTATATATTTAGCTTGCAGTACAGTAATTACAGCCCAGTGTGTTGTGTTATTTAAGTTACTCATCAGAACAGTAGAACTGTTTGTTCAATAAATTCGATACATGGGTGATAAACTGTCAAAAAGACCAGACCACAGCAGGTTAACCATCATGTGGAATACAGGTTTGCATTGGATATCTTTTCTTCCATCATTACATTTGCCGTCTCCTCTCATCTGTCACAAGCTCAGGTGAAATCATTGCAAATATATTCAAGCACCTCTTTAAACATGCCCTATCTGCTCAATAACTATGTCACATAGCAACTGACATCAGCAAATATTCCTCAGAGAAAAAAAAAAAATCACTTGCATCTCCCAACCCCATCTCCCCTTGTTCCGTGGAATACTGGCTAATGAAGGAGCTGGTAGGCTGGAGGTCAACTATAAACGAAAGATTGACGTGGCCAGTTCCAGTTTCTTCACAGTTAAGAACCTTAATGCGTCAATGTACATCTTTTTTTTTTCTTTTTAGAAGAATTGCGCTGAAAAAAGAAGACTTGCTTTATGCCAAATGATCCCTTTAAGTTTGTAAACTGACTTTTTTGTCAGACTGACATTTTGCGGTTGGTAATCTTCATTCCCCAGTACTAAGTTAACATGTCCCGAGAATATCATGTGTAATGTTAATGCTGTAGGAAGTTTTTAATTTGTTCCCAGTTCTTCTGAAATTGAAGATAACATTATCTTAAAACATTCTATTAAAATTGATTGAGTTAATAAATTATCATGGATTAGGTCGTCAATTTTATTTGTATTGCACCAAATCACAACAAAAGTTATCTCATGATACTTTACAAGTAGAGCAGGCCCAGTACCTCACTCCTTCAATGAATTTACACCCAACAATTCTCCATCAGCAAGCACATCCTGCAACAGCGGTGTCGAAAACCTTCCTTTGAACAGGCAGGAATGTCGAGCAGATCCATATCCACCATGTGAAATGAAAAAAAAGAGAAAGTTTTTGGACGTACACCTCAATGTGATATTTACGACATGTTCTGCTCGGATCTGCGTGACTTGTGATGACTTGCGTTGTGTAGGTGACCAAGCAAAACATAGAACATTAAATACATTCACTACAATCTGGACTTTTAAAATACATTTTGATATTCGTCTGACTCAACATGATACTCAACTGAATTTCCCACAGTTGGAGTAAAATATCAAGATAACAAGGAGGGGAATCAAACTAATCAGCCTGTGCGCTGTAGGATCCGTCATGGTGGGCAAAACCGGCAAAAAACAAAACAGTTATACTATCTTCTGTATATCATGTCAACATTTATTTCATGACATATATGTTACTTTAGTTTTACCTTCTGATTTTATCATTGCTTGATAATTAGGGCCTGAGCCAGAAGGTACTTCTGGCGAAGACCCTATTATGTTTGCTCGGCAGAGCAACACATTAGCAGCACTAAAAACACTAAAAACACACACTAAACAGTGTCCCAGGCCCCCCCAACACCCATGAGGCAACTGGGCCAGACGGCCCGGAGCCAGTTTTCACATACACATCAATTCAAAACCTGGTATTATACTGTTCTTGCTCTCAATGAGTGCGCGCTATATGCGCATAATGCGCATAACGCGCATAATCTAATTTGACCCCCTGAACATGCATGAAATTCGCTGAATTTCGGCACAATCGTTCGGTATGTCTCAACATTCACTAATCAAAAACAAAAACGCCACAAAAGTCTATAGCGCCACCTAGGGAGCCACACAAAAAAAAGATAATTTTTTTTAATTTCGCGCGCTATAACTCCTCACACAAAACTCCCACAGACATGGGACCAACACCGTTGGACTCGTCTCATCAAGACGAACAATTCTTAAACTCTGACCCCTCACCTATCTCCAACAGAATGTCCACAAATTGGACAAAACTGTCAAAATCAGGACTTTTTTTACTCCCCGAACAAAATCTATCTCCTCCTAAACCGTAAATGCCAGGGCTTCCAAACTTTCACACATTACTCTCCCAACTGTGCTCTTCAAAAATCTTTAAAGGCTAATATACTACGCGCTCGGTTTGGATTTTATAAGCCCTCAAAGTGGGGGAGACACGTTTCACGCTTACAATGGAAGTCAATGGGGAGGCCGTGTCCTCTCATGGTACATACTCTCGAACAAATGCTTCTCACGTCTATACCATACATTGCACAGCTTTTAAAAACATATCACTGTATTCCTGACAAAAATCCCTACAAAAATATGGTATTTTGTGTTACTTTCCACCAACGTAGGCCGAGTTATTCAGCTTTTACACACTACATTTCTCTTAATCCTCCACTCTCTCCACTCTAGCACAGATCAAAGAAAGTGCAGCGGGGGAGGGGTTCTTAATGGGCCAGCTGGCAGCTCTGCTCTCAGCTCTGACAGAGATGGCAGAGATTTGTTTACTGTAGTCATGGAAACCACAATTGGAGGGTCTCTGCCCTCATGTACATACTGTCAAACAAACACTTGTAGCTTCTAAACTAAAACACTCACACCTTCAAAAAGCACACCATTGAATTCCTGAGAAAAAACTCTACGCACTGATGTCTTTACATTCCACTTTTGACCCACATATGCTGAGTTATGACTGTGTTTCACAGTTAAACTGCCAAATCCTCCTCTGCTCTCCACTCTGACACAGATGGCAGAGAGCGAGCAGAGAAGGGAGGGGCTCTTAAAGGGCCGGCTCTCAACTCTGCACTCACACTGTGCAGCGCACTGAGGCTCGTATCTCCTAAACTACAAGGCCTAGGGATTTGCCGATTACACCGTTGGATTCGGGCCGGCGATCCGGCCGCGGTTAGGCGGGGGCTCAGGCCCTAACAACGCTGCTTGCAGCTTTAATTTTATTACTTTTTGTATAACATTTTATTTAACTGCAATGAGGAATGTGTATGGAGGTGAGGTTAACTCTATGAACCCCACGGGGTTTTTTGATCTCTCTACCACAATTTGCTTCTTTTAACAGTTGTTTCCATTGTTTGGTTGTGTTGTGTGAATAAGGAAAAAAATAAAATACAAAAATGGAAAAACTTTTAGGAGTTGTCAAATTTCCTTCATAAGCCTGTGCATTTAAATTTCCCATTCAAAGCCATTTGCCGCTAGATCATTTCTTTTAAGTATGTAAGTCAGCATGTGTTCTGGAAGTGGACATGATTACACTGATTCTTCCCTGTTCATGTGCCAATCCTGTGACAATGACATGGTCTAAATAAGCAAACTCTAACCATAGTTCAAATCACCTACAATAAAAAAAAAAATGGCTTATTCAATATATGAAGGGTTGGATGAAGCATAAAAAGGATGTGAAGTCCAACATAAAATAGGGACAACTAAAGAGTGGGATCATCCATGATCGAGCCAGGAAATCACACCACTACATCTCACGCGTCTGTAAATCTGTAAATCACATTCAGATTAATTAATCAATGAGAATATGTTAATCAATGCAGATAAAGTCCGACTAATGTCATTATGTGTTGAGAGGTGATCTGCATTAGCTGTGTGGCAATGAGGTTAAGAACCCTTTAATTAATTCAACTCTTGGATCCAACAAAGCACACTTGTATGACAATCAGCAGGGTCAGAAAAGATCATCACGGTGCTGGAACAAAAAGAAAAAAAATAGACGGGACTTAGATCTGAACATCATCATGACAGTCTTTATCATAACAGAATGATCATCAGAAAATTCAAGCAGCCTCTTAATGAATTGGGACACATCGTCACCAGTATCACTGGAAATGAATGAACAGAGAGGTACGTCTCCTCCTAAAAGTGGGTGACACTGCTGTCTGTGCTGGTTACAAGCAGGCCTGAGGTTCACCAGGGTAAATTTGAATAGGGGCATCAAACAGGCCAAGCACTGCCACAAGCTGAGGGTTGAAGACCACTTCAATACTCTGACCCCCGACAAATGAGGCAGGGCATCCAGGCCATAACAGACTACAAAACCACTAGCAACCCCCCCCCCCACACACACACACACACACACACACACCTGACCCAGGGGAGATCAACAATTTCTACACCCGGTTCGACAGACATAACCAGGAGACACCCACCAAGGCTGCACTCTCTGTTGACCTACAATCCCTCACCCTGCTCCAATGGGATGTGTACTGTTCTGAGCAGGACAAATGTATGCAAAGCAGCTGGACTTGACAGCATCCCCATTCTTGTGCTCAGGAACTGTGCTGAGCAGCTGACCAAGGCCATACCTGACATTTTCAACCTGCAAATTAGTTGTCCTAGCGTATTTTAAAACCACCCTCATCATGCCGGTACCTAAACACTCCTCTGCAATGAGCCTCAACAACTTCTGCCCCAGTGCACTCACCCCTATCCTCATGAAGTGCTTCGAAAGGCTAATCCTGCCTTCCCTAGTATCGACTTTCACCGCCACTGGATAAGCACCAGTTTGCCTACCTTGAGAATAGGAGCACAGAGGATCCCATTGCCTCTGCACTACACTCCACCCTCTCCCACCTGGATGAGAACAACACCCTTGTGAGAATGCTGTTCATTGACTCCAGCTCAGCAATCAATACAATCACCCCCTCCAAACTCCTCTCCAAACTTGGTGTCCTTGTGGAAAACAAGCACCTCGTCATCAACCCCTCTGTCCACAACTGTATTCTTGACTGTCTCACCAACAGACCCCAGTTTGTAAGGTAAAACCATCTGACCTCCTCCACCCTCACCCTGAACACAAGGCCTACAAGGCTGTGTGCTGAGCCCCCTTCTCTACTCCCTCTTCACCCATGACTGCACTCGGGTACATGGCTCTAACACCATTATCAAGTTTACGGACGATACAACGGTGATAGGAGCGGCACCGTGAAGCAGTGGTCAGCACTGTTGCCTCACATCAAGAAGGTTCCTGGTTTGAGCCCTGGCTCGATCATGGGGTCTTTCTATGTGGAGTTTGCATATTCTCCCTGTGCCTGTGTGGGTTCTCTCCAGGTACTCTGGCTTCCTCCCAAAGTCCAAAGACATGCAGGAGGGGACTAGGCTAATTGGATACAATAATTGACTGTAGGCATAGCTGTGAGAGCGAATGGCTGTCCGTCTATATGTGTTGGTCCTGCGATGGACTGGCAACCCATCCAGGTTGAACCCTGCCCCTCGCCCAAAGGCTGCTGGGATAGGTTTGAGCCCCCACCACCACCCTTAACAGGCTAAGTGGTAGAAAATGGATGGATGGATGGATGGATGGATAAAAGAGATAGGCCTCATCAAAGAGAATGATGAGTTGGCCTGCAGGGAGGAGATCCAACACCTGGCGGCATGGTGCACTGACAACAATCTGGCCCTCAATACAAAGAAAACCAAAGAGCTCATTGTGGACTTCAGGAAGGAAAGAGCTGGCACACGTGCCCTCATTCATGTCAACAGGATGGAGGTTGAGTAAGTCACCAGCTTCAAATTCCTTGAAGTCCTCATCTACTGCCCAGCCCAGTTTATTGTCTATGTGGGCTCCCAGATATTTATAGTCCTCCACAGTGTCCACGTTGAACCTCTGGGGTCACAGGAGACTTGGTCCTCCTCAGGTCCACCACCAGTTCCTTAGACTTTACCACACTGAGCTGCAGATGGTTCAGCTCACACCATGAGACAAAGTCCTCCACCACAGCCCTGTATTCGAACTCCTCACCCCTGCTGATACATCCAACTATGGCCAAGTCATCAGAGAACTTATGAAGGTGGCAGGAATTTGACCGAGAGCGAAAGTCTGTGGTGTAAAGGGTGGAGAGGAAGGGAGAGAGAACCGTTCCCTGAGGTGCCCCAGTGTTACTGACCACTCTATCTGACACACAGCTCTGCAGGCCCACATACTATGGTCTGCCAGTCTGGTAATCAATAATCAAGGACAGAAGAGGGGCTTCAACCTGCATCTCCATCAGTTTCTCACCCAACAGAGCCAGCCTGATGGTATCAAAGGTGCTGGAGAAATCCCCCCAAAAAATGGTCCTCAAAGAGCTGTCTGGCTGGTCCAGGTGACAGTAGACCAGGTAGAGTAGCAGGTAGATGATGGCATCATCTACTTCCAGGTGAGGCTGGTAGGCGAACTGGAGGGGGTCTAGGGATGCAGTGACCATGGGCTGGAGCTCATCCAGAATCAGGTGCTCCAGGGTCTTCATAATGTGGGACGTCAGAGCCACTGGTCTGTAGTCCTTATTGCTCCTGGGTTGGGGCGTCAGCAGGACCGGAACCAGGCACCATGTCTTCCACATCACAGGGACCCTCCGGAGGCTGAGACTCAGGGTGAAGAGTCTGTAAAACTCCACACAGCTGGGGGGCATAGGCTTTGAGCAACTTACACCGTCGGGACCTGCTGCCTTGCCTGATGGAGGGCTCTCAGCTGATTCCTGACCTTGTCAACAGTCAGGGACAATGGTGGTCCTGGTGGGGAGGGGGGAGAGGTGGGGAGTTGGGGTCTATAGGCTGAGGTGTGAAGTGGGGGGTGGTTGGATGGGCAAAGGTGTGAGGTGGAGGTGTGAGACCCTCACAGGAGGATGAATGGGGATGGGGGGTGTCAGAACATCAAAGGGCGCTGGTCGGGGACAGACACCAGCAGGGACTAATGGGGGTTGAACAAGTGCCGCTGTTTCGAATCTATTAAAAAACAGATTCAGCTTGTTGGCCCTGTCCATGCTGCCCTCAACATCCCTGCTGCCCTTACGTCTGTAGCCAGTGATGGTGTTCATGCCACTCCAGACTTCCCGCACATTATTTGTCTGGAGTTTGGACTCGAGCTTCCTCCCGTGGTCCTCCTTGGCCTCCCTTATTTTTAACTTCAGGTCCCCCTGAATGATCCTCAGCTCCTCCCTGTTGCTGTCTCTAACTGCCCTCTACTTATCATTCAGAGACGGCTTTGATGTCCTTTGATACCCAGGGTTTGTTGTTTGGGTAACATCTCACAACCCATCTTGGGACATTGGAGTCCACACAGAAATTGTCCTCTCCATGTGGCTCACAGAGTACATCCCAGTAAGTGACTTCTAAACAGCCCTGCAGTGTCTGGCAGGCCTCCTCAGATGACTTCTGAACAGTCCTAATGGTCACAGGCTGCCTCCTTACCAGGGGCACATAGCAGGGGTACAGGTGGACCAGGTTGTGGTCAGACCATCCCAAGGGGGGGGAGGGCCTCCTTAATGTTAGCATACAGCATGTCCAAAGTCTTCCCCTCCATGGTTGGACAGTCCACATACTGACTGAATGCTGTCAGGGTTTTGTCCATGTTGACATGGTTAAAATCCCCTAAGATGGTGATGAGGGCACTGGGTTGAGATGTCTGTAGCTCTGCGATTGCTCCGTGAATGACGTCACACGCTGTTGTCAAGTTAGAGACGGGGGGTTGTAAACCATTACAACAATGGTATGAGGGTGCTCCTAGGGCATGTGATATGGGCGCACTCCAACAACTAACAGTTCAAGGTATGGGCCAACTGCACGGCCTCAGACTGGAAAGCACTGAAGAGGGTGGTGAAAACCGGCCAATGCATTACAGGTACTTCAATAGAGTCCATTCACCATGAGTGGTGTCTCTGGAAGGTAAGCATCATCATCACAGACTCCTCTAACCCCAAACATGGGCTGTTTGCCCTCTTAACCCTCTGGGAGGTGGTACAGAATCCTCTGTTCCAAGTCTAACAGCCTCAGGAACAGCTTGTTCCCCTCAGCCCACATCTCTCTGAACTCTGTACCATCCCCTACCCCCATCTCCACCCCTATGTCTACCTACAAACACTATTACATCGCCTCTACCCTAGGCCCTGCACCACTGCACAAATTCTGATCTCTTCTCCTTCTATACCTGACGACTGCACAAGTTTGACCTCTTCTCCAACCTTAACCTATACCTGTCAGCTGCCTTCATTGTATTGCACTCACTGTATCATCTAGTATAGTCCATGTAAACCTATAAGATAGCATGTCTGTGTAGGTTCTCATTCATCCAGGTCATCGTAGATCGAAGCGACTGGACCAGATTTTACTTCGCTTCGATATAAGATAGCATGTGTACATTTTTGCAATATATACCATAATTACATACATATTTATATTTTGTAAATACATATTCATCAAGACCTATGTGAATATATTTGCATACAACCCTTTTATATAAGCACCTTTATACCTGCATTTAGCCCATATAACTTGGTATTGTAGCATACACAACTATGTTGTATACCCTATATATTTACTTTACCCACTTCTGCTTGAATATACTTCCACTTAATCCCCTCTAGTAAATGTATATACTATACATACATTTACACGACCAATCAAAAGTCTAGACACACCTTCTCATTTAATGTATTTATTTTCATTACTATTTACATGGTAGATTCTCACTGAAGGCATAAAAATCTATGAATGAGCACATATGGAATTATGTAGTAAACAAATAAGTGTGAAATAACTCAAAACCCGTTTTATATTTTAGATTCTTCAAAACAGCCACCCTTTGCTTTGGTTACTGCTTTGCACACTCTTGTCATTCTCTCGATGACCTTCATGAGGTCGTCACTTGAAATGGTCCAACAGTCTTGAAGGAGTTCCCAGAGATGGTGAGGACTTGTGGACACTTTTGTCTTCACTCTGCAGTCCATCTCATCCCAAACCATCTGGATTGGGTTTAGGCCCGGTGACTGTGGAGGCCAGGGGCCTCATGTATCAATACTTGCGTGGATCACATACTAAAAACCTTTGGTCGCAAGAATCGTGAAAGTTGCGTCCGCACAAAAAAATCCGGATGGATCAATATGCACGAGTGCCGGAATCCACGCACATTTCCTTGATACATCCCAATCAGTGTGGAATTGAGCGCAGATGTCGGAGCGACCGGCCCGCCCCCGTTACGCCCACCTCTAAATACACAAATTTATTTAAATAGGGTCTGTCCGCACTCGCAAAATAATGTCAAAGAAAAAGAGGTTCACGTCGTGCGAGCTGGAGGTGCTGGCCGGGGAGGTGGAGGCGCGACAGCAGATTCGGCTTGGCAGCCTGTCTAGTGGTGTCAATCCAAACAATAAACGTTGTGAGTGGGATAAGGTGTGCAGAGGGTGAAAGCGGTGGGTTCAGAGCAACTCACCCCCGCGGAGATGAAAAAAAAAGTGGTTGGAC
This sequence comes from Aulostomus chinensis, assembly GCF_037954235.1. Lineage (NCBI taxonomy): Eukaryota > Metazoa > Chordata > Actinopteri > Syngnathiformes > Aulostomidae > Aulostomus > Aulostomus chinensis. The sequence continues at coordinate 15,979,212 of NC_141325.1, read as the reverse complement.
CTGTTATTGGCTAAAGTTCCCTTCTAATCACATTCATACAGCTTAACCACTTCTAGTGACGGAAAGAACGAGTTGCTACGCGTGTTTGAAGTTTTATGACGATGGTAGACAAGTGTTCGCTCCGTCCTTTACTGAACGATCAAAGTGATACAAAGCACAGTTTTCCTCACTAAACCTGCGCAAGCACAACTACGTCTTTAGCTTGCACGACTGCTAGCGCTCTGAAAGATTTCCTATCTCTACTTCTAATGCATGTCTGCAATTCTAACTTCCTAAACAATGCAAGCTAAACGTATGACGAAAGTCAACACTGTGCAATCACTAAATGCAATAACTACTATCATCAATTGGCTTAAAGCTAAATTTAAATTAAAGCTGCAAGCAGCGTTGTTAGGGCCTGAGCCCCCGCCTAACCGCGGCCGGATCGCCGGCCCGAATCCAACGGTGTAATCGGCAAATCCCTAGGCCTTGTAGTTTAGGAGATACGAGCCTCAGTGCGCTGCACAGTGTGAGTGCAGAGTTGAGAGCCGGCCCTTTAAGAGCCCCTCCCTTCTCTGCTCGCTCTCTGCCATCTGTGTCAGAGTGGAGAGCAGAGGAGGATTTGGCAGTTTAACTGTGAAACACAGTCATAACTCAGCATATGTGGGTCAAAAGTGGAATGTAAAGACATCAGTGCGTAGAGTTTTTTCTGAGGAATTCAATGGTGTGCTTTTTGAAGGTGTGAGTGTTTTAGTTTAGAAGCTACAAGTGTTTGTTTGAGAGTATGTACATGAGGGCAGAGACCCTCCAATTGTGGTTTCCATGACTACAGTAAACAAATCTCTGCCATCTCTGTCAGAGCTGAGAGCAGAGCTGCCAGCTGGCCCATTAAGAACCCCTCCCCCGCTGCACTTTCTTTGATCTGTGCTAGAGTGGAGAGAGTGGAGGATTAAGAGAAATGTAGTGTGTAAAAGCTGAATAACTCGGCCTACGTTGGTGGAAAGTAACACAAAATACCATATTTTTGTAGGGATTTTTGTCAGGAATACAGTGATATGTTTTTAAAAGCTGTGCAATGTATGGTATAGACGTGAGAAGCATTTGTTCGAGAGTATGTACCATGAGAGGACACGGCCTCCCCATTGACTTCCATTGTAAGCGTGAAACGTGTCTCCCCCACTTTGAGGGCTTATAAAATCCAAACCGAGCGCGTAGTATATTAGCCTTTAAAGATTTTTGAAGAGCACAGTTGGGAGAGTAATGTGTGAAAGTTTGGAAGCCCTGGCATTTACGGTTTAGGAGGAGATAGATTTTGTTCGGGGAGTAAAAAAAGTCCTGATTTTGACAGTTTTGTCCAATTTGTGGACATTCTGTTGGAGATAGGTGAGGGGTCAGAGTTTAAGAATTGTTCGTCTTGATGAGACGAGTCCAACGGTGTTGGTCCCATGTCTGTGGGAGTTTTGTGTGAGGAGTTATAGCGCGCGAAATTAAAAAAAATTATCTTTTTTTTGTGTGGCTCCCTAGGTGGCGCTATAGACTTTTGTGGCGTTTTTGTTTTTGATTAGTGAATGTTGAGACATACCGAACGATTGTGCCGAAATTCAGCGAATTTCATGCATGTTCAGGGGGTCAAATTAGATTATGCGCGTTATGCGCATTATGCGCATATAGCGCGCACTCATTGAGAGCAAGAACAGTATAATACCAGGTTTTGAATTGATGTGTATGTGAAAACTGGCTCCGGGCCGTCTGGCCCAGTTGCCTCATGGGTGTTGGGGGGGCCTGGGACACTGTTTAGTGTGTGTTTTTAGTGTTTTTAGTGCTGCTAATGTGTTGCTCTGCCGAGCAAACATAATAGGGTCTTCGCCAGAAGTACCTTCTGGCTCAGGCCCTAATAATATGGAAAATGGCACAAACAGGACCTCAAGGTGGAGGTCAAGCGGCATACAGCTGTGGAGTGCCAGCCAGACAGGTGGGGGCAGCATCTCTGTGGGGGGGATTGTCGCCCCCATCCACGCTGACTCTGACAGCCTGGAGGGTAAGTGGTCACTCCATTTCTTACGCAACATTTCCACATGCTTTGCCACAGATGCAAATGCAACAAATACATAGAATCAGCCATTTAAATAAACAAATATGTTCAATGTTTAACAGAAATTGATCCGTTAGCCATGCCACTATGTGCGGCACCCCTGCCGGCTCCCTCGCCAGCCCGTCCGCCGGCTCAGAGTCATCCGCCAGGACCAGAGGCATTCGGGCCAGCGCATCCCTGGCCCCAGCACCAGCACCAGGCCAACAAGCGGCGGACGGTCCTCCAGCCCACCCAGACCTAGCAGCGCATCCTCGGGCTCACACGGATACAGTGGGAGGGTCCTCACACAGGCGGTCCTGCAGTCGCAGGAGGACATTATTAGGGGTATAACGGGGATCAATGAGCGGCTCTACCGCCTGATAAATGTTTTGGAATGTTTAGTGGACAAAATAAATTAATCTGGCTTCATGAATTGTGTAATCACTTCTTACCCATTCATATTGTGGAAATGAAATTCTGCCGTGTGAGGACGGCTGCCCGGCCGGGAACGGCGTCCATCCCTCCAGCCTCTGTGCATTGATGATCTGTACATTGATGGAGTGGAAACCCTTACGATGAACGGAAGCGTATTCCTCCTGGGACGGCGCTTTTATGGCAACATGAGTGCAGTCATTAGAGAATTAGTCAGAATTGTGGAACAAGTCCTCCCACTCCCTGAAATGTCACTCCCGTCTTATTGCATGGATGTCCATTGAATGTTTGCCACGTACTCCAAGTGCTACCATTGTTGAAAATTGCATAAGTGTGAAGGCTATTTTACTGAAGTAATGCCAACAAGTGTTTGTGTTAGATGGCCTTTTTGTGCCTGCTGTATGTGCGGTTGTCAAATAATATCAGTTACCAAACACCGCCACAGGGTGTCGCCAACGGACCAAAGTGCAGTTAATGCAAGAATCGGTCCGACAACTTCTACAGCACCTCCGGAGTTGGCGTGAAACAGCGCAAGATTCGCCGAACTTTTCGCGTTGATACATCTGAACGTGAGCACCGATCCTGACGTATGCAAGTTTTTCTTGCGTAAACAGCGTTGATACATGAGGCCCTTGGTCTTCCTTTCCTGGGACGTCCACATGTGAGCCAGTTTCGATGTAGCGCTTGATGGATTTTGCGACTGCGCTTGAGGTCACATGAAAAGTTTTTGCAATTTTTCAGACTGACTGACCTTCAGTTCTTAAAGTAATGATGGACTGTTGTTTCTCTTTACTCAGCTGATTGATTCTTACCATAATATGAATTCTACCAGTTGTAAATAGAGCTGTCAGCTGTGTACCAACCTGACTTCTGCACAACACAACTGATGGTCCCAACTCCATTAAGAAGTCAAGAAATTCCACAAATGAACACTGACAAGACGAACCTGCGAAGTGAAAACCATCTCAGGTGATGACATCATGAAGTTCATTGAGAGAAGGCTGAGGGTTTGCAGCGCTGTCATCAAAGAAAAGGGTGGCTACTTAGAGGAATCTAAAATACAAAACATATTTACAGTTATCTATCAATTTTTCTTTGCTGTATAATTCTATATATCTTGCTTATATATTTGATGTCCTCAGAGTGGATCTATGATGTAGAAAATAATAAAATAAAGAAAAAACACTGAATGAGAAGGTGTGTCCAAACTTTTGACTGGTAGTATATGCCTATATAGACCCCACTATATAATCCACTATGACTGCTCCCATAGCATCCCTATGCCCTTATCATTCTACATAATACATAACACTGTACACGCATCTAACTGTCTTACTACTCAGTAGCACTCAATAATTTATTGTTCCATATCTGCATCTAACCTGATTTAAGCACCTGAACATTGTACATTGTTACTGCACGTACTGCCGGGTTTGCACTCTGGTTACATGCCAAAGTTCTTTTTGTTGTACTGTACTTGTGCTGTATAATGACAATAAATTTGAATCTAATCTAATCTACTCTAGAAGACAATACTAAACAGCATCGAAATCCATAGTTGTATTGGGGGACAAAAACCTAACGTTGAGGATTATCCGTTCAGCAAATTAGGCCAAAGAAAAACAGCTAATGTGTTAAAATGGGAAAAGGGGAGGGGGAAAAAAAATCTTTATGGGCGTAACAAGATACAAACAGGCCGATAATCCACAGCTAACAAGATGAGTGATCATGGCGTCTTGTCAGTGCGTTGAAGCTGCACAATCAATGTTGGTGATTTAGCCCCCCATGAGATCCACACCCCACTCCCCTCCTTCTTTCACAGAAGTCTTCATTTATCTAGCACATCTTAGCTGCCGCGCAGTGGGAGATTGGCCCATGGCAGAGGGGTGGAGAGGATGAAGGGTTAGACGAAGAGGACGCAGATGAGGTGGAAATGCGAAGGGCGGCAAAAGCCCTTGCTGTCAGGTAAAGGCCATCTAGGTGTATTACAGATGAGCTTGTGGCTGTTGGCATTTTGAGAGCACCTCCTGCACTTTATCCTTCTCTCCTCATTTGCTTTTTCAATATGTTGTCTCCTTTGCTCTGGTGAGTGAGATCCAACATTTGGGATTGTCTCATATAGTAACAAAACAATCTTCATAGTCACATTAAAATATCAGCTATGGGACAGGGATTTAAGACATGCACATTTCAATAAAATTATTTTACAGCACATTTAGCGCATTTTCCTGGGGATATGCAATACTTCTGTCAGTAATTTTTTCTTGGTGGGATTTTTTTTTTCTTCCTCACAGCTGACTCTGCACTCAGCAGTTGGCAAACCAATGTGCTGTGCTGAACCTGAAATTAAACCCAGTTTACTTATAATGAGAAGATACTGACAGAAATGTGCTCTATGACATTATTCACAGTTCTCATAATAATCTGAGTAATATCAACTGGGGACCTTAATTGCTGTTATTTCAGTTTGAGTCAGACATCCAAATGCAAAGTGGGGTGTCAGCTAGAGGGGTCCAGTGTGTGTGTGTGTGTGTGTGCACATGTGTGTGTAACCCCTTTTGGATTATAATGCCTATTATAGTGTTGAAGGGGAGCTGGTCTTTTTCAGGAGGTGAATTCTCAACTTTTTTCCGCCCACATCCTCATTCTAATCCCTGAGGAAGAACAGAAACCATTGTCCCAGCACAGTTCAGTCACTACCAGTTGCTCCATATCATTTTGATAGTGGGATACTAGGAGAAGGACAAACATATCCTTTCCTGCAGATTTTAGATGCCTCTGTCCTGTCCAGTCCTGGCTACAGAGGGTATCAGGTCCAAAAAGGCAGCTCAATGCCTGAGTGGAACAATATCTCAGATGGCTAAATAAGATGTATTTCAATATGTCCCTCTATGATGCTCCTGCATGACACTGATAGATATTTTTTATTCATCTGAACACATCGACCGCTGTAGACTTTGTGGGTCTACAAAAATCACACTATTGTCTCCTCACTTGAATATAAACATTATGATTTGTTTTTGGTTTTTTTTCTCCTTTTGATCTGAATTCAAGTGTCGTTTTGGACCAAGTTGATGACAGCTCTGTACAGACTTTATCAGCTGTTCTTCTTTTTTTTTTCTTCCTTTTTTTTTCTTTTCATGTTCAATTTAGATTTTTACCCTGAGGCTTCCAAAATATTTTGAACATTTGTGTCCTACTAAAATGTGCACTACCTCTGTAGCAAATTCCTCTGAAGGCCATGAAGCTCATGAAAAATAGATTCTGAAAGCCTTGAAATATTTTCACTCTGTCTCCAAACCTCTCAGCTCATAGAATAGCAAAAATAACAATAGATGTATTATTGAGACAAGAAATGCCTGACAAAAATCATCCTCTGCCTCAAGTAATATGAGTGATTGTCCCAGGAGATTTAGAGCAACTGTGAGCACAGTCTGGGCGTCCTGATAAAATTGCCCTGCTTCCTCATAATTCCACAATATTCTCTCCGCTGTTATTGTCTGTTTCTGAGAATGTAGGTCAGATGAATGTTGTTGACGTTCTGATGAAAGGTAGATTCACTCTGCCCCCAGCCTGTCATAGCTCCTGACTGGACGCTGATTTCACACCCATCCTCAAACAAACCCTGAAATTTATGCATAATCTTTCATCTTCACCCTCATTTCCTCTCATCTGCCTGCTTGTGACAGCGATCAACTGAGAGTTTCATAATGCCATCGTTACAGTTTGACTCAAAACCACCACCAGCGTGGACACAGGTATTTTCTGATCAGGGCGCTATTGACTACACCTGCAGGGTTCACCTCAGCTGCTGACGATCAGCCTGGCTGAGGCTATAAATGGAGGCTGGTGGACCAAGCTCAGCTGTGCATGCAATATCAGAGGGTCAGCACCTTCAGTTGGGTTTGTGTATAGTGTGTTTGTTTCCTTTGGCCATTTAAATTTCCTCCAAATTTAGTGGCTTCCTTTTTAGTTTTGCTTAGGTCCAGTTATTTCTTTTTGTGTAGTGTATTTGACCGATTCAGTAGGAGGCTGTGGGAAGTCCCGCAGCACCTTTTTAGACACCCAAGGGTACTAACTTTGGTGCTCATCCACCTGAGAGTGTTTTTTTTGTTTGATTGGTTCCCATATCATGAATGATGCTCTAAGATGTGTAACTTCTGAGGAAATGTAACAGCGGTAAAGTTGAATAAATTACAACTGAATCTAACAGTGACTTGACTGATCAAGAATACTTTCTTTGGGGCGGATCAGATAATTGATTGAGTCTCGCTGACAGAGTGGGAGACCCTCTCTCTCTTGAACACTACAGGATAATCCAGCCTACTTGGAGTCTGATTTGCTACTCTTGACAAAAGCTCTAATTTCAGGCTGATCTGAACAAATTATCTGTCCGAATGATCCTGTGCGTGGCTTGCAGACAAAATGTTAATGTTCATTGCAGGACTGGAGTCTGCAATCTTGCATTGTAAAAATTAACCTCCTTTGACCTTGAAGCGTCAGAAGAATCCATTATGGAATACTGAGTAGAAACACACAGTAGCCAATAAGGGCAGGCTGACAAGGAAGCATGACTCAACAGATGTTGTGTAATTAGCTTGTAGCATTAGTTAGCAATTAGCACCATTTGACACTAACAATCTTTACTTGCTTATTCCATCGTCCCCCCATGACACACGCATATTTTTTTTCCATGCAAAAGCCAGTGCATGTTAGCGCGCTATGACTCCAGCTGAGACCCTGGAGGTCCAGACAGTTTCAGTCGTGGTTTAGGATTACATCATGTATGACTGTCCTAAATGTGTGTGATAATATGGGTAAGAGTTTTGGGGGAGTTCTGTTTTTATATACCACTAATTGAACAATTTAGTGATATAGTTTAAGATGAATGCAGTGTTCTTTACCTTAACTGAATCGTCTCCATTCTTACGATTAAATGTTAAACATCAGTTTAATTCACAGTCGAAAACTTACCCGTGTGCCCCAGGCAGCCTTAATCCTTCCTGTAATGCTCGTTTGAACACAAATGTTCCATTTTCTGGTCTTTCGTTTCCTTTTGTAACTGCAATGCATCAGATCTTCATGTCCTCCCATTGATCACTACTGTTAGAGTATTAAGTGCTTCTGTCATTGCTCTTGGTCATCCCAACGGCTCAGATCCTCTGTGTCGGTCACCTCTCACAGTACATATTAAACTTTCATCACTACAGCAAACAATGATTTTTCTTTAACAGACAGACAGTTAGTCTTTGAAGAAAGCCAAAATGAGCTTTCCTTAGTCATCGGTGACACTGAACTGAATGCTTTTCCGATTTTTAAAACTTCTGGTTGGATAAATCTATTTGACATCACCTTGAGACCTAAGGGAAATTTGAATAATTTGGGTTTTAATGCTCCTGCGCTGCGATAGCAGTAGCTGCTGTAGTAAATCAGATAAGAAAAATAAGACAGTGCATCATAAATGATTTACTTAACACACTTAACTATTGTGGACATTGTGAAATTAATCTAAAAATGCTCTTGAGTCTGTACTACAGTGTTCATTAATGAAATGTCATGCCTTACAAAGCATGATTGAATATATAACTTTGATCTCTTTATGAACAGATTTAAATCATTTTTTTTTTAATTATCTTGTAATGTTATTGAGAGGTGTTACTGCCAGATGAAGATTAAAATGATTCATTCAAATGCACTGATCCATGACACTGGCCACACCTCAAATATTCTAGTTTCTATAATAATAATGTTATAATAATAATAATATTATAATAGTCTAGCTTGCTTCCAGACCACTGAAAAACCACCGACATCTTGAATTTTGTTCAGGGTTTCAATGAAATGATTCTTCATTCTGAATATCAAGCTCCACTGTTCAATTGCTATAGCAGCCAAAATGTCAATGGCTAATTACTACTGGGTTGCCTTATTGTGGTTCCCAAGGTCTCAGCTAATTGGCTATTTAGACCCAGGGAAATGGCAGTGCCTCAAGGCCAGTCACCCCTAGATACCTGGGAATGAGCAGGACACATAAGTGTATTAATCAGTCGAGTGCTACTAGACAACGAGGTAATGGGTTTGAAGATTACAATGTAAGTACGATATATCTTTCAAGGTTCAAGCGCACAGCTAATGACCCGTAAAATGGTATAATGGGTTGGTGGAGCAGGGTCCTGAGAAACTTGGTAAAATTATCATGATTTTTTTTTTTTTTTCTGAGTGCAAACACCATAGTTTGTGCATGTAATTTGAGGAAAAGTGCATTTCCTACAGGAAAACAGGGCAGCAGACATGGGCAACTGGACAGGTAACTTTCTTTCAAGACACCTTGCAATAAATCAAATAAAATTTATTTAGGAGAAAACAATGAGGCTTACAAGCCACAATATAAAAATAGTTTTTGACAGAAAGCTGGATGTGATGTAATCAGTTCTTGCTGTGTGGTGAGGATTATGGATTACTAGCTGACAAGTCGTAAAGCACAGGCAGATAGATTCAATAATCCCTTCAATCAAACACAATTCCTAAAAATAAATTTAACTGTTTTTAACCCAATATGTGAAATGACCATGAACTCTTACCTCTGCACTATACACAGGTGACGGTATTTGCTAAAACGACACGCTCAAACAGGAGAGTCAGTTAGGATCAACAAAATCCCTGTGTCAAAAACGTACCATTTGAAATATACTGGGATGCTGTGGATTACCCCAGTTTGCCTCCCGATGTGGACTCTCTTGTATAAGAACAGTTTTAACTGCCACAACACATCTTTTGTACCAGGAATTTGTGTGACTGCTAAAACACAGCCCCAACTGTCATTAGAAGCTGCAGCCGATACATCATTGAAGTGTTGGTCACTGTCTGTGAGAACCACTGGTTTTTTTGTGGCATATTGAAGGGATAGTTCACCCAGAAATGAAAATGTCCACACCGTCTGAGCACAGACTGGCGCTCAACATATCCACCTTGATTGAACCCCATCTTTAGCTAAACTGGTTATCCTGGCTAATCAGTCTTATCAGTCACAATATCAACATGATGATCTCTTTGACTCTCACCTGGACCAAGGTTGCATTGAACTGGTGTTCATGATTGATCAGTTCTCCCCTGAGACCATGTTCCGTCTGTCTGACATTCTTGATACTTCACACAGTGAAACATGAGAAACTGAAGACCTTGACAGAGTGCCACAGATGACTTATTTTTATAGGACAACCCAGAAGTTGGCTTTACCATGTGTTCCTATTTCGGATTATTGCCCCAAAAGATCTGTGGCAAGTTTGTCTTATTTACAAGTTTGTCTTTTTAGCAAGAAAATATTCAAAAGTGAACACCACTCAGGTTTTGTTTTTTTTTTAATTGTAAAAGCAACGCTAATATTAAGCTATGAACAAACTACACTGGACTAGAGACTTCAGCGTGACCCGACGTTTACCGGTTTTGTGCTCTGTTTTCTATGTTTAATTTCTTCAACAACTTTGTAGTGTCGTCTTGCTGCTTCTCACCCCAAATTAAGAGATGCTTTGAAATTCTCCTTTTGCGCTAGAACAAAACATTAAAATATTTTAAGGTCTGGGCAGCACGGTGGTGCAGTGGTCAGCACTGTCGCCTCACAGCAAGAAGGTTCCAGGTTCGAGTCCTGGCTCCGGCACGGGATCTTTCTGTGTTGAGTCTCCATGTTCTTCCTGTTCCTGTGTGGGTTCTCTCTGGTACTCCAGCTTCCTCCCACAGTCCAAAGACATCAAGAGGGGACGAGGCTGATTGATACTCTAAATTGACCGTAGGTGTGAGTGTGAATGGTTGTCTGTCTCTGTATGTTGACCCTGTGATGGACTGGTGACCTGTCCAGGGTGAACCCCGCCTCTTGGCTGGAGGCTGCTGGGATAGACTCCAGCCCCATGCGACTCTTAACAGGATCGGAAGGAAATGTGGATGGCTGGATGGCTGGATGTAAGGTCTGTAGTTCACACTATGCTTTCATTTAAAACCCATTCAAAAAGCCCTTTGACAATGTTAACTTAATAAGGTTAATAAGGTTTGGGACTCATTCCTATCCCGCTCTACTAACAGTACACCACCCACCTCTTGTTACAAGCAGTGGTTATCTACTCATGTAACACAGGAGAAACTCAGTCCTGACATTACTCATTTGTGGTCCATTTTGATGGAATAAACCAAGTTCTGTCATGTTACAGAATCCCAGGAATTCTCTTCTCATCTCTTCTGTGATCTGCTCTCCCTCTCTAACATGCATAACTCTTAATGTGCACCGCTCCCATGGAACTTGGACTGACTAAATTTAATACGAATACTGCTTAAAAGGTTCTGTATCTGAATTGAATCTTGAGTGCTTTTACTGACTTAAGTCACTTTGGATAAAAGCATCTGCCAAATGAGTCAATGCGATGTAATGACAGTGAATCAGCTTTCTTTTATAATCCTAATTTCCTGACAGATATCTGCCACTTAAGAGAGATTGTGCTTTTCTAAGGACATCTTCCCGAAGAAAAAAATTTATACATCAAATTCATGTTATCAAAGCACTTTATTGTTACCACCCATGTTACTGGGAATGAATCATTCTGCTCTTGTTAATTGAAAGCTCGTGCTTGGTGTTCCTCATTAGCCCATCTAAAAAAAAAAAAAAACAAAGAAAACCCTTGACAATTCCCATTAAAAGGGGTGAAAGTACAGGTACACAGAGAAATGGAAACAGAATGTAAGAGAATTCAAGCACGGCTAAAAATTACAAGGATGGAGGAGTGAAGAAATGTACCATGTGGACTGTGATACTTCCACCTTACGGATGCAGTTTTGGATTATTTGTTTGAAATTTTTGAGTTCAGTTTGGACCACTTTTATCAAAGGAAATTGAATGGCAATTACACGAAGTTTTATTCAGCAGTCTATCTCCGTATGTCTCTGCATTTGGATTGACCTTCTCAAATACAAAAACAAAAAGGTCGACCTAAACATAGGAAGCATGGGGAATATATGCCAGTGTATAGAATATTTTACATGATGAAATAATTAATCCAAGACTGAGAAACATTTATTCTTTCTGTCCACTGTCATGCATCACACGTCCACATTTTTTTCCGCACTTTTCATCCCTTGCATGCTGACATCTCATCTGGTCAATAAAATCTCTGTCGGGTTTTGAGGGGAAAAAAAAAATAAATCTAGCCTGGCGGGAACACTTCACAAACACAGAGCAGAATGCATGCCAGCAGTGACTAAGTGATGCCATGCTCTAGGTTCAACAGTATGAATCATGATGGAAGACTGTATGTGATCATGCATATGGTATAAAATACTTCTCCTTCTGTTGGTTTTAAGGTAGGTCAGCTCAATATAGGACAGTCTGTAACTGTCGCTGTGAATTATTAATAAACTAATATGGTCGAGGTAGCTGCTGTGGCACACATGACTTAGAATCTTAAGTATCTGAGTCCAGTCCATAACAAATTCATCATGTCATATAGGCATGATCGTGTCATTTTTTAAAAATTCCTCCCTGAATTCAAAACTTTCTAATAGAAATGTTTTCTTTTCATCCTGAAGGAGACGTAAACCATCTGTTAGATGTCATAGTACTTTAGGTTGCATAACCAAATAAATCAGACCAAACGATAAATCAATTATTCATTCCCCGAACCCCAAATATCAGACGTGTTTTCTCCCAGTAGCATAAAAGCAGTTGCAGCAGTCAGCACAACGAGCTCTTACACATGAGGGCACTCAGCATTCAGTTTTATTTTCCAACCACATCTTCCCCAGGGACCTATACGTTAAGTTTTACTCTGCAATGGGATACCGGGAAAAGGAAGGTTGTGTGTCCCTCCTTTGCAAATGAAGACAGTAAAACAACCTTTTAAACATATGTGTGTTTGTTTACCATTGTACCACTGGAACAATGACCCCCTCCCACCAACCCACCTACAGCAATCCCGCAAGACAATAATTACATACTGCTGAATGGTTATCCCACTGTTGAATACATTTATGTTCAAGTATTTGGGTCGGTCATGCACTATTGAGTTCAGCACAACGGGGTTGAACACAAACCCCCAAACTACTTGCAGTCTGTATGGAGATGACAAATCTTTGAGGAGAACTGAACCAAGGAGAGGTCAAGCTCGCCGACAAATGCAATTTCCACTTCAGGAATGCATTACACACGCGCGCGCGCACGCACAAACAAGTGCTTCGGCAAAGAAATCCCAGCCTTTTCAAGCATGGGTATTATGCCGGATTCACGTAAAGCAGGTATCATTTAAGCGGATGGAACAAATTAAACTAGACCGGCAAAGAATAGCAGCAGCAACAACTGTAGAAGGCATTTCCATCCAAAGATGAAACACACTGCAATATATTGCCGTCATCATCATAATTTAACCAGATGGTGTTCCCCCACAGGAGGAAACAAAGGCTGATTTGGACAAAAAGGCCAATAATTTTGTTGACTCACACTTTTAATTAAGCGATCAGAGCTTGAAATCCTACTGAGTCATTTCAATAAAGGCTGACGCTAAATAATATGACATCACCTCTGCCTTCCAGAAGGAGCTGTCAGTCTGCTGTCTATACCATCTGCCAGTCCATGTGAATACAGCACAAGAGCGTGTGTCATAACAAGAGTGACCCTCCTACCGCAATATGAAGGCTCCAGCTGTTTCACTTTGGGGAGCCTTTTTAAAGTGCTCATGTGTTATTTTTTTGGATTCTGTTTGGTGTTCACTGTTGGACACCACAAGCCATCGTATTTGATCCCGGCTGAAGTATGTTAGCATTCACGACATTAACTTAACCGAAGACGATTTCCTAACCTTAATCAGATGTCCTTTGTACTGAAACCTAACCAGACCTTAACCACAAACCGTAACCTTTAGAAATCTGTATGACCTGTATATGACCTCCACTGCAGAAGCAGCAGCTCTTTTTTTTTTTTTTGTTGCTTGTCAGGTTTGCCGGAGTGAAGTTAAAACCTCCTTTGTTGCCTCTTGTCTTTGTACCGCCATATCCCAGCCTTTGTTATTCTGATCTGTTTTGCCTTTCTGCTCATATTAATTCTGCTCTCCAGGCTGACCTCCTCTGACTTCATCCCTCCCTTGTCATCCTCACCTGCTTAGCTCTGGAATCCCTTTTCACCCAAGTTTCCCTAAGAGACGGTGAACCTGCATCTCCCTTCCTATTACCTGCTCCCTTCCCTGGCTTTAGCTCCCATCTCACTGGGCAACATCTCAGTTTTGCAATCAAGTTCATAACTGCATCTCTGGCTCCTTCTGCATCTGGGTTCACTGGTTTTGTCTCCCTTAGCAACCTGGTCTTCCACTGGTCTTTAAATTCTTCCAGACATTTCATAGCAATGTCCTGGAAATAAACATAGTAATGTCAACTTAATCTGTCTCTGTCTTTAAAGATATATAGTCTTGAGATGGTTGTGGTGGTAGGATTCAAATGCAGTGACTAGGCAAAAGGCAGGACTTGATGTATCCTAGATTTATTAAACAAAACACAAAGCTTGAATGAGAAACTAACACAAAGAAATCAAAGACACGGTGAAAAAAAACGGCTGGGTAAAGAGAGGTGACGGGACCTGACGTGACACAGCATATAGTTACGAGACGTAAAGATCTGACAACAACTGACTCTAAAACACTAAAGACAAAACAAGAAACGGGCAAACTGACAAAAACAGGAAGTGATTAGCACACAGAGACAGAGGATGGAAGCGCTGACCAAATAAAACAGTAAATGAACACTAGTGAACTAAAAAAAACCCACTGGTGTAACGTGAACTACAGCACTAAATAATCACTAATACAAACTAAACGTCCACATATCTCCTTTCGTCGTGTTCACATCCCCATCAGTCATTCTCTACATCTCCTTTCCCTCTCTTTGTATCTGTCCATCTCTTTTCTACCTCTCTTTCCTTATTTTAACCCCTGTTTTCCTGGTCCTGAGTTGTGATCAAAAAAACAGATCATTTTCGATTATGTTCATTGAAATTTTAGGAGACTCATTCATGTTCATTACAGGATCTTCTTTTTAAGACAACATGAAAAGGGCAACTGGTGAATATGGATTGTTTGGTGTGAAGATAATGATACAGTCAAGAAACCTTAACGTACTCAATTAAGATTCCAACCAGACCTCAAACATGGATCTGTCTTCTAATACTACAGAGAAAGTCAGCATGGCGCCAGGTTTGAACCCCAGCCCAGCCAAGGAGGTAGAGAGACACAGATAACTCAGCATTTCTATCGGATGAGCAGAACCCGAGCCGTGGAAATCTAATGGAGCCTTGTGTGGGGAAGTGTGACAACAGATCGATGCATGTGATTAATTAACTTCTAATGAGTTCATTTGGGCGTTGAGAGATCCACAAAGTTGGACACATCCCATCGTCTCTTCCTCTTTGACCCATCCCGTCTCCCTCCCTTCCCCCTGCATGTATTGATCTGATTTGAAGTGAAATGGAAGATGATCATTTGTTTTTATTTGTGATGATTCTTCTTTCTGATCATAACATATGATGCTATGAGCCTAAAACTGATTGGTTTTGGATTGAGAGATGGGTCACAGCACGATGCAGCTCATTGTTAAACATTTATTGTACATCAATGACAGAAGAGAGTGGAGACCAAATACTATTGAGCGTCTGACCTGATTTCCTGTTAAGTTAGAGCAGCGTGAGTCAGTGCAGCAATGCTAGGCACACAGGTTCCCATATGTGATTACCCCAGCAGTCATTATGATCCTTCCGAGAGTGAGAGTGAAAGCTCAGAGTGCAGAAGCAATGGAGATGAATGGTCATGTGAATAAGAAAGTGGATTGGGGAGCTAATGCTCCCTGTGTAACTTGGTGTGCCATTCTCTCTCTCTATTTCTCAGCTCCGAGGGCTGAGCGCAGAGTTATTTGTCTCGCAGTGAAATTAGTAATCGCACTGCCATCCATCATTGGCTGACCTGCTATTGATCGCCGGTGCACCCTCTCTTTTCAACTAAATTTATAACCAAAAAAAGAATAACAAATGTCTGCACACTTGGAGTGGTTCACAGTTTTGCAAGCCTCAGCAAAAGAGAAAAGAAAGAAATGTAAATACTTTTTTTTTTTTTTATACTGACGCATGTCCTGCAATACTATTGACGGATAATGTTTTGAAGATGACAAGTGTGGAACATGTTTAACTTAAAACTTTGAAGCAAGGGGTATTTTTACCTAGTGTGGCTTGTTATACAGTGGTGACACCTCAGTGACAAATGTAGTGTGCTGTTCCCCTGCCCTAAACAATATACAGAGGGGGGCATGCTGACACAACTTGTTTCAGAGCCGAAGCGCATGCCCTCTCCTGTAAGATGCACATTTTATCTAAATATAAAATTTCAATTTCAAGCTATTAAAATGTAGTCGAAGTGAGGTCAAGAGCAAGGTTTGGAATGGAATAAGTCTGGACCAAAAAAAAAAACTGTCGATAACAAACGCAGGCAGCAGGCTCGCATCAGCCTGTTATTGATCACGACCCAACATTGTACACAGAGGTCACTTGTCGCCGCATATTCACTTGTGTCCTTCTCAGTAGCATGACTACAATAGGATTTAGTGAGTTAGATTATAAGCTTAGTATTTGTATCATGTACTGCCTGGAAGCCACTGACATGATACAGACAAATCATTGGATGCTGTCATGAACAGGGATGACATTGTCACTCTGACAGAAAAAGCCCATTAAAGCTGTATCAGTTACATTAAAGATTTATAATTGGGGAGAGGGGGAGAGAGAAGTGTGGCAATAACTGGTAGCGGTTTCTGTTAAGAGAGATTAAAGATTACCCTCGGGTAAAAGTACTGTTTATCAGCAAGAGGGGTTAAAACCTGCATCACACATAAACTTCTGCATTAACTGTGAGAGTGTGCATGTCTGAAAAGTGAGATATGGTAAGGTTCATGTATTAAAAGCCCTTAGAAGCAGATAAACACAAGAGTAAAGAGCTGAGGTACATGGCCCTCCACATAGTACCCACTGTCTCGCATTTAACCAACCGGATTCACTCTTTTTCCCATTTACAAATCCCTAATCCCTAACCTCAGAAATGGGACACTTTAGCAGGATTCTCCATCATATAATCACAGTACAGCAAACTGTAATCCCACAGGCTCCATGTTCTCTCAAGTGTGCTGTACATGTTGTGTAAAAGCGATGTTTGTCACACTCATAAGCCCTGATGAAATGATGGTACATACAGGCTCAGCCGCTTTTTTTTTTTTTTTTCCCGCCTCTTGAGTGCTCTGTCTGCTCTCTCGCATGAACTTCCTTCCCTCTTTTTCTCTTATATTCTTATAAGGCTCCTTCATTTCCTGCTCTTCTATCTCATCATTCCAAATCCATTTCCCTGTAGATTTTCACACACAGAGGATACAGTAATACGCAACCATGTGTCTTCCTCAAAAGTCTTTGTGCTTTGGGCATTAAACAGCGGAAGTCCCAGGCATCCAGCAGAGACCCGACAAACCCTTTGGTTCAACCTCCAATTTTTAATCTCACCTGCATCCATGAAAGGACACTCTCTTCATTCAGCACAATGCTACTGGCAACACTGATCTCATCAACAGGCCACTGAGGACCAGTTCTTCTCACACTGTCATCACATTGAGGTTAGGTGTGGGGAAAATCATAAGATGACACCTCTCCAGAACAGTGTGGTTGAGCTGTGGAAAAACTGAGGTTGCATCTATTACTGCTCATGTTGCCGAGTACAGGATTGATAGTTGAGTTTTCTATTTTTATGTGTGAAAGGGTTGAATAACTGCTTTACATTTTGGCTTTACAATGAACTAAGAGCTCTTGCCAAGACAGATGGCTTTTCAGTGTAGAGGTTTATCATTCTGCATCATAAGACAAGACATATTTAAACATGTATGTATTCTCATGAAACATTCAAATGATATCTTACAAAAGGTTAAAAATATCCAGCAACACAAGTTGCCCTTAGTTTGCCTGTGAAAATGACTGAAGATACCGCAAATTCCTTTTTTAAGCTGTGACAAATGCAATACGCAAAGACAGCGGGGTTATTTCTGTGGTTAAATCACAAATGAACATACAAAGAAGTCTGTCTAAAAAAAAACTTAAATGTCCAGATGTTTTGCTAAAAATATATCCAGTGTGGTTCTGACTAAGCAAAAGAGTCAGTGTTGCTTAGGATGGGAGCTGTTCTTAGATTTAGAAAATCAATGTTGTCTTTTCCCACCATTTCTCATCGTATCAATACACCGCTAACAATGACTTTACTCCTTTTACAGCAGACAAAAGGGAGGGTTTTTTTTGCCTCTATTTAATCATTACTTTTTCAAAACTTTGCTTTTGGCAGTATCCCAGCTCTCACTGAATGACACCTAATTGACCACTATTCTATCAAATTGGACTGAATTTTTTTTTTTTTTCTGTGCCTGAAAACACATCTTGCATTTAGTCTTGCACAGACTGCATCCTTCCGCTTTTCACCTCGCCAAAGAAAAGCTTATAAACGATGCGCAGATCTTCATTATTATCTCCACATGTGATTTATTGTGCTCGGAGAGACTTCTGCTGAGGTGTAATGTAACAACTGGACAGTCAAGGATGTATTTAGCCCCAGTATAATGGATCACAAAAAGAAAAGCAGGCAAAAATGTGCTGAAAACCAGGAGATTAAAATACAAGAAAGGAGGAGTTTTCCATTCTGCACAAAGAGCTCTTTCATGTTAAGTTGTAGAATCCTTTCAACAAATAATTGTTAGTCTCATCTACATATAGACATGCATAGCTTTGGGATTTTTTTTTGGTACATGTGCTTTTTGTACTCTAATCTATTGCACAGTTAACCAAATGCATTACTCCTGTCTCCTTATTTCTCCACCAAACTGTCACATTAAAAAAAAAAAAAAATCAAACTCATGTTCCCTTCAATCATGTTACCTTTAGTCTGTCATAAAAGTTAATGGAAAAGGCATCATATGTTTTTTTTTTTTTCTTCCTTCTCATCAAAAAAAGTTCGATGGCATCCCACAGCCATCATACAGGCATACACTGGATCATCAAAAGTGTCAGATGAAAAAAATGAGTCGACTTGTCAAAGAACTTTATTGAAATCAAAGCAACAAATATAAAGATGGGGAGTGTAGAGAGTGTGATTTGCGTGCGAGCTTGGCATCAGAGATGGAGGATGGCGATGAAGGTACTGATTGGGGAAAAAAAGATTAAATATTGAAGAGACAGGAAGTGACACCATAACTTCTTGCTAATATCTTCCATTCACACATGGAGCCTATACCATTTGTCCAATTTAGTGAAAAGTAATGTAGTTGCTAAATGGCTTTGACTTAAATGACTGCTTGCATGAGGAAAGTCAATAATTTGCCCTTTTTTGTAGCACTTGTGCTGTCGCCTCACCGCAAGAAGTTTTGGGGATTTTTACAGAAAGCTACTGAGCAGTATGGAAGGAGGGAGGGATGGATGGATGGATGCTGCAGTGAAGAAAAGTGGTGAAACCTGCACGAGACTTGCCTCACTCTACAAAAAGGATGAATGAACAGAAGCGGGCACAGGGCCAAGAACTGAGAGGACACCAAAATCATGAGTGTGAAAACACTTAGTGTGTAAAGGCCAGTGTGTCTCTGAGAAGACTGTCACCACAAATTCCCTCAACTCTGTAGCACTTTCCAGATCATCCATTCTGGAGGCGGCGTTGGGTGTTTGAAAGTCAGCTGCCCGTAAACCTTCCTGACAAGAGAATGAAGACATATTTCCCTTGTCTGTCCATGTATCCCTGGTGATTGTCTGAGAGGATGGGAACATCATCAATAATCTAACGTCTGAAAGTGTTTGGGTGGCTGTTGCGACAGCTACACACACACACATGCACCCACAGGATACACTAAAATTAAATTGAGAAAGATAAGATACAAAATAACTTTGCCCCCTTGATGCTGCCACACGCACGCGCACACATGCACACACACGTACATATTGTTCAAATATTCACATACAAAAAGAGTAATAAATCTCCAACTGCTCACTTCAGTGTCTGGTCATGTGTCACAACACCAACAGGCACTCTCCAATTTCAAAAATCATCAAGACAAGAAGACTGTCAATCTGTTTCCAGTCCGTTTTATGTGGCTGAGTGTACATTTACCTTTTCAAGGCATCCTCTATGTCAATGCTGGCAAATTACAAAGAAAGAAAGGCAGCAATTGAAGGCTCAGACCATTAATTTCCCTAGAGAAAGTGTGCACTCTGCTTGGAGGGCCAGAGTGACCTTTTGATGACAAGACTGGAGCAGCAGAGACAGGCGCAGTGGACAAATGAGATATTAGACTACAGCGTGAAGAGAGGATGGAGAAGAATACAGACATGGTGGGGGGTAGGTGTGTAATCACTGATGGAAAGCATGTTGTTGTGACACGTCTATCCAAGGAATCGCAGGATATAATAGTATGTTTCCGCGCTGCCTTTATATCAGCGCTATTTTTTTTTTTTCCATTACATGGTCTTGATTTTAGCTTTCTTTACATTTGCATCTTTTGTTTGGTCCGTGGACTTCAGAATAAACAATTCGGCAGCCAAATTGCCTTTGGCCCTGGCTTTTCATTCCAAAACATTTTTATTGAGAACTACAGGATCTCTCGACGTAAAGCTATTGTTCCCTTTTGGTTTACACCTTCATACGTCAATCATAAATCCACTGAGTTTGCCCGGTCTGCTTCGCAACTCTGGAAATCACAATTTAAAATAGTACCAGAAAATAGTGCGAAAATAAAAACAATGCAAGCACCCACTCAAGTCTCTGCAGCTAAGGTTTTGGAGGATTGAACTATGAATTTAGTAGTACTGACAGCCTCTCGCATGAGGAGGAGGAGGGAGTTCAGTGTGAGTTGTAAAGTCAGGTCTTGAATTAATTCATATTCATAAGATTGTTGTTCTCAGCAGCACATTGCCATCTCTACAGTAAGTTGATGTGCCCAGAAAAATTTGTTAAAGGAAGAAAAGCACAATTTTTATGATTCATAAAGCTCTCCACATGTAACTTGTATTTAAACTTGTATTCAAAGATTATAGCATTTGTACTTGCAGATTTGGGCCTGTATGATGCGGGAGCTCAAAAACAAGACGGCAGTAAATCACAATATTTATGGGCCAACACACAATCCTCTGGAATCTATCAATCCTTCATTGTCACTTCCAGGGATGTATGACCTTCCACACACTTGAGTTATTAACTTTCCACCCCATCCTGCCCACATGCACATTAAGAGAATAATCAGTGTATTCAGGTATATTTCTGATTGGTACTTTCATACACACACAAGCAAATGACAATGAACTTACTTCACAAGCCCAATACAAGCAGGCTTTGTGTGACCACACGTGAGTCTGTCTATTTATTCCCAATTTTGTAAAATATCTTTCAGTTTGGATATTTCCGTAGCAAATCAAATTTTAGCATTAGAGAAAAAAAGTGACAGGATGATTGAGGGGTGAGCATTATTTCTGGTAAAATATGTCATAAACATGTCAAATTTTAAGTGGCAAGTGTGTGTTCAGGGCTGGTCTTGCCAGTGTCCAATTGCCAATCTTCTGTAGGAAGGTTGCAAGACTCCAGTAGGTCAACTGTAGTTCCACCTCTGGTCTTACACTCACTGGTCATAGTATGTTGAGAATTGCATGTAAAAAAAAAAAAAAAAAGATTAAAAATTAACTACAGATCCCATGGGGTTATTAAAACTCACCACCTTGAGAGACTTTAAAGAAAAATCTATAATAAAACAGTAAATTTTGGATTGCAGTCCTGAATTGTCGAGGCATATAAATGCCATCAGAGTCTTTTGGAGGTAGTTTTATGATCGTGTGGCATGTGTCATTTTTGGATACCAATAAGGTCACCCTGAACATGATGGTTCCCTATAATTCCCTCATGTGAAGCTCTGTTGTGAAATGAATGTGCTTCGAGGTCACACTTCTTACCTGGCAGGGCGGAGACAGAGAAAAGTAACAAAGCTGCAAGAAAAGAAGCAGTGGTAACCAACATGTTGAATGATGGCAAGGCTGTAACACTGCAGTTCCCATCTGTGGCGCTATTAATAGTCTGGAATCATTTATAATGCTTCTAGCCCTTCTGTTGTTCAGTTTAGATCCTGCATAACCCCTGAAGTTATGTTCTGTGCTCAAGACTACCAAAACTCAACAAATCTTATAAATGTAAACAGATGGACTTCCAATAGACTGAAATAGTTTGCAGTGGAGTGAAAACAGTGGATGTGTTCTAAACGGTGCTCTGATGCCCAATTAAATTAAACAAGTGTTCCCTAAATGTTGCTCTGGTTCAGAGGTGGACATTTTTGAAGGAATCCCGTGGGTCAGAGACATCCATGGGGAAGGTCAGTGTCACAATTTATCACGACAGAAGTCAGAAGCTGAGAAAAAGTCGATGGGAGTGGGAGAGACTGGAATTATTACTATTATAGATCCATTTTTATTTAGTTTATTTGACACTGCCAAGTGCCAGCAATGTTGTAGCAGCAAACTATGATGTCAACATAAGATTTTTTGACCTCTCCGCAAGCAGGGACGCACAAACCTGTAAGGACCTGATGCTGTACTGAGCTGAACTATAGCATCTGCTATATTCTACTTAGCTCATCAGTTCTTAAGGAATGGGCAGGATTTTTTTTTCTCTTTTTTTAAAGGAAGGGGATAGTATGAAATGTTTGTTTTTTTGAAAGTGGAACAGGATAGGAAGAGAACATCTACCCCGTATCCATCTGTGTTGACTGGTATTGTTTAGAGCTGAGAATGTTTCATTCATCCGTTGTGGTAAAAAGAGCAGTCATATATTGATTTTAAACAAACTTCTAAAAAAGAAAGTGACTGTTAAAAGTACTTTGTTTCCTGGCTGATGTAACTATCAAGCTACATTTATCATGCACAGCATATACAACTTTTACAAGGGATCATTATCAGCATTTTCAGTGCACTCATTTTGTTACCTACATGAGTCCCGAGAGGAATTTAGAGGTCTCAAGATGATAAAAGGGATAAGATGAAAGGGAAAAAATGTATATGACTTGACTCCAACTTTTAGTTATCCTCAAAACACTGAATACTTTCATCTATTTAAGCCTCTGGAAGCCATCAAATTAAACAATCTATGGAGGTGAACAAACCAAGCGAACCATCTAACCTCTGATACACACATTTTTTTTTTTTTTTGGTGAAATTGACAGGGCTGAAAAGATTGTTATATATATATATATATATATATATATATATATATATATATATATATATATATATATATATATATAAAACACTGTGGCTCAAACAAACTGGGAAGGATAATATTTAATTTCCATGATGATGTCTAGGTGTCTGATGGATGAAATATGTAAATTCTTCAATTGTGAATTTGAATCGTAAGGTATCAAATCTCCATTAAAACGGAGTCCAAATGAATGCCCAAATACTGGATCCACTCAGCACTGACAGTATTCAAGAGCCCAGCTGCTTCTTTAGACTCACTGAATGTGGGGGATCTCAGACAGTACAAGCAGAATAGTCACTTGTTCAGAAGTACAGTGAAGAGTTAGCATGGACTAACAGCAAGCTTTTAGCCAACCTGAGGTCCTGCATTAATTATGAGTGTGAAGATCAGTTCAGTAATCTCATAATATACATCCCCTACCCACACAGGGAGAAAATCAACTGCAGCCACAGCGGTGACTAATGACTAACACCCACTTACTTTCTCTGAAGAACACAGTGGCCACTTCACTTCAATGGGTATAGTGCACTAATGTGCATCACTGTGATGTTTTCCAGCATCATATATTTCTAGTATACATCTGAGTAGGTACTTGGGCCAGAATGTTGAAGGTTATATAATGTAGAAATCAACCTGAGAGCAAAAACTATGTCATAAGCACGAGTGCGAAACTGTGGTTTTGGTCAAACAGGTTTAATGGCTGGTGTCAGCTGCAATGCTACCACACACTCTAGATTTTATTACCAGCTCCAACCGCAGGTGGCTGGCTGGTATTGCTTTCAGCTTGGGAGTCTGTGTTATTGAGGCAGGAACCACCACAGGGACAGTTACTTTGATAGGTTTTTATCAGTTGTTTTGTCTGTCTGTCTATGCCCCCCCCCCCCCCCCCAAAAAAAAAGTACAATCTCAAAAAAGTTGACAAGTGTGCAGTTGAGATAAAATTCAAAATAGCTGTGGTCCAGCTGGGGAGTGTGTGTGTGTGTGTGTGTGGGGGGGGGGGGGGGGGAATCTTAGTATCGGGTAGGGCCAGTTTTCCACTCACTTTAAACCAATATTCATACGTTGCTTATTTATTTAAGGCCTCCGTGCCAAGGAAAACCATAAGCCACAGCAGATATGTTTTTGGGTTTTCATCATTGCGCTACCTCTGGAACACCTCGCAGGAATTTCCTCAAACTTAGCGAAAATGTCCACTGGCTCTCAGATATACCCTGAAAAGATTTTGGTAGTCGAATGCCAAGGTGACAGTCACACATCACGGCTGCAGGAAATTAAGCAGAAACTAAATGAGAACGAAATAAGTGAAAGAAATGATAAAATATCATTTGTGCAGAGCATTTTGTAGGGCAGTGGGACACTGGCTGGGTGGGCTGCTAGAAATGGATCCCAGAGAACAGATCATTCTTAATTGGAGTTGGAACCCAAGACTCTTACCACCTGTGACTGGAATCATGTCAGCCATCATTCTCTGTTGGAATGAAATTCACTCTCTCCTTCCAAACTAAGTCTTTTAGTGACAGTCATTCTCAGAATCAGAGAGCCTGTGTGAGGTTCAGAGTGGATTGCAAGCAGCTGGCGATGGTAAATCCAGCCTTCACATTTAAAGATTTATTTTTTTTTAATTTGTCGGCATTTAAATATTTGGGCCGGAATCATGAAACCGGAAGACTGTGTGTTTCCAGACACTCCATAGTGGTCACACAATGGTAATATAATATAGGATAAGGTAGCATTTATTTGCAATGTACAGACAACACAAGGACAAAGAAATCAGGAGTGCAAAAGCAAAAACAAGAATAATCAAATGAAGAAAAGTGGTAAAAATGTGGCTTTTACAAGAAAACACTTAGGACTGAAAACGAGGATGGGTGATGACATGATACATTCAAATTAGGGTCAAAGGCACATTGGACATGTTGAAATGATGGAGCCCATCAGAAATTGACGATTACAAATACTTAAGAGCAGATGATCATTTAGTGTCTCATAGATGTTCAATTTAGGACAGTGCAGCGAGTGGACAACTTTGAACTGGATCAGCTGGTGTTTGCCAATCATGTGGCAGGATTAGATCCTTGACAGGATTTATTTGTCCCATACTTAAGCAACATGTGTTAAGTTTCTGGTGGCACGTAAGAATATATCACAAGTGATAGGGCTGTATTATGCAGGGAATTCAGAAGACAATGTGATCGGATGAGTTTATTTCACCACCTTTTGTTCAGTTTCTTGTATTTGACTGTGTTTGTATGAGTTTTTGCACAGAATACTGTCTTGCTCAGGTAGCGAGCAATCAAATCCTTCATAATCCTCCCCGCTCAGTTTCTGAACCCTCTAAAATATGAGTCGTGCAGCATGCAGGCTTATTTGATGGTACATTTACATTGTTTCAAAATGTTATGGTCACATGGTTTTGCAGATACAGTCAAGATTGTACATTACTAATTCTACGTGTTTAAAATTTCTCTCTTTCTTTCTATAATTTGCAGTGCTCAGGAAACTTGTAAAACGCTCTGGGCTGGTAATGTTGTTAAATAAACCTAATAACTTACTATATGAACGAAAACACCAATTACATACATTTGCACTTGCATGCAGTCGAGAAAATATGAAATGCTTCTCAAAAGGCAACGAAATTGCAGCGCTGACAGTGTTCAGGAAGGAGGCTTTAATTGGGTCTGAGTGTATTGACCACTGGCTGCGTTCTATGCGGTCGATACACGGGGGGGTTGTGGTCAAAGGCGAGAAACTTGCCCTCCTGCCTACATTTTCAGTTTCATGTTTCCGCCCTCTGGTCTTGTAAGAGTATGTCTATTATGAGCAAAGGTTCAGAGGAGTGCAGTGAGTTTCTTTCAGATGTTTCCTTTCCTTTACCTGTCTTAAACAGCTCAACTCCACACTAAATGGAAAGGCAGAGGCACGATTAAATGTAAGGGTGAAACACAGGTTTGTTTGTTCATTTGACTTGCAATTATATAAAGAGTCACCTCAGTAATGACAGAGGGATGTAAGAAACTGTCACAGTTCCTTTGGGATTGTTGATTTTCTGTTTGGTATTGGTTTTAATCACAGGTTTGTCTTTTGAGACTCTTGAATGGTTACCAAGCTTCCCAGAAGTGTGAAAGAAAACGGTAAACATGACTTTGAACTGAAAAATCTGCTTTATTCTTCTTGTGGATTGGACACAAATTAAGTTAATATTGTACATCCACATTAAAACAACAATCTCTGATTGGATTAGATTTGTGCAGGTTTCTTTTCCCCCAAACATTTGAACTTTTATGTTGTTTTCATTGACCCCTAGCATCCTTTTGTCACACCGCGGTGAAGTCAAGATGGGTTTTTGTCCTGAGTCCATGTTTTGTCTTGTCATTTCCTGTTTTATTTTGAAATGTAACTCTCCTCTCATTTCGGGTAACTTGCCCTTCGTCTTGGTCTAATTGTGTTTCAGTGTTTCACCTGTTCCCCATTACCTTGTGTCTATATATCGTCTCCATCTCCCATTATCTTGTGCCAGTGTGTGTTCACAACAGCCTTGATTGGTGTTTTGAGTTTTCCTTCCCCCAAGCCAGAGATTTTTAGTTGTAAGTTATTCTACCTTAGACCAGGCTTTAGCTAATGTTTTCATAGCTTTTTGTTTCCTTACCTTTTCATACCTTAGTGCCTCCTGTTTTTTAGGAGTGTTTTTGTTGTTTATGCCATTGATTTGGAGTTCATGTTTCCTCCGTAGCTGGGGTGACTTTCACTTATCGATTAATCTTCAATAGCCTGTTGTGTTTATTCCAGATGTGGAGTGATGATTTTATTTGTGATTTTTTTCATAGCCAGGGGTCTTCCTGTATGGGAGAGGGGTGATCCCATAAGATAGGTTCTTAGCCTATAGTCTGTTCCTCAAACTTGGTTGCCTGGAAACCTTCGATAGAGCTTTCATCGAAACACCTGAACCCTGCACCTGTGTACAGTCCCGGTGGTGACGCCTTTGCGTTATCTTCACCTTTCTCATTATCTATTTTTATTTCTAATTTGCATCTGGCTCCCCATTATTTGTTTTAATGTCACAAGCACTGATTTATTTGCCAAAGTTTTACACATTTTTTAAAAATTCTGTTGTGAAGCTAGGACTTGTTGACGTTAAGGTGAATATACTCCTGTAAACTTTCAAGCCCTGGAAGCCTCTCCCACTCAATCACTTCCCAGGTAACATCTATTAAACCTGTGAGGGTTCGTAGAAAAGCGAAGTCTTTGGGGAGTTTGTTCAATGTTATTTACCTTAATTTGCCACATTAACTCAAGAACACAAACCCAGGACAAACAGCCGTCTGCTAGTCGTTCTACATCTGGAAAATCTTCTGACTGTCTGGGCTAAAAAATGTGTACAAGAGCCAAAGTTCAATTTCATTTTGCACAAATACGCCTAAGAATTTTGCATGCTCTTATCATTCGCATCGCTTTACCAGCATCATTCGTGACACCTGACGTCAACAGATGTCCATTCCCATCTTTGTATTGATTTCAAACGTAATTTAATTTTGTGAACATTTTGTGTTGGTTTCGGTGTGAACACAATTTTAGAGTGGCACATTGAGACTGGGCCCCTTTTTATTTATTTTTTTGTATATCCCTTCCCTCTTGTCTGTTTTTTTTTCCTTTTTTTTGTTGAATCAGCTTCGTCTCATCAGTTAATCTGTCCTAGTCATCCGCAGACGTGTTCCTTTGTGCTTCTCATCCAATCAGCTCCTTCCTTGCCTGTTTGCTCTCCCACATGTTTTGTGTGATTAATCGAGTGTGTATTTTTGTTGGGCTTTCTGTACTCGTCTTTGTAAGATTGTCCTTTTTGTTTGCGTCATCTCTCTGTGCTTTATCTGCTTGATCTTAATGATCTGGAAATCATTAGTTAGGATTCTCAGTTAAGTTAGTCGTTTTCATTATTGGATATCTGGTTTGCTTCTATTTCACCGAACAGACCTACCAGTTTCATCATTTCCAGCATGTCTCTGCCATCCCTGTGTTAAAGTCCATCTGCCTCCACTACAACAAACCATTGTGCAAAGGTTAAATTATTAACATTTACAATGGCTAGTTTCCACATGGATTTTCACGGTGTTCATAATTCCATATAATACAAGCATTATGCCCCTTAGGTTGTCAGCACAAGGAAATTTATATCTTCACTGTGGAAAAGGTCACAGGTCATAAACTAATTTTGTCTGGCTTTGGCCACCCAGCAGTGAGGACGATGTGCACGGAGTGTTAAAGAGAGAGATGCATAGAATGAAATATTCAGAATGCTAGCTAGTTTTTGGTTATCAATTGCCTCAAATCCACTACAAAAAGTCACAATTTGTTTGATGGAATTTCTATTTTGTGTGTGAGAGAGAGATTTCAAAACAATTTAAAGACGATCCTGTGCGGTGAAAGGGATACTTTCATTTTGTCTTTCTCTTGCTTGTCAGACGTACTCGAGTCAATCATGTCTCGGCCAATTTTGAAACGCCAGTACTGCTCAAGATAAGCGATACTTAACTCTGTGAATAACTGTCAAAGTATTTAGGAATTTCTTCCAGCCTTTTGGAAGTATTGGGGATCTTTTTATAAGAGTGTGAGAGAGTCCTAAAACAAATTGATCTTATGTTGTCACTTCTGCATAATACAAGTCACAATCTTGCAATCTTGCAGGGGTACGTTTTCTTTCAACACCTCACTCGTCACGTCATCCAATTCTACCTGAGAAAATGCAGGAAGGCGCTCTGGCTAACGTGGTTCAAAGGATCACACTGCGGGTTTAGAGTCACCCTTCGCTCCTCTTTCAGACCTTGCTGGAGGCAGGGTAAGGTATCTTTGCAGCAGGGCTTCATATCTTGACTTTTTTTTTTTTTTTATGAGAACTCGAGCCCCGATCATTTAATTTAACTCCCATTCTTTCATCCAAGTCATCTTTTGCAGTTTGTCGGATGGATGAGTCAGGACAGGTCAGTTTGTTTAACTGATGGGGTGAAATGAGAAGCATTTTGTTCACTGTCCTCTGAGGCTTTTTTTTTTATTATTATTTGTTAATCAGACCCCCCCCCCCCAGGAGATAGAGGAATGTTACCCTTCAGAAGATTTAATGCAAGCTTGCACAAAGCCTATTGAAAGTCACAGGAGCCGTGAACAAGAATATCTTTACATTTTTGAGGAGTGGCAAGGTACAGAGCTTATAGTAAAGCAGAATTTACAACATGTTCTGGGGAGATAAACGGTCGGTCACTGACCAAGAAATAAACCCGACCTCAGTCTGTAACGCTCTGGGCAGGAGGGTGTGCAGCTGTAGATTAAATATCTGTAGGGATCATGGACAGCGTCTTCAAAACTCTGCAAGAAAAAAAAAAAAATTTTGCAAGGGGAAAATCAGATGAGCCAGTATAGTCATCTGTAGTTTGTCACAAAGTTTTGTTTTGTTTTTTTTTACCATCACCAGATAATTGCAGTTCAAAATGATGGTATTACTATGTTGGCCTCAGTGAAAAACATTCTTCATCAGCATCTGACTCTAACATGTTTCTGTAGTGCCTGTACCATGTGAAATTTTATTTTCACTTCAGGATGATAACAGGCTTGAATAATAATGTTTAGAATGACCAATTGCTTTTAATTAGGAGGAAACAGGTTTACATAATCAAGAGTCAGGGAAGACTTCAACTAATTAAATCTTTCTTATTCAATTTTTGGATTTCAGCATACATGGGTTGGAAAGAAGCATGAATCCATATAACATTTTTTGGGTTCGGCATCCATCACATGTTCAGTTTTCCAGTTAAGTTTTAATTAAGTATGTTTTTCCCCATCCATTGTGCCTCACAATTATGTATTGGGTATAAGGAATGGGGTGTGAGTAAAGGCAGTTATGAAGATGTTATCCCCCCCTACCTGGGGGGACAGTGCAGCGCTGATAACTCCACTTAATCAGAGCGGGTTTTGTCAGTAGGAGAGGCACAGTATCAGACTTTATATTTTCCTGAACACATCCATCCTTTTTTTTTTTTTTTAAACACTTCCTATCCCAGCAACCTTGGGCAAGAGGAGGGTTTTACCCTGGATGGGTCGCCAGTCCATCACATATAGACAGACAACCATTCACACTCACAGTCACACCTACAGTCAATTTAGAGTATCAATCAGCCTCGTCCCCTCTTGATGTCTTTGGACTGTGGGAGGAAGCTGGAGTACCAGAGAGAACCCACACAGGAACAGGGAGAACATGGAGACTCCACACAGAAAGATTCTGTGCCCGAGCCGGGACTCAAACCCAGAACCTTCTTGCTGTTAGGCAACAGTGCTAACAGTGCTAACCACTGCACCACCTTGCCGCCTTTCCTGAAAACATGAAGCTGAAAAACTTTTCAGACTCTGTGATGAGAACATTTTGAACTATTTCTTTGTGCAAACTTTCCCTAGAAGCTGTATTTTGGCTCTCCTCCCATTTCTAGAGCTTGGTTATCTGGGAGTTTAGGGACAATTAGATGAGAGGTTGATGGTGAAGCAGAGCCGGTTGTTACGGTTATCTGCAATGTACAGAGTTTTATTTAGTTTACGTTTAACTCCAACTCTGGAGTGTCAGATAATCTTGATGATTGATTCCAATAACTCCTCACCCACAATGTTAGTTTTGGATCGTGCCAACACTTCTGATAAACCTCCAAACCTACTTCAGTTAGATCATTATCTTTATAAAATCTTGCCAGATCAGGTACATTTCAAGGAGGAAGAGATTACACACATCATCACTAAATTGATAAATTTGTCATGCATTGTGGTTGTGTAGAGACTCGGGTAGTTGGAAGAGGTTGAGATTTGGTCTTCTCCCCATCATACCCATCTCCATGCCCATAGATGGGCAGTCCAAGGCTGCTGGTAAAGATATATAGGACTTGGGATGAGGGGGGGGGGGGGGGGGGGCAGAGAGGCAACAGATCCAGGTTAATGACCCCGAGTGGCCTCCATGAGGAAATATAACCTGGTATGTAGGTAGCAGATAAGCGCTAAAGTCTCCAGCTGCTGCTGCTGGTGGGATGTTAGTCTGGCAGAGGTGATGGCTCCATGTTGATGACTCAGAGCAGTTTCTATGTGGTTAAAGTGATTGTAAACTTGCATGATATGTGACAGAGATGCATAAAAGTCAGAGGGGTGGCCTTTCAGTTGCATTAATGTGGAGAGGTGAGACAGATATTGGCAGATTTGGATTGGTGAGTTTGGCGTTATCTACTACATCTATCAGAATATGGTTTAATTCTTCTATAGCTTTCCTAATTTTGGTTGAAACTACATCTTCCGATTAAATTCCAGATGAGATTCTAACATTTTCGGCGAGTGTTGTTCCATGTTTAAAATCTTACACCTAATTTACAGTTTTTGGCATAGTGCTTAAAAGGCTGACTTACGTGAAATAACACTTGGAATCTGAGATTCGCTGCTGTTGGTCAGTGCTGTGTAGGTGCTGTGGACTCCCTCCAATGTCAAAGGTGTCCTCATCCAGGTTGTGCTTGTAGATTACTTCTTTGCGCTGCTTCTGATTAAAGAGAAGACAGCCCTTTTAATGTGTGTGTGTGATGTTTAGTTTATACAGTAAAAATGTGATATTCCTGAGTTGTAATAAAGTACATTGCTAAATATATTAAAAACAATTAAAGCTCTACCTCTTCTCTTCTGGCAGCTCTGCTTATTCAGTGAACTCTCCGCTGATGTGCAGCAGGTCTGGTGGGAGATGCATCTGGTTGTCTTTCAAAAGATGCCTCAGGCTGCCCCCCCCCACCCCCCCCTTCCTTCAGAGAGCGCTGTCTTACCGGAGCAGCTTCAGTCAGCGTTGGTGTATACTCTGGCAGAACAGAAATGTGGGAAAAAAAATAGTAATTATAAATTGGATTATATCAGAATATGTGTTATAAATATCAATTAATCATGAGCTTGCAAGAAATACTACTAAAACTTCTTCTCTGCCCCTCGGGTGGTGCCGTTTTTCACATTTAGGGTGATGTCAATGGAATACTCTCACTAGCACGATCACTCTCTCTGTAACAGGAAGTACTCTTCAGACTTTGACAGCGGGACAAAGAGGGGGCACACTGTTAGCTGACAGACCCAGATCTAGCCTCGTTGAGGAGAGACTGGCTGCATCTCAGTGTCTCCCTCTTCAGAGTTGGAGGGTACCACAACTTGACAAGTCTGTGTCTCCCAGGTACTGGGGCCTTCCTTGTGTCTCCCTCCTCAGCACCAGCGATGGGCAGGTGAGCTAGTTGAGCCGCTGTACTGGGACAATAGCGAAGGGCTGTACTGTGCCACCCCCCCCCCCCCACACACACACACACACACACACATGCGCCCACACACACAATCTGTCGGTATAGAAATATAGCAGGGTACTGAGTATCCAGGTGGGAAGGAGAAAAAAAACACACACACACACACACACACACCTTTGGGAGCCATCCACACGGAGAGTTGTCGCAGCCTGCAGCCACAGGGAGTGCTGCCAGAGACCATCCTGACCCTGAGAGACAGGAGCAGACTCCACACATGGAGTGGATCGTCCCAGTCCTCAGGGCCTATGGGGCCTCAGAAGACATCTCCGCAGGCAGACCAGACAGAGCTTCCAATGTGGAGGCCCACCCATGAGGAAATACTAGAACTAAACAGTAAAAGACAACAGAAAAGCATAAAAAGTGATGAAATAGTAAATGTCAACATAAATAACCAGACTTAAGATAATCTCAATAAGACAGCAAAATAAAATGCATAAAAAGTAAATAAATTAATAAATAAAATAAAAATGATGATGATGATAATAATTACTAATAATTATAATAATGATAATAATAAAGAATAGATGAAATCAGCAAAAAGCCAAATTGAAAATGTGATTCATGAGCCTCTTTGTAAAACCTCATCCATCTCTGCAGTCCTGAGGCTCTCTGGCAGGCATTTCCATAAACGTTGGCGATAATGACTGAATGCAGGCTCATGGAGGGTTTTTGTTCGAACTTTTGGAATGACTGAAAGGCTGGTGCCAGAGGACCTCAGGAGCCATGACAGTTGATATGATAAAAGCAGCTCAGGTAGAAAAGATTGCCCAAGAGCGTTAAGACATTAAAAACTAATAAAAGAACCCTAAAACCGATGCTGAAGGGCACGGGAGGCAATGCAGGGACTTTAAAACTGGTGTAATGATGTGTGGCTGATTTTTGGAGATGATCTTTTTGGGAAACCAGAGAGCAGGACATTACAATCGTCTGAACGACAGGAGATAAAAGCATGCATCGTCACTTCTGTGTTAGCTTCGAAGAGAAACAGGTGGACTTTTTTCCTAAAATTAAGCTTCGAGTCAAAAATAATATATTTTTCATGATTTGTGAAGGTTTAAAATCTGGTAGTACTGGTTTAAAATCTGGTAGTATTGGTAAAATTTCTCTGCCTTCAGGACCGATTATTAAGACCTGTTTTGTTCTGGTTGAGCTGCCACCAATGATTGGATATCTAAAGTACGGTTAAAAAGGGTATCAATTGGCCCTGTGTTTTTAGGAGAAATTGTGATGTAGAGCTGTGTATCATCTGCATAACTGTGGAAGCTGATGTCATGTCTCCTGATGTCATCCCCAAGTGGAAGTACATTGTATGTAGATTAAAGTTACTTGGACCTAAAATTGAGCCTTGTGCAAGTGAGAGGGTGGGTTGAAGGTAGGAAGGGAGAGAGTCTCTCAGAGTGACAGAGAGAGAGAGCTCTACAGACGAACATGTGCTTGTGTACTTCTGCCATCAGACTGGATTTTCATTCATTCCAATAAAAGTATCGTCAGATGGTGACGGAAGATGGGGCTCTGGGAGGGGCAGGACTTCTGGTGATGACGTCAACGGACTGTATGAGGAGGCGGGGAGAGATGAAATCTCTGGTAAAGTTTTGACTGGAATCTTTCAAAATCGGATGAAAAGTAATATATATGCCTCTCACCTGACGTACACAGACATAAGAGGTGTGATTCAGGGCTGGTTTTGGATTGGACCGACATTTGTGTTTATGTGTGTCATGCACAGTGTGATTTGTGGGCTTGGGAGAGTTTTCAGAGACTGAGCATAGATGACTTTCAGTGCAACGTCATCAAAGAGACGCGTGCGCATCAGTGGGGTAGAAAGCAGCAGGCTCCACAGCATATTAGCCTCTAAGTAGCGACGAAAATGAGATTTTCTGGCAGTAAACCACACCAACCGCCAAAATGATGGATGGCAAATGTTCAATATTCCAAGGGGATCACATTTTCAAAGAACTGAAGCACATTATGATCCAGGCAATTGAAAGTGAGGATGGAGGTCCAAATGGCTATAAACAGTATCTGAGTATGCCCTAATAAGGCAAAACTCCCATGTGACAGAAACTCTGGCAAATGACCATAAATTACATAATTACATGCATCTGATGATTTGTCTACAGGATGATTGTGTAAATATTGGGCTTCTTCTTGAGATAATCATGTGTGTGTATACATCTGGCCATTTGGACCGATGTGGAAGTCCTTGTGTGGTCTGGAATAGCACAGCAATGTTTACTGAGATCTCTCATACATTCAGTTCACAAAAGACATAAAACAAATGTTGTCGTTTGCAAAGCATCCTCAAATCTGCAGATCTGCTCTACAGTTAGCTTCTGTCTGGTATGGATGGATAAAAAGGATGATAACAACCCAATTATCCTGTTAAGGTTTGGGCAGGGGGCTGGAGCCTATCCCAGTGGCTACGGGTGGGCAGGGTTCACCCTGGACAGGTCGCCAGTCCATCACAGGGCCAACACATACAGACAGACAACCATTCACACTCACAGTCACACCTACGGTCAAATTTGACTAATTAACCTAACTTGCACATCTTTGGACTGTGGGAGGAAGCTGGAGTACCAGAGAGAACCCACACAGGAACGGGGAGAACATGCAGACTCCACACAGCAATGCTCTGAACCCACTAATGACAGGTCATCACTCCACATTCAGGCTTTCAAGAACATTACGCAGGGGAACTGTTCACAAAATCGAGCTTCTGGAAGAAGTTTTCAGTTATGCCCAGGAACCTTCTTGCTGTGAGGCGACACTGTGCCTCCCTATTATCATTTTTACTTTAATTTGTCACTTTTCAACTAATTAAATCAATGTCTTATTTTCAAATATTGTCAATTAGGAAGAGGATAGATGTACATAACCAACCAACACAGTGCAAAATCAATTATGCTGAGTGTAGCGCATGCAAGTAAACACATTATTCTGCTAGCTATTGCTTACGTTAAACATCATTTTATATTTAAATGGAATTAAGGAAAGTCTGACAGAAAAACTCAAAAATGGTGTATTTATAGTCTTCTGTCTTTGGGATAGTTGTGTCCCAAATACCATTTTATGGTCTTCAACACTACGATCCAAGCAAACAGCCAAAGAAATTTCCAGCAAGTGCAATACCTCAGCAGTAGTTTTCAGGTGATTAGCCAAACTTGTGGATTTGTTATGTCATCTTTGTTTGGACGATCTGGCACTCGTTAGCTCATCTCTGCATAACTGAAAACTTCTTCCAGAAGCTTGATTTTGTAAACAGTTTGCCCACGTAATATTCTTGAAAGCCCGAATGCGGTGTGATGACCTGTTAATAGTGGGTTCAGAGCATTGCTGCTGACCTAACATGAGAGCTGCTACGAACAAACGTTTGAAGTTTAATCTCTGAGACTAATAAATGATGATTCATGTTTTGCGTCATGAATAATGTGCATGAAGTTGAACCACTACTGCCTTAGGCTGCACGGTAGTGCAGTGGTCAGCACTGGTGCCTCACAGCAAGAAGGTTCCAGGTTCGAGTCCCGGCTGGGGAACGGGATCTTTCTGTGTAGAGTCTGCATGTTCTCCCTGTGCCTGTGTGGGTTCTCTCTGGTACTCCAGCTTCCTCCCACAGTCCAAAGACATCAAGAGGGGACAAGGCTGATTGATACTCTAAATTGACTGTAGGTGTGAATGGTTGTCCGTCTCTGTGTTGGCCCTGTGTCTGTCCAGGGTGAACCCTGCCCGCCCGTAGCTGCTGGGATAGGCTCCAGCCCCCTGCGACCCTTAATAGGAGTAAGCAGAAGACAATGGATGGATGGATTACTGCCTTATTTGGGATGATTGATGCAGCATAATGAAAGAACACAACACCATCAAAAACTAATCTGGGCGTTGCTCACCATGGTAACGAATGAATCTTCAAGCGCTGACGTTTCAGGTCAGCCGTGCTGCAGACGGTAAAATACCATTATGAGCACAATACTTACTGATGAAAAAAAAAAAGTTAACCATAGAAACCACAATCAAAAGGTATGATTCACAATGAATCAACATAATACACACACAAAATTACAATCGAGACATAACTTTGAAAGGTACTTTTCATACTTTTCTTCTTTGATTTAGATTTACTTGCCATAACAAGATATATGTTTCTTCCATGTGTTCAAAGGGACTAAATATTTTCAATATATGTCAGACAGCAACACAGGGATTTTTATGAATAGAAAGTCACAACACACTATTTGTGCAATTATGACATAAAGCATAACAATTAAAACGTAATAAAACATACCTCTCATTGAGAGTTCCGTGCCCCGGCTTGGTGTGCTGTGTTAGTGGTATTTTGTAATTTCACAATCGAGTTTTATGTGTAGATTTTTTCATTTTTTTGTGTGAATCACGCCTGAAATAACCTATTTCGTTATCACAGCATCTTTGCAGTCAACAACATTGCATGATTAATCAGTGTTTTTCTGAACCAACTAGAATTGCCTCCCTCTCATTTAGAGGAGCACATCCAATCATGACATCACAGGCACATCACAACAAATTAGATGTGGCGGTTTCTATCTAATGATGTTTATCGCTTGATGTGTAGAAGTAGGGACTTAATCACATTTCCTTCACTCGGTGTGAAAGTGTTTATCCTTGAGTCTGGATAACGCATTTGTGTTTGGTGTGGCTGTAAGTGCATCATGACCCGAAAGTTATCTACGGAGGACGTTCAATTACATCTTGACAAGAAGGGAGGGTTTTCAAACTGTACGCAAATGCTTTTCTGCTTTAAGCCAATTAAGGGCTTTTGACGAAAACACTTCTTTCATTATTCACCATAAAGCGTGTCAGTCTTGTCAAGTAGGACTGCTCTCACCCTGATCTAAGTGCTGTTTAACACAACACCACTGTGAATAGTGAAACGTGTCAGCAACACAGATACTGGCTCCGGGTGCTGCCGGCCTGTTTCCACCAACCCCCGCCAAGGATTTAGTCCTGTGATGATGGCCTGCCGAGCTGGTGGTAATTAAACTCCACATTTCCACTGATCTCCTTCATCTATTCCTACATCCTCACTGCCTCCTCTCTCATTCCAATTCTTCTCCTAAGTAGGGATCCTGAATAAATAATTCAGTTTTCCAGGCTGGGTGTGTTAATTGGACTGTCTTTATGAGCCCGGAGGGTTTTTGCTGACCTTTTGCAAGAGCTAGCCAGTAGCCCAAGGCCAGACGCCTGCAGAGAGACAAAGGGAGAGCTTTTAGTGACAGGACTGATGGAGGTAACTGTTAAGATCCTCTGTATCAGAGGGGATAAGCTTGTTCTACCCTAGGCAGAGATCTCAAAGCAAGCTCAACATACGCGAGGTATCTGCAAGACACCTGGATTGATAATCCTTGACAACCATAATCAGGATAAGTGGTAACATGGTTGTATCAAAGATGATGACCAATCAGCAGAATAAAGAGCTGAAGAGATACTTACCAGCTGTCTGTTTATTGATGGCCTTGCCTTAGCAACTCAAGTTGAGCTAGGCCTCTGCCTTGAGTGTCTCTATAGTGGCCAAACATGAGATATTTGTCAAGGATGTGAGGTACTGAAAACGGGGACAGCTTAGCACGACTGGGCACTTGCCATCAGCCGTGATTGGTCAGCACCCACAGTCCACCTGCAGTCACAATCGTGTAGGTTGGCAAATTGTTGGCTTTATCTAGATAAACTGATATTTTGCCCTAAAAATTGACCGAAAAAGGAGCGCAACTGCTGTATTCCTCTCTTCTTTTTTATAGTATCCTCACATATTCTGTTCTCACAGATAATACCCATGATCTTTCAAAACCTGCCAGTTAACTTATTTTCAGGGAATTCAGAAGAACACAGGTGTAAATTAATTCTACACATACACACAACAACACAGAGGAACTCCACAGGAAGTACAGCACATGCTAAATGAATGGAAGGTATTATGACTACTTCTTCCTACTGTCTCCATCTCTGGAAAATATTGGCTGGGGTTTTCTTGGTTCAATCATTAGATGACCAGCACCCACCAATCAATGTAAAGTACTCAATAAATAATTGAAGTCCCCTCCTAATTGCTAATGTTAAGAAGTTCAGCTCCTATTGACGTAAGGGTGGTTTTTTTTTGTTTTTGTTATTTTTTCAGATTGTGGTTAATGTTTCCTCTTGGTATGACTTGTTTGGACAGATCAAAAAGATAACACCCTTTTAAATAAATGGTCCCATTACAGAATATTCTGGAATGGTATATTTGTGAAGGGGATCTTCAGACCTTGATCTGACCCTGTTTTGGAGCACCAGACACTAAGTTGAACATAGAGTATTTGTCCCTTTTTGTTACTGTTTTCCACTGATAACTGGTATTATCAGCGCTCACATTTGATTCCCTGGAGAATATTATGAGAAAACATTATTGATCCAAATATTTTATTCATTCAGGTATGAAGAGAGTACATAAGGACTCTGTGTTTGCCAAATATAACAACATGTTCTCCTTGTGAGATTGTATAAGCAAGGGTAGGAGTCAATATTTCACTAGGGTGGATCATCATTAGTTTTAATGATGGCAGCCATATGCCTCTTATACCCAGAGGTGCAGTATTGGCAACCAGATCTACCTTTGAACAACCTGATCTTATAGAAATATGGGAAATACCCCCCCCCCCCCCCAAAAAAAAGGACTTAGAACTGACACTGCATTAGCATTGTTGGGCAATACAATTACATGCCAGCACCACGTAAACAATTAAAAAAAAGTCAAATTAGTAGACTCTGTGTTGGGGACTCAAAATCTCTATTCCAGCAATGTAATACTATGGACAGCCGCGCTTCACATCGTTGTATAGATCATGGAAGTTGGAAACGCATCCACTGTTGAAGAAGAATGTGTTTACAGTCTTTTAATACAGAAGATGTGTGATTGAATTCTTAGTTACAAACAGGAAAATATCTTTGGTTTTGGTTACAATTGTTAGATGCAGCGATGTGAACGTGACTCTTAACACTCAACTCCTGTTGCAAAGTTATCTTTAGGGAACAAGAAAAGACATCCCCAGGTAGGTTCATCTTGTTATACACACTTTGATCGAAACCCATTCATTATATTTTTCAGCCACTGCAATGTGTGGTTGGTACCGATTGCAACTCCGATGTGCATCCTGATTCAAAGTTTTTTTTATCATTTATAGTTATAGTGCATCCACTTTCATAGAAATGAGCATGCCTTACATTCGGGGTGTATTACAATAAAGTTCCATTGTACTATATATGTATATATTATATCTATCAACTGGTTAAAGCAATGAGCAACACAAGCAGCTGTTAGCATCAGCAGAAACCAGAAACAAAGTGGATCAAAGCCTGAAAGTGAAACTAGCCATTTTGCCAGAGTAGAATGATGCTCAAAACAATTTATCCACCATCCAAAAGATGAGAGGGGAAGAACTCAGTAGGTCATGGCAGTGTGTATGATGTAAGCACATGTTGACAGTTAGTAGTCACTGTCACTGCCAGAAGATGGTGGCAAAAATGTCTGTGTGAAGTTGATCAATTTACCCGCAACAAATAAATACTTGTTAATTTACAATTTCCACATGGTGCTTTCATATATCGTTGATGTTAAGACATCATGGTCGTCTCACGTATTTTCTGTGAGCATATCCTCCTCAGAAAGAGCACCGTGGTGAATTGTTGTTCACACTCTTTCTATCTAGGAAGTGAAACCCCAGGCTATATCCTGTGTGATTTTCCATCAGTTTCATAAGTTAAAAAAGCAAAGTAAACAGATGCTTTACAAAGGGCAACACACACCTTCCCATACACACTTCTTGCTCCAACCTGCTTTGAGGCAAACATTTTTTTCAGACTGCATTCATTTAAAACTATTTTAAGTAAAAATAAGGCATAAGAGGCTCTTTTGTGTGTGTGTGTGTGTGTGTGTGTGTGTGTGTGTGTGTAGGTGTGTGTGTGTGTGTGTGAGTGAGAGAGAGAGAGAGAGAATGTGTGTTGCACAAGTATTCATTTTGCCAAGAAATTTTAAGATTGACCGACAGATTTACAACAATCTGAGAGACGGGCATGCTTTTGTTAATCGTGATGCAGGGGTCATCTTTTTAGGGAGCTGATGCCTTATCTTCTTTTGTAAGCTTAAAAAAAAGATTCAATGTAAGATTGAATATGCACTTTTCACATAATCTCCATATCTCACAGGGAACCATATTTTTTTCTCAAAGATTCAACATCAGACCACATTTAAATTCTGACATGGACAACGCCGACAATCCATCAATCTGGATCTTTCGCTGAGCAATACATGTATGCCACACATTATTGATGCTGTAGTATGATATAATCCATATATCTAGGGAGGAGGGAGATCTCATTATATGATTTCACATCATAAATGCAGTAAGCGTGGCCGGGGATTACATTTGAATTTTAATATTGTGCTCCAGAGGGCTGAAAGATCATCAATTGATAAAGCTCCCTGAAATAACT
This sequence comes from Aulostomus chinensis, assembly GCF_037954235.1. Lineage (NCBI taxonomy): Eukaryota > Metazoa > Chordata > Actinopteri > Syngnathiformes > Aulostomidae > Aulostomus > Aulostomus chinensis. The sequence continues at coordinate 15,938,587 of NC_141325.1, read as the reverse complement.
TTGTGCCGTATCATGTTACATTAACTAAAAATGAAGGACTTTGGACAGTAATTGTCTGGAGGAATATAACAAATGTAATTGTATTGGGTGGGGGCGGAAGCACTTTATCACAGCACTCCTTGTGATGCTTTCACCAAGACTAATACAATGGGAGAAGAGAATAAAATAGACTAAGCTCATAATCCAATCTGATTCAGAACTACAATGAGATCTGCCTTCACTCTCGCTTGTGAACAGCCTGGAATTTAGTGGGAAATCCTCGATTGTGTAAATAATTCGATGGGTGGAATTGAGGCAACCGTTTTGTTTCAACCATATACTTTTGCATCCGCTTTGGTATGTTGTAAGTTTTATTACCTCAGCAGGCTTTTTTTAAGGTTACATTCAAGGAAATGAAGTCAAGTGAGAGGATGGTTAGTGCAGTTGGCATATTACACTGAATAAAGTAAGGCAAATGATCTAATTCCATTTAGAGACAGTGTGTAATCGGCTTTATCTGCCATGGAGATGGTATTATAAACCCCCCACAAAATCTAGAATGAGAGTGATTTAAGAAATAAGAGACAGTGAGTAGTGCCTCAGCAGTGCTTGTCAGCCCTCTTTGTAGGTTTTTAATCAGATCTGAATTGACCCGGTGTCTAAGGGAGCACAATATGGCTCCTGCAAGCAGGACTCAATTGTTCTGAATTGTCTTTGTTCGGGGAAAGTCGGGACAAATGGTTCTGGTTGTGTAAGGCCGCTAGAATCATTATTGACTACATGAAAGAATGTGTTTGATCTTTGGGTGGTTGAGAAAGCTGCTTTTAAAATGCAATGACCACACACTGCTAAATGAGAACCAATAAATCTGAGTACTCCATGAATAAGGGATGTCGAATTTAAGACTTTCAAGAGAAAGTGATTATCAAACAACGTTTTGTGTGTGTGTGCATATATATATATATATAGGAGCTGTAGATTTGGCCCTTTCAAAATACTGCTAAGTAAATATGTGCAGAACAAAATTCATCACCAACTTCTAGCTTTTTTTTGTTGTTGTTCCTTTTTTGGATACTTTGTAATCCTTTTATTGAACATATTCAGTGATTATGCCCTGCTGGGAATGAGGGCATGGTAGTGTCAGTTCACCATGTTGGTTGGTTCAAAACTGGAATGATCAAAAGTCAAAAAAGTTAGCCTTGATGAGCTCAGTTCAATCATTTCCTCCTCTAAACCATTCCCCTGTCTTCTAGACCCCATCCCAACCAAGCTACTTAAGGACTCTCTACCCCTCGTTAGCACCTCCCTCTTAGATATGATCAGTGTGTCGCTGTTATCTGGTTACGTCCCACAGTCCTTTAAAGTGGCAGTAATTAGACCCCTTCTCAAAAAAGCAACCCTGGATCCAGAAGTTTATATCAAATCTTCCATTTCTCTCCAAAACTCTGGAGAAAGCAGTTGCTAAACAGCTGTGTGACTTTCTCCATAGCAACAGCTTATTAGAGGATTTCCAGTCAAGGTTTAGGATCCATCATAGCACAGAAACAGCACTAGTCAAAGTTACCAATGACCTCCTACTAGCATCAGATGAGGGACTGGTCTCTGTGCTGGTCTTATCAGATCTTAGTGTAGCTTTTGATACCATTGACCACCATATCCTTCTACGGAGACTGGAACATGTCATTGGCAGTAAAGGAACTGCACTTAACTGGTTCAGGTCATATTTACTAGGTTGATCTCAGTTTGTACAAACTAATGATAAACCCTCGGAAACCACTGCAGTCACTTATGGTGTTCCACAAGGCTCTGTGCTTGGACCAGTCCTCTTCACCCTTTATCTGCTTCCTCTCAGTCACATTATTAGGAAACTCTCAATTAATTTTCACTGTTATGCTGACGACACACAGCTGTACTTATCAGTGCATCCACATGAAATAAATCAGCTGACTAAACTGGAGGCCTGTCTAAAGGAGATAAAAACTTGGATGACCCTTAATTTCCTTTTATTAAACTCCGATAAAACCGAAGTTATTGTCCTGGGCCCAAAACATCTTAGAGACACCCTATCTAATGAGATAGGTACCCTGGAAGGAATTACCTTGGCCCCCAGCACGACCGTAAGGAACCAAGGAGTTCTCTTTGATCAGGATCTGTCCTTTAATGCCTTCATTAAGCAAATCTCTAGGACTGCTTTCTTTCATTTACAAAACATTGCTAAGATCAGACACATCTTGTCTCAAAAGGATGCAGAAAAGCTAGTCCATGCTTTTGTCACTTCCAGGCTGGATTACTGCAATTCCCTCCTATCAGGCAGCACCAGTAGGTCCCTAAAGACTCTCCAGCTGGTCCAAAACGCTTCTGCCTGTGTGTTGACTGGAACTAGTAGAAGAGACCATGTCTCTCCTGTACTGGCTTCTCTGCATTGGCTCCCTGTCAAATTTAGAATAGAATTCAAAATTCTCCTTCTAACATACAAAGCCCTCAACCATCAGGCACCTTCATATTTGACAGAGCTCATAGTCCCCTATTATCCAGCTAGAACCCTTCGCTCCCAGGATGCAGGGTTACTGGTGGTTCCAAGAGTTTCTAAAAGTAGACTGGGAGCCAGAGCCTTCAGCTATCAGGCTCCTGTCCTGTGGAACCGTCTCCCAGTTTCGGTCCAGGATGCAGACACCCTCTCTACCTCAAGGAGCAGACTTAAGACCTTCCTTTTTGATCAGGCTTATAGTTAGGGCTGCTTAGGCTGGCCCTTAGATATGCTGCTATAGGCTTAGGCTGCTGGGGGATCTCCCATGGTGCACTGGGCTTCTCTCTACTCCTCTCTGTCCTCCTATATTTGTCATACATAAATCATACTCATACATATTACGAACTTGTCTTCTTCTCCGGAGCCTTCGGGCTCCCCTCATCCCAGATCCTGGTGCTGCTGGAGGAGGCTGCAGACCTGAAGAGGCTTTAACTGCCACCCGTAGCCCCACCTGCTCACGTCCCTGTATGTCCATCAGTCTCTTCCCTTTCTCTCTCTCTTTATCTCTGTCCCTCTCTCTCCTTCTGCATATCTGTCTTCCTCCATTATCTGTCTTTGTCTCTGCCCTGCCCTCCTGCTCTCTTTCCCCCCAACCGGTCAAAGCAGAAGGCCGTCCCCATTGAGCCTGGATCTGCTCGACATTCCTGCCTGTTAAAAGGAAGGTTTTTGTCGCCGCTGTTGCAGGATGTGCTTGCTCATGGAGAATTGTTGGGTGTAGATTCATTGAAGGAGTGTGGTACTGGACCTGCTCTACTTGTTAAGTGTCATGAGATAACTTTTGTGTGATTTGGCGCGGTGCAAATAAAATTGACTTGACTTATTTGTAGACTGAGACTACTTCCATCGGTTTCCTCAACCATAAACAAAAAGGATTTTTATGATTATTGCATTATTGCAGAAAATAAGCTCTGAGTCAAACAAAAGTTCATGAAACTTTTACTTTTTGTTGTTTGTTTAACATTTCATTTTTTTTTTAAAGATAATATTTGAAGCATCAACGCTATCATTGGGAGTACATCGCTATTAACTGCGCCACAAATGCATTTCATCACCAAAACTTGCTCTGTGATTCTTCTGCCTTTGGCTGGATAGTGTATGTAATCTCATTGCAGCAGCAGCCATTTTTAAGACCCATGTACAGTATATCCACTCTATATCATGATTCAGTGATTCCTTTATTTTTTCCCCCCTCCAGTGCCACCAACACTACCAGGTCAAAGCTTTTCCCTGCTAGCTTCTAATCCAAAGATTGTAAAGTTTCATACAATTGAAGTTCCCTTTAAGTAAGATATAGGCTTCTTACATAATGGATTTAGGTGTGTGTGTGTGTGTGTGTGTGTGTGTGTGTGTGTGTGTGTGTGTGTGTATTGTCTATTGAGTCTGAATTTGAATTCCTGCTGATCAATAAGTTCAAAAGCGCAGTCTTAGCTACACTTAGTAATTTATAATGTTGACATGCTAACATGCTTTTTCAGCATGTAAGCATTGTCACTGTATCTAGTTTGCATTCTCGACACTCGCCTTTAGCTCTATTTTGCCTAAAATAGAGCCTGTCAGCATCTATCGTGGCCTTAGACTCTTAGTCTTGTTCAATTACAGTTATCTTGTAAGCTAATGTTTTGCAATTTTCTGAGCAGATTCATGCTTGTGCTGTGAGAGCTCGGCAACTTTAATAAATTCTGGTATTTCTTCTAGTGTCAATTTGTTCAACTGTGAAAAACAACCAAAAAAAATCATCTGTTTATTTTTTTTGTCTTATGCAAATTTAGAATAGCAGAATTATCAGTAATATTTGTCCAATTTTACAACATTCAGTCTTATAGCCTCAGTAAACTACAATAATTTAAAGACTGTTTTCTGTCTAACGCTCATGAAAGTGAGTGTGTTTGCCAATAAAATTACTTGTGTTCCTCTTCAAATTTGTTTTGAATTATTATTATAAGACACAAATGCTCCTCATTAATAACCTTGAAAGACACCCGGAAACAACAAAGTGTCTGCCAGCAGACAATAAAACTTCAGTTTTTCTTCAGATCTGATGAAATAACAGATCGAACTAATCAAATGTCCTTTCGACAAAAGATTTAATTTGTCCACCCTTTTTTCAGTGATATGTGTGATTTTGTGTCGCCAGGCAGATTGAGATTTTCTCACTAAAGCAAACAAAGCTTAATCTCACCAATACATCTCAACTTGCTTGCTCTAAAATCACACAGACGTATGTTTATTAATTGATTTGAGACTTTCAGGTTGGTGTGCACTCAAACGGCAGGAAGAAATAATAGCTGACAACTTCTATCTGTTGCCCCCATCACCCTGTAGACAAGACTAAATCAAACCCACATGAGACAAATGCACAAAGCTTGCGTCCATTCAAGCATCACTCTCCCTCTCTATCTCTTTCTTTTTTCTTTCTCTCTCTGGTTCCAACATGAAAAAAAGAAATTGGAGAAAATCAAGGTCAGAACAACTTGCACGCAAAGTTGCGGGAGAATAAATTTCCACATACTCGTCCTTTTCGACTCGCTGATGGTCTCAAGGAATGTTGCCCTGTCAACCCAAGTTATACATGACTAGTGAAGATGTATGGCATGTTTTCATGGAGCCCTCCATCACGTCTACGTTCCCTTTCTCCTCTCACACTCACGACAATCAATCCTTATAGGAAAGGATAGTTGAGTAAGCGCTTAATTCATGATTCAAAAGCAAGTCCACATTGTTGGGTGTTTGAACAGAGGAGAACCTAATTAAAATGGCAAATAGAAAGAGGAGAGAGAGTGAGTGAGAGTGAGAGAACCTGAGTGAAGCAGCATAATTACAGCTTAATGCAAACAACTCCACATTGTCTTTATTCCAATGAGTTAATGAGGTTACAGACTGGAAAAAAAAAACAATTCCATCACTGCTATTGTCTTCTGCAGGCCACCATGGAAAATGAGCTGTCACCCGATCTTAATGGCAACTTGGTTTTCACCCATCTGACTCTCAGGCCTAATGAGCAAGAGCTGTGAGAGAAGAGAGATGTTTTTGTCCCACAAATTTGGAGAAGAAGTAGAAACATGAAAAAATAGGAACAACAGGAGGCTTTACTGGGATTGGATCCTGTTCCGCAGAGGTTGTATCAATTCAAATATCCCTTAACCATGTGATAGTTGAACAATAAACTAGAAAGTCAGTGTCAAACTATGTGTCTAACACTATGTGTTGTTTTCTTGTGTACATTAAAAAAAATCTGCCACGAAAACACATAGTTCTTACATTCCTCCAGCTCTGATTTGTGGAGGTCAAAATACAAGAACATAAGAGAGAAACTGTCATTTGTGTCCTGTAAGGGTATCTACGTTCTGGCTGTAATACAACCAGTGCTTGGAGCGATAGAACTAATAACTGTGGTCATCCATCCATCCATTTTCTATACCGCTTATCCGTTATGCCCAGACCCCCCCACCCGAGCCAGCTGCCTTAGGGCGAGAGGCGGGGTTCACCCTGGACAGGTCACCAGTCCATCACAGGGCCAACACATAGAGACAGACAACCATTCACACTCACATTCACACCTACGGTCAATTTAGAGTATCAATCAGCCTCGTCCCCTCTTGATGTCTTTGGACTGTGGGAGGAAGCTGGAGTCCCAGAGAGAACCCACACAGTAACAGGGAGAACATGGAGACTCACACAGAAAGATCCTGTGCTGGAGCTGGGGCTCAAACCTGGAACCTTCTTGCTGTGAAGCGACAGTGCTGACCACTGCACCACCGTGCAGCCCTCTCTGTTGTCATGCCCTTATTATTCATATGTTGATGGTGATTTCATCAACTTAAATTGGCTTTTGAGATAAATTTCCACATAGATAGACACATAGATAGATAGATAGATAGATAGATAGATAGATAGATAGATAGACACATAGATAGATAGATAGATAGATAGATAGATTGGTTGAATACAGTATATATATCCATATCTATCTCTATTTATATACAGTATGTACATATATATATATAAATATATATATATATGTGTGTGTGTGTGTGTGTACATATTTACATTGCAAATAAATGCTGATTCAAAAAATGAATAGAATTTTCATATTCCAAGTTTCTGAACACTAAGCAACATTCTTCAGTCTCTCTTATTCTAAATGCTCCAACGGTACGGCAGGCATCATTTATCTTCACCGCCATGTTGCACAAAATATAATTTGGCAGCTACTAAAAAGAGATGGGAAATCCAATAGGGAATATTGTAAATGTTTGCTGATGCAGACATCACTCACATATTGGAATACATAATGCCGATCCACGTACTGATCCAGATTCCATTCCAGAGCTTGGGCTTGACCAGTATAACATGAGACACATCTTTGCTCCATACACCTTTTGAATATATTTCTTTGTAATCATTGCTACTTAATTATATTTATGGATTTACTGAAGCACCATGATGCACCTTTTAATGCAGACAAAAACGATAATATTGATATGTTGAAGACAAAAGCGCTGTAGTATCTGAACATGAGCTGTCATCAGAAGCTGCTTCATCAAATCGGGTCAGAAGTGAAACAAACTGTGAATCTTTGCACTTCTAGAACTGGAAAGAGAAAATAATCTTGAATACCAGTAAAGACATGGCTGCATCTGCGTCTCATATCAGGAGAAGTTCCAATTAAGCGAACTAGTGAGATGATGTTGTAGCAAAATACAGATTCATATAAAATAAAGTAAAAGAGAAAACACATTAATTTGGTTTTGGAGCATAACCAAATGGTCTTACCCTTTGAGGAACACCATCATCAGCTGCCATCAACAGAACCGGGTAAATAAGAGTACATTACAATTTCAAATCTATTTATGTTTGAAAAAATATGCAACAAACCCCTTGTATATATTAAGGATGAAAAAAAAAAACTTTATTGTATCTACAATATAGTCCTACATTATTTCCCATAATAACACTTACTCAGGAGTATGATTTAAGCGTAATTTTGTTTTACAATCCACTTATGGTCAGTGTGTGTTTGCTTATACAACAACCATCCACCAATAAGCTCATTATGTGCAGCATTATGAGACCATTAAAACATTTATTATTCAGATGATTAGTGTATAAAATACTGCTTTCACCGGTCATAAACAGAAGAATTTCACTCCTTTAAGAAGTTTGGATTCCCAACTCCTCCTTCTTCCATGCACTTTGTTCTGTCTTTTATTATTTTCTTAACAAAATTCAACCATTTTCTTTTTTTCTATTCTCCATCACCTCGGATATGAACTAAATAAAGCGGAGGGAACACCTCCATGTCTTAGAATACCTGTACATTTGCAGTTCACTTGAAGAGACGGAGGACGCTTGGATGAGAGGAAAGAAAATGAATGTTCTAGAATCATGCTTGTTTTGACGGCCTTATGGATCCAATTATGTTTGTCCCTCAGGAAACTTGATGACTGCTGACAGCGGCGCTACACCACCAGTAACATCACTTTAACACCTTTTCACTCGACGATCGACGTGAGGAAAGAAAGCCGCCATGTCTGACCTCCATTCATAAACTGCTTTACCGTAGATACTGTGTTAGTGGGGCACAACTAACTTTCTCATTACCAAAGAAAGTAATTTATGCCCCTGTTCTCTTTTTCATGCATCAGACTTGTGATGAAAAGAATAGCAGAACTCCAGCCCAGGGACCCGAAACCTCAGAGACTCAACAGCTGGACTCATTTCATTACTGTCATGAATTAAAGATCCCCAATCTTCTTTCCTTTCTTTTTTTTTTTCCATTCGCATGACAATGATCCACTCGTAGTTAATTCACAGTCACTCCTTGTGCTCGGCCTCCAGCCTCAAAGCTCCCGTGACAATTTACCTGTGTCCTTTTTACTTGCGGGCATATATCATTGTGATATACTATAATGGAACGAGCTGAGGACGCGGGAGTGAGTGGGCCTGTTGTATAATAAGCTGGGGGATGTATAGTAATCAGTTACCCTTCCCACCAACATCTTAATCAGAGTCAAATGTTGTTGTTGTTTTTTTTGTCAACAAGCTATCGATATATTTAGAAAGTGTTACGCTCTGGGAAAATCTTGTTGTTGCTAATTTCATGATCACGTCAACATTGTACTGCGTGACCTAATTAAAGTAGGGTTTCATGTGTTTTTCTGTGTCGTTTTCCTCCCTGTTGTAATGATGTTTTTTTTTTTTTCTTGTTTGTTTGTTTGCTTTTTCAAGATTTGGACATCATAAGCGAAAATAATAGTTTCACAGGCAGTATCCTCATTTCTCCACAAGAGTATAGGTTATAAACCTGCGCAGCATATTCAGTTGCAGTCATTGTCAGCTAGAAATGTAGCATTTCATTTTGCTGTTGATTTTTTGTTTGTTTGTTTGCTTTAAGAACAGTATTATGAAATTCAGCACAACAAATAGAGTTCCACAGAAAATATCACATACTGTAATTGCATGATGGGATTTTGCACACGCATGTTTGTTAATGTGTTTATAAAGCATGAGAGATGGAGCGAACTGTGAAAGGTGACAGCATTTCCTCTTCTAGCGGGGTGACCTCGTTCTCAGCGGGTCACAGCGGAGGCTTTGGACTATGTCTGTACTGGCCATCTGGCGATGGCCGTCTTCGCTGTGAGCAAATACCAAGCGAATGGCTCATTGACATAATTCTGATGGTGTTTTTCAATAATAGGGGACTAATTTAAATTTAGGATTCATCTCCTGCACATACAGTACCTTCATTTGCAACCCACTTGGGTGATGGTTGCACTCTCTTGGTCTTTTTTTCTGGTTTAATTTATACTGTTACTAACATCATGTGCCTGTAAATGCACATATGATATATGTTATTGCTCAACAGCTTCAATTTTAGCATTTCATTTAACATACAGGTTTAATATTTTCCTATATGTCGGAGCTATATATTCCAGTCACCCTTGTACATTTAATAAATAATAACAATGTAGTGTCTATTGTGGATTCAACAATCTATCTGCTTAGGTTTGCACATACAACTGATTTGTTGCTCTCTCTTCAGGAAAGTGGTCTCTGTCCATGATACTGAAAGTGTGTTCTCATATCCGTCGGTAGGGGGAGCACAGACCCTAAAGATAGCAGGATGCTGCTGCTGCTGCTGCTGCTGCTGCTGCTGTGAACCGTTCTCTCCTGGGTATCACCAAACCTAGAGAAGCTGCAGACTTGAGCGACTGTGAATTTGTCTTCGGTCTGATCAGCATTTGCCAGAGAACCTCACTGCTATCCAATCTAATCTCTTCACTTTGTCAAAACAGCAATTATCATATTAAAAGCATGCAAAGTACAGGATGTCTCCAGATTACCTGCAAGGATATTCTATACGATTGCAGCCATTTTATTTTTCATACTGAGAAAATACAAAGAAATAATCCCTGAAATGCAGCCCTGAGTGACACTGTACTAAAGTAAGAAGAATGAGTTTTGTGCACTTAAATCTGAGGACTACATACACTGTTATTTTTTTAAAAGCTTCACAAAAAGAAGAAAAAACAATCAGAAGAATATTTGAGCAACATCCCAAGGTCCCGTGTCTAACTTAAGTCTTTAAATGTAATCCTGACTATCCAGTTATCCATGAACTTGATTTTTTTTTTTTTTCTCCCTGTAGTTTGAAGCAAATCCGCCTACGACAACAGACCAACCAAATTGTCCCCTGGAGGCAGCGTCAGGTCCCACCAGCAGGCCTGGCTCCTCGCCTTTGGAGGGGTATTTTCGTATGCAGGTGCGTGCCTGCTTAGGTCCGATCCAAATAGATTCGCCTCACGTCACCTCCCTACCCACCCATCCAACCACCCACCACCCCCGGCAACCCACCCACCACCCCTCTGCACATAAAACATTCATTAGAGAGCAGCACTGCGCTGCAAGAAATGTCAGTGTGAATGAGCAATTAAGACTTACCGTCAGGTTGAAATTTTGAAAAGCCAAGTAGAATTAGTTGTTTTTTTTTTGTTTGTTTTCCATTTGTTTTGTGTTGAGGATTTTCTACAAATAAAACAGCTTTTGTGAAACTGGGCAGAAAATAGCAGGAGAAACAAATGAATAAATGAATCGTATTTCTGATCCTGTAATGTAAAAATGATTCTTGAAGATGTAAACGGAATATTTCTGCGGCGTGATACATAGCCTACCCTTTTCAAACATTAATCTCCGAATCCTCTCTCTTTCTCTCTCTTCCCTCCAAATGCACCTCGCTGCCCCGCCCTTCCTCTCCACCTCTCCGTGGTAAACGCACACTGACGCGCATCAGTGCGGCCGACATCCTCGCACATCCACTCACTTTTCTCCGCGTACTTGGGAAATATACAGCGGGGCAAGTGATCGGACTGGATATGTGCTACAATTTTAAAAACATGGATCCAATTATGCTTTTTCTCCTGTGTCGCTGATCCTCCACTTTAGAGCTCTTCTCCGGAGCTGTTTGCGCGCCCTATATTTTGGGGAGGTGTCGACTGGTGTCTCGAGTATACTGAACCCAATTTGGATGTTTATCGCTGACTATTTTTTAATCTCTGGCCCGAATGACTGAGCCCGGGTGCAG